>NC_069500.1:732921239-733237489 GCF_027579735.1 Bombina bombina | reverse complement strand
TACAGGGAGTGTGGGACTGCCTATGGGGCATCGGTCCTTTTGGTGAAGTGTTGGTTCAGTGAGTCTGCTTGGGATCTCTGGTTGGACTTCAGACTGTCTATGAGTCTGTGTCCTTGGGGGCCTTTTTTCACACTTACTTTCTGCCCAGCTGTGAAGTAGCGGGGTTTGGGATGGTTTTGGGTTTTTCTGGTTTGGTACCCTCATAATAGGCTGCCTAATGTACCCTCCCGTTTTGGCATTCAGTGTCCTCTTTAGCTTGGGTATTGTTTTCCCAAAAGTATTGAATGTAGCTGTGGACTCTTTCCATTTAAGAAGAAAAACATAAATTATGCTTACCTGATAATTTTCTTTTCTTCTGATGGAAAGAGTCCACAGCTCCACACCCGTAATTTTATGTGGGGCGTCTTTATTTTATTCTTCTGGCACCTTTCACCCTGATATTTCTTCTACTGTTCCTTGTTCCTCGGCAGAATGACTGGGGGATAAGGGAAGTGGGAGGAGTATTTAAGCCTTTGGCTGGGGTGTCTTTGCCTCCTCCTGGTTGCCAGGTTCTTATTTCCCAAAAGTAATGAATGCAGCTGTGGACTCTTTCCATCAGAAGAAAAGAAAATTATCAGCTAAGCATAATTTATGTTTTTATAATTGTCTTTCTGAGACTTGTTTTAATAAAATGTTTGTATTTTGGTGACAAATATTTTGCTGCTTTTTTGGATACTGCTAAACATCCACCATGAGGAGCTGGATTCCGATTTTATCGGAGTGAGTATATTGCACTTATTATGCACAATTGGATATAACACATACCAATGAAAGCTTTACTCCTTTCAGTGATATCCATCCGAGGAGATTACCCCTAAGAGGACCAATATTGCACAAAAGAAGTTTTCCACTCTCAGTACATTGAAGGGTTGGAGGAATTGCTTTGCAAGGAGCTGGATTCTGATTTTATCGGAGTGAGTATATTGCACTCATTTTATTGAGTTTATTTACACACACACAAAAAAGTGAAGTTTTCTCATCCTCAGTTATTTTTGGAAGCTTTTGTTCATCGAAGAGGAAGAACAAAATTAGGACCTGTGCCTCAATCTCAAAATACAATTTGTAAGGACTACCTGGTCCTCCTCACATACATTTTCTAAATTTTACAAGTTTGATTTTTTTGCTTTGGCTGAAGCAGCTTTCGGGAGAAAGGTTTTGCAGGCTGTTGTGCCCTTAGATTAGGGTACACCTCTCTTTTTGTCCCTCCCGTTATCATTCAGTGTCCTCTAGAGTTTGGGTATAAGTTTCCCAACAGTAAGGAATGATGCTGTGGACTTTCCTTATATTAAGAAGGAAAACATGAATTATGCTTACCAGATAATTTCATTTCCTTCTGTATAAGGAGAGTCCACGGCCCCGCCCTTGTTCTCCGATGGGCGGCCCTCTATGTTATATTTTTTTTTTCTGGCTCAATTTATACCCTGATATTTCTCCTACTGTTCCTTGTTCCCTTCGGCAGAATGACTAGGGGATGGGGGAGAGGTATTTAAGCCTTTGGCTGGGGTGTCTTTGCCTTTTCCTGGTGCCAAGGTTCAGTATTTCCCAACAGTAAGGAATGATCCCGTGGACTCTCCTTATACAGAAGGAAATTAAATTATCTGGTAAGTATAATTTATGTTTCTATCTGAATCATGAACATTTTATTTTGACTTATGTGAAACATTTGATGTGAAAACTTCTTGACTTCTATATCTTTGTTTTTACATAACTGTGATTTTCAGTTAATTTATACAGGAAAAAAACAAATCACACTTAGAAGGTGATCAGTCTGGGTTCATTATCACTTGGTTATGTCATAGCTGAGAGCACTTCCTGACAGCAAGGTTACCTGTCAAACTTGCCACATCAAACACAGCAGGTGAAACAGCTCTTCAATGTTTTAATCAAGGATGAAGAGTAACAAACAATCAAAATGGGGACTTTGTCGACGCATTTTACTCATTTGTTTCCTCTGCTGACTGGTCAGTTCTTTAAGGGGATTAACTATTTCATCATTGACCACTTGAATGTGTTTCAGTAATGACTTGCGCCTTATGACCAGGATAAATGTGTCATTAATCAAAATAGGCAGGTGGATGTCTGACTAGATTTATGGCACTTAGGTTCTGTATTTATAAAAAGACTGGGGAGACAGGAGAACCCCATTATAGGATCATATTATAAAGTATAGTGGTAACACTTCTGATTATTTGTATTTATTTTTAACGGGAAATACTGTTTTATTAGCATTATCAAAAAATAAATATGAATAAACGCATAGGCCTAGAAAATATTTATCTAAGAGTTTTCAGGGAACTTTCCTTTTTAGTTTTAGTTGTAGCATTAGCTGAGCTGCTTAATCCATCACTTTTGACAGTAGACCCGCTTAATAAATTATGACCCTGTGACATTATACACAGTGATTGCTTGATTAGTGTAGGAACCTATTTATATTTGCCTGTAACTGACTACAGCAAAGGAGATAAACAATACTTATAGGGACTGTCTACTCCAGAATTTTTATTGTTTTAAAAGAAAGATACTCCCTTTATTACCCATTCCCTAGTTTTGCATAACCAACATTGTTATATTAATATGTTTTACAACTGTGATTACATTGTATCTAAGCCTCTGCAGACTTCCCCCTGATCTCAGTTCTTTTGACAGACTTGAATTTTAGCCAATCAGTGCTTACTCATAAATAACTCCACGGGAGCCAGAACGTTATCTATATGGTACACATGAACAAGCACTGTCTAGCTGCAAAAACTGTCAATGCATTGAGATAAGAGACAGCCTTCAAGGTCTTAGAAATTAGCATATAAGCCTAACTAGGTTTAGCATGCCCTTTCTAAATCATGAATGTTTAATTTTGACTGGACTGTCCAGATGAATTTTAAACAGTATGTTCCTAGAATTCAATGCAATGCTAATGACTTTTAATTGCTACTAATATACTTATATTGTATGTAGATCTTTTACAGTGCAGTATTTAAAGGGACATTGTTTATTTTTATTATATGAAAAAGCAGTATATATATATATATATATATATATATATATATATATATATATATATATATATATATATATATATATATATATATATATATATATATATATATATATATATATATATATATATATATATATATAGAGAGAGAGAGAGAGAGAAAAAGAGAGAGAGAAAAAGAGAGAGAGAGAGAGAGAGAGACAGAGAAAAAGAGAGAGAGAAAGAAAAGCACTCACTGGTCTTGAAATAATGCAATAACTGCTTTTAATTAAGTGACGTTTTGGGGAACGTTCCCCTTCATCAGACCAAGAAGCAAGCTGTGAATAACAAATATTTATACCCTATAAGACCCTCCCCCTGCGTACAAAAAAAACGCCAAACTGGTTGCCTAGGCGACCAGCCAAAAACAAAATAATTTAATATCTCAAAAAATACAATACAATACAAATCACCCTAAATACACAAGTGATAGAAAAAATATAAAATGCAGGAAATGGGAAAACATGTAGAACCAAAAACACAAATGAGCTTAGGTACATAAAGAAAGGATTAATGGTATCCCATAATAGTAACATCCCATAATAATAAATTGGAATCTGCCCTCAGGCAATACGAACTGATAAACATACTATCAAGTGGACAAAAGGGATTAACGATGAGCCACTATGAAGTGTGAAAACTATAGTAAGCACCAAAAGCTATAATCACATAGACTGAGACACATAAAAACACATATGAAAGCATGGTAATACAGTACACCGTAGATAGTGTGTAAATACCTATCCGGAGCGGGGCACGGACCTAGAATGTGAGGGAGCTAGCGTGCATGAGCAGTCTGGCTATATGGGTGCGGTATAGGTGTAAACAACATATCAATGAGTGGCATAATGCAGCTGTTCATTGGTAGGGAGGGTGCGCCTCCTAAGCAATATACACATAGTGTGTGTGACTAATGTGGACCTAATATAGGGTCAGGACAATAGCAAAAATGTAGCAACGTGTGTGTTTATCACAAGAGGAAAGACTAACCAATAGCAGGTTACAAAAGGTAGTTACCAAAGTATAAATAGCTACATAAATGCATCAAAGGAAATAAAAACAGAAACAAACATACTCAAAAACAAACAGCATGTCAAAACATAAGTAAAACAATTAAGTAATAAAAGTCCAGCACGCAACATATACGTTTTACATAGAGATATAGACACCAGTCCAAGGAGCTGGAAAAGGACAAGAATCAAAGTAGGAGTCATATATAGTAGGGGGGAGAAAGACTCCAACTTGTAAAGTCAAAAAGCAAGCATGTATACAGGCAGCACAATACCATGTGTCAAAAGTGCAATCAAATGGGTTGCCACTTGTAATACAGGGCAATGACAAAGAATCAAACCTGAGCAGGGAAAGATGGGCGAAAAACACTGGTAGGTCCTTAGAGAAAGCAGTGCCAATAAATCCTTTGGGGTGGATTGTGTCCAGTTTGTATATCCACTCTGCTTCTCTTTGTAGTAAATGTTTTTCCCTGTCGCCACCTCTTCTTAGAGGGGGGATGTGATCAATAAGCATAAATCTGAGGTCTTTCACAGTATGACCATGCTCCATAAAATGTCTTGCAACCGGTTGGTCACTTTAGCCTTTGTCTATGTAGAACAGACCACAAATACAGCTCAGCATATAGATAACATATTTAGTGGTACAGGTTAGGTGGTGCTTGATCGGAAATCGTTGATTGGTGTGAGGTTGTCTAAAGTTGCCCCCCTGCAACCTAGAGTTGCATGTGGTACAACTGGGACCCTTAAATGAGCGCAATCTAGTAGATAGGGTTCTGATGTCCATGCTGTAGCTTCTAACTGGGTCAGTGATCATCAGTACATCCCTAAGATTCCTACCACGTTTAAATCCAATCCTAGGTGGCCCATGTTCTTTGTAGGGAAGTGATTCATCAGTTCTCACTATATCCCAATGCTCCCTGAGGGTCGCTCCCAAGGAACTGGACTCAGGGGTGTAAGTAGTGATAAAGTTGTCCCTCTGTGGTTTTACCACTATCACATCACTGGAGAGTGGGCTGGCCCCCTCATTGCTGGATACTGCAAATCTGGAATTCATTATCGTTTCTCTGTTATATCCCCTCGCTGCGAATCTCAGTTCCATATCATCCAATTGCTGTCTGCACCGTTCACCTGAGGTGTTGTTACGCACCACACGGAGCATCTGTGCCTTGGGAATAGCCCTGATGAGTGACCTTGGGTGGCAGCTAGTGGCATGTAGTATTAAATTCCTGTCGCTCTCCTTTTTATTAAGAGTGGCTCCAAGTGCCGTTCTGTCCTTCAAGATTCTGAGATCCAGGAAATCAACCTGTTGAGGACTTACTGTGACCTTAAGTTTGACAGGCCCTGTTAATGCGTTGAGGGTCCAATACTTCAGTGTGTCTTCCGTGCGTCTCCAGATCAGGAGGATGTCATTGATGTAGGGCTTGTAGTAGAGGACCTGTGTATGCTCATATACTTTGAAAACGTTCGCCTCAATATGTTCCATGAACAAATTGGCGAATACCGGTGCCATATTTGAGCACATGGCTGTACCGGTCAGTTGGAGGTAGAATCCCTTCTCAAACTTAAAGTATTTCAGTTTGAGGCATATTGTGAGCAACACCAAGATGGATTCAGGTGGTGGTCCCACGTAGGGATACCTGTTTAAACATTGGGCCACAACATCAGTGCCCATCTCATGTGGGATAATGGGGTACAGGCTAGTGACGTCCATACTAGCCAAGACATTGTCAGGTCCAATGTCCTTTCTCAGAGAAAGAATCTCAATGAGTGCCAGAGAATCCTGGAGATATGATTGCATATTCAAAACGAAGGGTTGTAGTAGCGAGTCAGTATAGGTGACTATTGGTTGGAGTAAAGATCCCTGAGCAGAAACAATCGGGCGACCAGGGGGAGAAATAAGTTGTTTGTGGATTTTAGGCAGAGTGTACATAATGGGTCTAATGGTGTATTGCACAACCAGCCAGTCCCTGAGTGCCATGTCAATCCAATTTTGCTACAAAGCATGTTCAATGACACCATCATTGCGTGCTTTATAGGTGTTGATTGGGTCACACAGTAGAGCCCTGTAGGTAAGAGTGTCAGACAGTTTTGAATCAATCTCTTTCTTGTAGTCTGAATAATTTTGTACCATGATTGCACCACCCTTGTCCGCTGGTTGTATGACAATAGACGCATCGTCTGTCAGGGATTGTGTGGATGCCCAATCCTCAGATGTCATGTTATTCCTGTACCTCGTGACATTGGTGTCATTGGCTTTCTGCTGTATAATCCTAGTAAAGGTATGTATGCTAGGATTGACCTAGGGGGGTCAAAGGTACTAGGTTTCTTAAATAGGTGTCCTTTATCCTCCAACACATTCCCCTGGAAAAAATCGCCAAGTTTCAGCTGCCTCTGAAATTTCATGGTGTCTATAAAGGTGTTAGTCATTTGGGGTAGTAGTGGGGACAAATAATAGTCCTTTGTTAAGGACCTTACATTCCTGGTCACTGAAAGTATGTCGACTAAGTTTCACTACTACATCCTCCTCCATCTGGGCTGGAATGGGGTTCTTCTTCTAAAAGCCACCCCTCCTGGTATGTGGTCTCCACTTCTCCCTCTTGCGGCTGACCTGGTAGTAATGCCTAAAAAGACTGTGGTGTAGTGGAAGATTGTATTCCCTCTCCCTGAATCTCACTGTGTTCAGATGTAGGTTAGTTTTGACCATCTGTCTCCTCTGGCGTCTTGGTTGGTAATAGGCTCTTTCCTCTGGTCCCAAAGTCCACCTGTACAGTTTCTTGTCTCTGTAGTCATCGGTAACATATACCAGTTTTTGGTTCTTGAATGCAACCAAGGTGTTGTTATATTCCTTTAGTTGCGTAGAAATGTTCTCAGTCCAGTTTTTGGTGTTATCCTATGTAAGAATGACACCTTTAGTCTCTTCTGCTAGTGCAATCTCAGACTTGACTTTCTGCAGTAAATTCCTAACCTCCTCCACAACTAGAAGTATGAGGTCAAGGGAGCACTTGTTTAATACGGCGCACCAGCGTTTGCAGAACTCATGGTTTGGACTACCGATAGTGGGTACATTGTTGATACGGAACCCCCTGGGAATTAATTTCTTCCTGTGTTGTGAAAGAGAACATATTTTGAAACTAAAAAGGAAAACCTACTCATTTTGTATTTGTTTGTTAAGGGTGTTAAAGGTGTCCTGGACCTTTCCATGTATTTACAGGGACAGTAAACAGGTTGAGACTGTAAAATAAAATGTGTAATCATGCATAGTACCACAACTTTGCTGGATACTTCCATTATTTATTTTCCCCCCTTTTCCTGTTATTTAAGTTATCATTATTATTATTATTATCAAAATTTCGTAAATCTTAGCATTGTGGATTTTCCAGTCCTGAAAACTGAAATAGCACATGGTAGGTTTCACATTCCTAACCTTTACCAGGTATTTGTTAATAATTTGCAGTTTATCTAATCTTTTCTACTGAAGCCAACCAAAGTAGAATTTGCTAACACAATGACAATGGGATGCCCTGTTTAAGTCCTGAATTGCTCCTTCAAATAAGGAAAGTAGTGCGTGGAGTTTGACCATTGAAAAACAAGTGCATCAAACAACTAGTGTACTGTACTGACTTGTTAATCTATTGGAAGATTGTAGAACAATGTTGTGATTATAAAGTGTTTAATCTTCTCGCAAACTAATTTTACCATAGCTTTTCTTAGAAATCTCTATTTAAATGAACTCTGAGTCACTTTAGGATCTAATCTGATCTCCTGGATTCACGTGTTGTGCATAGACAGCACTCTAAGGAATAGCCAAGTGAACCACAATGTAATCCGTTATTTTGTTCAGTACCTATGAAGGAATTATCTTTGTGTGATATAGTATTAGCTGTAAGCATGTTGCTGGAAGTTCTTTATGAGTTACTATAAGTTGATGGGTTTTGTAATGCTGTATGACAATGGTTCCCAAACCTTTTTCAAGTCACTGCCCCCTTGGTTCTATATACTCCCCATTGGTGCTCCTCTAACGTAACAGATAAAATAATATTCGGACCAGCACTGCACACAATCTAATAAAGATAATGACACAATACAAACCTAAAGGAGTAACAAACATATTAACATTTAAATATTTATTTTTAATGTTATTGAAATGTTATTAACATTTTATTATCTTTATTTTCTGATACCAGTGTTTTTAAAGTTGATAGTTACTTTGCAAGAGTCTTATAAATCATATTTAGTAATGACTTAACTGTTCAAAAACTTTTAATTTGATGGATGGACTTGATAAAGTGATACCAGTTTCCCAATCTGGGGTTTGATGTCACTTCATCAAGTTGATTTATTTTCTTGGAACATAGTTGTACTACTGCACCAATAAATCAATTTTATGGTTAGTATATTCTACCTACCAAAGTGTTTTCTAGTGCACTACTAGATTTTATTCTGATGACATTAGACTTTAGATGTTTATGTACGTATATACTCAGACTAGCACTGGTCTTTACTGTGTTTCCTGATACCACACAATGATTCTAAACTCTGCAGTTAAAGCGTTATAAAACTGTTTCTATGACCAAATGAAAAACATATAATTTGATAGAAAATGTAATTTTGATTAAAGTGAATGTAAAGTTGAATGAATGAGTCCCCGTTTTTTAAAAATCCTATTAAAAACAGGGGCACTTTCATATATTATATGATATATTTTTCTTTAGCAAATCCAACAGGGGCACTTTCATATATTATATGATATATTTTTCTTTAGCAAATCCGGACCAGCGATCCTCTGCCCCCGCTTCTCCTGCTGTACTTAGCACCTCAATGATGAAACAGGGTTCCTCCAATCACGGCGTGGCCTCATGAGATGGACGCTATGGGGTGGACGCCATGATTGGAGGAAGCCAGTTTCTTCATTGCTGAGGTAAGTACAGAGGCGCTGACAGCGGAGGATTGCCGGTCCGGGTTTGCTAAAGAAAAAGGTAAGTATTTTAAAAAAACAAAACGCTGCAATGCAAATTTTAATGAATGATAGTGCCCCTGTTTTTAATAGTATTTTTTTTAAAAAAAACAGGCACTCAATCATTCAAATTTATATTCACTTTAACTACAACCTACTTACATGCTAAAATGAAGCTTCCAATACTATTAAAAATTACATTTAATTTTTCTCGATGATATAATCAAATCCAGCCCCTAAAAATGGTCATGTCTATTGTTAAAAATATTGTCCTATCACATTGCTTTACAGTTACATATTAATTAACTTCATGCGAAGTTATCACTGACCTAATCAGCAGAATATATTGGGACCACAATTAGCCAGAAATTGCTCATTTAGGTAGGGAATGATTCTTTCATACTTACTGTAATAATATTCTCTCTCTCCTCACTATAGCTGCTGTGGTTGTATCAGAGAGTAGAATCTGTCCTCCAGGCGTGTGATTGCAAGATCAGTGGCCTTGCAGAACATGTCATTAGATAAATGCGCATGCGTGGCTAATACAAAATTAACTGTGCAGGCGTGGCTACTTTGTGCAATCGGAAAGGGCTGACGCATATAGAACCCAGGTTGCCCACTGTGATTGGACTATGCTAATAAGTCCAAAAGTGAAAAGAATAGCAGCACTCCAATGGGAATTTCTTAAAAATGTATTTCATAGCTCAGAGCATAAACAAGATAGTGACGTTTCGGACTACATGTCCTTCATCGTGCCATGTGCAGTACCCAGCTATAGTGTGCACCCAATACCTTGCAGTGTGTGCTGAACTTTCTTGTGATTTTTATGCTAATAAGTCCCACGGTGGGTTTGGAAATGGGCTGTATTTCATTAGATCAGGGGTTTCCAAACTTTGCTCTCCAGAGGTTTTGGAACTACATTTCCCATGATGCTCAGCTAGATAAAATGCTGGCTGAGCATCATGGGAAATGTAGTTCCAAAACCTCTGGAGGGCCAAGTTTGGAAACCCCTGCATTAGATGATTGCAGCGAAAGCAGGAAAAAACTCTAAAGGTATTTGACTATTTTTTGCTTTTTCTATTGAACTCTGCACCGAGAAAATGTTTGCCTTTTATATCCTTTTAATGTTAATAATCTGTGCTTATGTACAGCACTGGCAAAACAAAGAATGCAAGGCTACAGTACAAGTGGCTGCAATTTATTGTAGTGAGAGAAAGTGTAAATTGCTGATAGGCCTGAATTACCATAGCAGTAAAAGCTTTGGCAAAGAAAAGTAAAACTTCAAATGCAAAGTGAGAAAGTTGTTTTTCCTTGCGCATCTAGGATAAAGCACAAATAACGATAATTATACTTGGAGGGCCCCATTAGTATGCTTTTCTACGAGTGCCCCCTATGGTAATCCCATTGCACACACACCCTGCTTCCACCTCTTATACTTATTAGTGCTCCCTCAGTAATTCTTCTCACTTTGGGAACTCACTAGGAAACTGTTTCTTTGAATAGAGCTGTAGTAATGTGTTTTACATATGTTATATTAATAGTAAATCAACAATAAAGTCATGCCTCAGGGATATATGCTATATTATGTTAAAATAGTGTGCACCATTTTTAGTAAACATGGGAGGAACTAAATCTGTTAACTATTCTGGCCTGCTTAAAGGGGCAGTAAAGTCAAATTTAAACTTTCATGGTTCATAAAGAGCATGCCAATTTAATCAACTTTAACCTCTTATCAAGTGTTCTTCATTCTCTTGGTATCCTTTGTTAAACAGTAAACCCAGGTAGGATGATAGATCAGGACAGTGCACATGCCTTTTAAACGCTATGGCAAGGGTGCCTACAACAGTGTATAAACACATTGTTGCAAACACTGCCTAGTGGTTTAAAAAATGTAAAATAGAATATAATCCATTCAAATGCACTTCTCTAAGATTATTATAACTTATGTTCCAAGTATATATATATTTTTTGTTGATTTTTATGTAGCAAAAAACTATGTGGTTTTCAAAATCCTATTTTAAAGCTTCAGCTATATTTTTGTTATTATCCCATCATTAGGTATAAACGTTTTCAGTTTGTTTTATGGTCCGTTAAATGAGTCAACGTAAATCTGGGACAGCATTCCTTTCTGATTACAACCTACTGTATAGGCTATGTATGTGGCACGTGTATTTCTGGCAGGCTGGGTGTCTCCTTGGACTGACAGGTCATACAAACTAAGCTGCAGATTCCACACCGCTCCATAACAGAGCACTACTAATTATATACTGCCTGCAGATGTGCCAGTAGTAGAAAATATGTGCATACAATGTTTTTCTTAAGCAACCTGGTGCCAGCAAACTATAACCCATGGACAATGTGTGCTTTTTACTTCAAACCAAACTAGTTGTCAAGTTTAGCTGGTTGTTTGGAGATGCTCAAATTTAGCATAATCATTTATAGTTTAATACACATGCCAAAGAGAAGCTGTATGCTTTATGTGTAAGGCATTTATGTTTGTTTGGCAAAAGCATTACAAGCTACAACCCACTGAAAATATACGCTGTCTTATAATGCATGGTGTATAATATTCTGTATAAGAACAAATATAAACATGAAAAGTTTGTTTTGCATCCTTGGTTTGAGGACCAAGAACAGAGGGGATGATGTTGTTAAAGTTATATGGACTTAAGCAGCAAGAACCATTTAGATTAATTTGCAAGTTGCCTGAGTATGTTTGGGGCAATCAAGGGGTAAAGATCACTGCAGTGTGTTTTTTTGGACAATTAAGTAGTTTAATCACAATTATGTTATTCTTTGATTGCTCAGTGTTCTGAGCAGTCAACTACTTGTGCATGTATCACTGGTTTAATTATTGTTTTGTATACATATGTATGTAAACAGCGTCGGACGGAGACTTTTTCTGTACGTCGGGTTACTCTTGTATCACAAGTTGAAAGTATAATGTTTTGCACAATCTCTTATCCAACGTGAGTATAACGCAAACACGTTAATGTATTCCCCCTTAAACTTTAATGGAGCGTGAAAAACTGGAAAAACCTAACACCTTTATACTCGAGCACTCATGTTTACCCAACTGTGCTCAATCCGACATGAAGCATTAATATTTAACATTTCAGTGTTCTTCATATAGAATAATATGTCCTATTTATTCTTAAAGGGACAGTCACGTCCAAAAAAACTTTCAAGATTCAAATAGGGCATGTAATTTTAAACAACTTTCCAATTTACTTTTATCACCAATTTCTTTCCTAAGATATGGTGAATCCACGGAATCAATTACTAGTGGTAATATCACTCCTGGCCAGCAGGAGGAGGCAAAGAGCACCACAGCAAAGCTACTATATATGTCACTTCCCTTACCCATAACTTCCAGTCTTTCTCTTTGCCTGCGGTGCAAAGAGGAGGTGAAGTTTTGGTCTGGAAAAGGGTTTGTCAGGATTTCTATGTTGTCTATTTTGTTGCATAAGCGTTTGGCGGATGCGCCAGACGTGCAATCTTTTTGTCAGGCTTTGGTTAGGATTAGGCCTGTGTTTAAGCCTGTTACTCCTCCCTGGAGTCTTAACCTTGTTGTTAGAGTTTTACAGCGGGCTATGTTTGAACCTATGCATTCCTTAGATATCAAGGTTTTGTTTCTTGTTACTATTTCTTCTGCTCTGAGAGTTTCAGAACTCTTGGCTCTGCAGTTTGATTCTCCTTATCTTATTTTTAATTCTGATAAGGTGGTTTTACGTACTAAATTAGGTTTCCTACCTAAGGTTGTTTCAAACAAGAATATTTATCAGGAGATTGTGGTTCTGTCTTTGTGTCCTAATTCTTCTTCTCCTAAGGAGCGTTTATAGCACAACCTAGATGTTGTAAGTGCATTGAAGTTCTATCTTCAGATGACTAAGGACTTTCGTCAGTCTTCTGCTTTGTTTGTTTTTCTGGGAAGCGCAAGGGTTAGAAAGCTACGGCTACTTCTTCTTGGCTAAGGAGTATTATTCGTTTGGCCTATGAGACTGCTGGACAGCAACCTCCTGAGAGAATAACTGCAAGGGCTGTTTCTTCATTTTAAAATTAAGCTTCTGTGGAACAGTTTTGCAAGGCTGCAATTTGGTCCTCTTTCATACTTTTTCAAAGTTTTATTAATTTGTTACTTTTGCCTCAGCTGAGGCTTCTTTTGGGAGAAGGGTTCTTCAAGCGATGGTGCCTTCTGTTTAGGTCTACCTGTCTTGTCCCTCCCTTATCATCTGTGTCCTCTAGCTTGGGTATTGATTCCCACTAGTAATTGATGATTCCGTGGACTCACCATATCTTAGGAAAGAAAACATCATTTATGCTTACCTGATAAATTTATTTATTTCCGGATATGGTGAGTCCATGGCCCACCCTTTATTTAAGACAGTTATTGTTTCTAAAACCTCAGGCACCTCTACACTTTTGTGTTATCTTCTTTTTCAATTTTTCCTTCGGCCGAATGACTAGGGATTATGGGTAAGGGAAGTGACATATATAGCAGCTTTGCTGTGGTACTATTTGCTTCCTCATGCTGGCCAGGAGTGATTTTCCCACTAGTAATTGATGATTCCGTGGACTCACCATATCCGGAAATAAATTTATCAGGTAAGCATAAATTATGTTTTTGCTTTGTTCTCTTGGTATTCTTCATTGAGGGCTAAACCTAGGAGGTTCATATGCTAATTTCTTAGACCTTGAAGGCCGCCTCTAATCTGAAAGCATTTTGAGTTTTTCGCCACTAGAGGGCATTAGTTCATGTGTTTCACATAGATAACATTGAGCTCATGCACGTGAATTTACCTAGGAGTGATCACTGATTGGCTAAAATGCAAGTCTGTTTTAACTGAAATAAGGAGGAAGTCTGCAGAGGCTTAAATACAAGGTAATTACAGAGGTAAAATGTGTATTAATATAACTGTTGGTTATGCAAAACTGGGGAATGGGTAATAAAGGGATTATCTATCTTTTTAAACAACAAAAAATCTGGCGTTGACTGTCCCTTTAAATAAATAAATAAATATATATATATATATATATATATATATATATATATATACATACACACACACTCAGAGAGAAAGTCCAGCACTCTCTTGCAAGCTCTCAGCTAAGATTAAAAGCAAATCTGGAAGAGTTAGTTACCGCATCTGACCAAATGGGACAAGCCCAGGTACCACGTCAAGGCCTCTACCAAAACCTGGGTCCCTAATACAGCCATACAAATACAAGCTCTCAATCAAACAAACTGGGAACAAGTCAAGGGTTAACAAACTTGTGTAATCACCCTAGACATATACAAAACACAGAGAGACCTTGATATGGTACCTGGGCTCGTCCCATTTGGTCAGAGGCCAACTAACTCTTCCAGTTTCGCTTTTATTCTTAGCTGTGAACTTGCAAGTAAGTGCTGGACTTTCTCTGTGTGTTGTATTAATTTGTTTTGTAATTTTCCCTATAGTTCTTGCACCAAGACCTGTCTGGGGTTAACTGCCTGGGACTCTGGGGACAGCACAGCTTCCTGAGAGTGCTATTGAGCACCCGGGGCTGAGCATGTTGCAGGGTCATCGGATGTGTACCCAGTCCAGTCTGACAGTGCAGTCTGAGTAGTATCAGATATATATAGAAATAAATATTTAATAATAGAAAGTATGTTATTTTATATGTGAACAACATAGGAATGTCAAATATGCGTGTTGCGTTTTACAATTTAACACGGTCGGTTTGGGGCACATGAAAATTTTGTAATCTTAAGACGCATTATTGAAATATTACATATAAAATATTTTAAAAATTAATAAAAAATTTAAAATATTAAACATACTGTAAAATATATAGATGTATTCTATGGACTATTTAGAATATTTTTTAGTATGTTTAATAATGCACACACATAAACACATACATTTGCATGTTTTTTTTTTTCTTTTTCAAACACCTGAGACCATATCTTTTTAATGCAATAGTTTTTGTAAATAATTTTTATTAGACAGTGTTAATATGAGTGTAATTGTACTTTTCTTCTGTTAAGTGTGATCAGTCCACGGGTCATCATTACTTCTGGGATATTACTCCTCCCCAACAGGAAGTGCAAGAGGATTCACCCAGCAGAGCTGCATATAGCTCCTCCCCTCTACGTCACTCCCAGTCATTCTCTTGCACCCAACGACTAGATAGGATGTGTGAGAGGACTATGGTGATTATACTTAGTTTTATATCTTCAATCAAAAGTTTGTTATTTTAAAATAGCACCGGAGTGTGTTATTACCTCTCTGGCAGAGTTTGAAGAAGAATCTACCAGAGTTTTTGCTATGATTTTAGCCGGAGTAGTTAAGATCATATTGCTGTTTCTCGGCCATCTGAGGAGAGGTAAACTTCAGATCAGGGGACAGCGGGCAGATGAATCTGCATAGAGGTATGTAGCAGCTTTTATTTTCTGACAATGGAATTGATGAGAAAATCCTGCCATACCGATATAATGTCATGTATGTATACTTTACACTTCAGTATTCTGGGGAATGGTACTTCACTAGAATTACACTGTAAGAAGTACATAAAGCTGTTTAATAACTAGAAATTATGTTTAACGTTTTTGCTGGAATGTAAAATCGTTTTCATTTGCTGAGGTACTGAGTGAATAAATGTTTGGGCACTATTTTTCCACTTGGCAGTTGCTTAATCTTTTTTCTGACAGTTTCTGTTCTCTCTCACTGCTGTGTGTGAGGGGGAGGGGCCGTTTTTTGGCGCTTTTGCTACGCATCAGATATTTCAGTCAGCAGCTCATTGTATTTCCTGCACGATCCGGTTCATCTCTACAGAGTTCAGGGGTCTTCAAAACTTATTTTGAGGGAGGTAATTTCTCTCAGCAGAGCTGTGAGAATTATAGTTGACTGAGATAAAAAACGTTTATTCTGTAATTTGTTTCCTGCTTTCAGAATTTGTTATCTTTGCTAATGGGATTAAACCTTTGCTAAAGTTGTGTTGTTTACAGGGATTGAGGCTATAACTGTTTCAATTTATTAATTTTCAACTGTCATAGATCTTCTGTGCTTCTTAAAGGCACAGTACGTTTTTAATATTATTCTAATTGAATTGTATTCCAAGTTGCAAGTTTATTTGCTAGTGTGTTAAACATGTCTGATTCAGAGGATGATACCTGTGTCATTTGTTGCAATGCCAAAGTGGAGCCCAATAGAAATTTATGTACTAACTGTATTGATGCTACTTTAAATAAAAGTCAATCTGTACAAATTTAACAAATTTCACCAAACAACGAGGGGAGAGTTATGCTGACTAACTCGCCTCACGTGTCAGTACCTGCATCTCCCGATCGGGAGGTGCGTGATATTGTAGCGCCGAGTACATCTGGGCGGCCATTACAAATCACATTACAGGATATGGCTACTGTTATGACTGAAGTTTTGGCTAAATTACCAGAACTAAGAGGTAAGCGTGATCACTCTGGGGTGAGAACAGAGTGCGCTGATAATATTAGGGCCATGTCAGACACTGCGTCACAGGTGGCAGAACATGAGGACGGAGAACTTCATTCTGTGGGTGACGGTTCTGATCCAAACAGACTGGATTCAGATATTTCAAATTTTAAATTTAAACTGGAAAAACTCCGTGTATTACTAGGGGAGGTGTTAGCGGCTCTGAATGATTGTAACACAGTTGCAATACCAGAGAAAATGTGTAGGTTGGATAAATATTTTGCGGTACTGGCGAGTACTGAGGTTTTTCCTATACCTAAGAGACTTACTGAAATTGTTACTAAGGAGTGGGATAGACCCGGTGTGCCGTTCTCACCCCCTCCGATATTTAGGAAAATGTTTCCAATAGACGCCACCACACGGGACTTATGGCAAACGGTCCCTAAGGTGGAGGGAGCAGTTTCTACTTTAGCTAAGCGTACCACTATCCCGGTGGAGGATAGCTGTGCTTTTTCAGATCCAATGGATAAAAAATTAGAGGGTTACCTTAAGAAAATGTTTGTTCAACAAGGTTTTATATTGCAACCCCTTGCATGCATTGCGCCGATCACGGCTGCAGCGGCATTCTGGATTGAGTCTCTGGAAGAGAACATTAGTTCAGCTACTCTGGACGACATTACGGACAGGCTTAGAGTCCTTAAACTAGCTAATTCATTCATTTCGGAGGCCGTAGTACATCTTACTAAACTTACGGCGAAGAATTCAGGATTCGCCATTCAGGCACGCAGGGCGCTGTGGCTAAAATCCTGGTCAGCTGATGTTACTTCTAAGTCTAAATTGCTTAATATACCTTTCAAAGGGCAGACCTTATTCGGGCCCGGGTTGAAAGAGATTATCGCTGACATTACAGGAGGTAAAGGCCATGCCCTGCCTCAGGACAAAGCCAAAGCTAAGACTAGACAGTCTTATTTTCGTTCCTTTCGTAATTTCAAAGCAGGAGCAGCATCAACTTCCTCTGCACCAAAACAGGAAGGAGCTGTTGCTCGCTACAGACAAGGCTGGAAACCTAACCAGTCCTGGAACAAGGGCAAGCAGACCAGGAAACCTGCTGCTGCCCCTAAAACAGCATGAATTGAGGGCCCCCGATCCGGGATCGGATCTAGTGGGGGGCAGACTTTCTCTCTTCGCCCAGGCTTGGGCAAGAGATGTCCAGGATCCCTGGGCGCTAGAGATAATATCTCAGGGATACCTTCTGGACATCAAATACTCTCCTCCAAGAGAGAGATTTCATCTGTCAAGGTTGTCAACAATCCAGACAAAGAAAGAGGCGTTTCTACGCTGCGTACAAGAGCTCTTGTTAATGGGAGTAATCCATCCAGTTCCACGATCGGAACAGGGACAGGGGTTTTACTCAAATCTGTTTGTGGTTCCCAAAAAAGAGGGAACTTTCAGACCAATCCTGGACTTAAAGATCCTAAACAAATTCCTAAGAGTTCCATCGTTCAAGATGGAGACTATTCGGACAATTTTACCTATGATCCAAGAGGGTCAGTTCATGACCACTGTAGATTTAAAAGATGCTTACCTTCACATACCGATTCACAAAGATCATTACCGGTACCTAAGGTTTGCCTTCCTAGACAGGCATTACCAGTTTGTGGCTCTTCCATTCGGATTGGCTACAGCTCCAAGAATCTTCACAAAGGTTCTGGGTGCTCTTCTGGCGGTACTAAGACCGCGGGGAATCTCGGTAGCTCCATACCTAGATGACATTCTGATACAAGCTTCAAGCCTTCAAACTGCCAAGTCTCATACAGAGTTAGTACTGGCATTTCTAAGGTCACATGGATGGAAGGTGAACGAAAAGAAAAGTTCACTCGTTCCACTCACAAGAGTTCCCTTCCTGGGGACTCTTATAGATTCTGTAGAAATGAAGATTTACCTGACAGAGGACAGGCTAACAAGACTTCAAACTGCTTGCCGCACCCTTCATTCCATTCAACACCCGTCAGTGGCTCAATGCATGGAGGTAATCGGCTTAATGGTAGCGGCAATGGACATAGTACCCTTTGCACGCTTACACCTCAGACCACTGCAACTGTGCATGCTAAGTCAGTGGAATGGGGATTACTCAGACTTATCCCCTTCTCTGAATCTGGATCAAGAGACCAGAAATTCTCTTCTATGGTGGCTTTCTCGGCCACATCTGTCCAGGGGGATGCCATTCAGCAGACCAGACTGGACAATTGTAACAACAGACGCCAGCCTTCTGGGTTGGGGTGCCGTCTGGAATTCTCTGAAGGCTCAGGGACAATGGAGTCAGGAGGAGAGTCTCCTGCCAATAAACATTCTGGAATTGAGAGCAGTTCTCAATGCCCTCCTGGCTTGGCCCCAGTTGACAACTCGGGGGTTCATCAGGTTTCAGTCGGACAACATCACGACTGTAGCTTACATCAACCATCAGGGAGGGACAAGAAGCTCCCTAGCTATGATGGAAGTATCAAAGATAATTCGCTGGGCAGAGTCTCACTCTTGCCACCTGTCAGCAATCCACATCCCGGGAGTGGAGAACTGGGAGGCGGATTTCTTAAGTCGTCAGACTTTTCATCCGGGGGAGTGGGAACTTCATCCGGAGGTCTTTGCCCAAATACTTCGACGTTGGGGCAAACCAGAGATAGATCTCATGGCGTCTCGACAGAACGCCAAGCTTCCTCGTTACGGGTCCAGATCCAGGGATCCAGGAGCAGTCCTGATAGATGCTCTGACAGCACCTTGGGACTTCAGGATGGCTTACGTGTTTCCACCCTTCCCGTTGCTTCCTCGATTGATTGCCAGAATCAAACAAGAGAGAGCATCAGTGATTCTAATAGCACCTGCGTGGCCACGCAGGACTTGGTATGCAGACCTGGTGGACATGTCATCCTGTCCACCTTGGTCTCTACCTCTGAAACAGGACCTTCTGATACAGGGTCCCTTCAAACATCAAAATCTAACTTCTCTGAAGCTGACTGTTTGGAAATTGAACGCTTGATTTTATCAAGACGTGGGTTTTCTGAGTCAGTTATTGATACCTTAATACAGGCTAGGAAACCTGTTACCAGAAAGATTTACCATAAGATAAGGCGTAAATACCTATATTGGTGTGAATCCAAAGGTTACTCTTGGAGTAAGGTTAGGATTCCTAGGATATTGTCTTTTCTACAAGAAGGTTTAGAAAAGGGTTTATCTGCTAGTTCATTAAAGGGACAGATCTCAGCTCTGTCCATTCTGTTACACAAACGTCTGTCAGAAGTTCCTGACGTCCAGGCTTTTTGTCAGGCTTTGGCCAGGATTAAGCCTGTGTTTAAAACTGTTGCTCCACCATGGAGTTTAAACCTTGTTCTTAATGTGTTACAGGGCGTTCCGTTTGAACCCCTTCATTCCATTGATATAAAGTTGTTATCTTGGAAAGTTCTATTTTTAATGGCTATTTCCTCGGCTCGAAGAGTCTCTGAATTATCAGCCTTACATTGTGATTCTCCTTATTTGATTTTTCATTCGGATAAGGTAGTTCTGCGTACTAAACCTGGGTTCTTACCTAAGGTAGGCCTAGATTTAGAGTTCGGCGGTAGCCGTCAAAACCAGCGTTAGAGGCTCCTAACGCTGGTTTTGGCCGCCCGCTGGTATTTGGAGTCAGTGATTAAAGGGTCTAACGCTCACTTTTCAGCCGCGACTTTTCCATACCGCAGATCCCCCTACGCCATTTGCGTAGCCTATCTTTTCAATGGGATCTTCCTAACGCCGGTATTTAGAGTCGTTTCTGCAGTGAGCGTTAGAGCTCTAACGACAAGATTCCAGCCGCCTGAAAATAGCAGGAGTTAAGAGCTTTCTGGCTAACGCCGGTTTATAAAGCTCTTAACTACTGTACCCTAAAGTACACTAACACCCATAAACTACCTATGTACCCCTAAACCGAGGTCCCCCCACATCGCCGCCACTCGATTAAAATTTTTAACCCCTAATCTGCCGACCGCCACCTACGTTATACTTATGTACCCCTAATCTGCTGCCCCTAACACCGCCGACCCCTGTATTATATCTATTAACCCCTAACTTGCCCCCCACAACGTCGCCGCAAGCTACTTAAAATAATTAACCCCTAATCTTCCGACCGCAAATCGCCGCCACCTACGTTATCCCTATGTACCCCTAATCTGCTACCCCTAACATCGCCGACCCCTATGTTATATTTATTAACCCCTAATCTGCCCCCCTCAACGTCGCCGACACCTACCTACACTTATTAACCCCTAATCTGCCGAGCGGACCTGAGCGCTACTATAATAAAGTTATTAACCCCTAATCCGCCTCACTAACCCTATCATAAATAGTATTAACCCCTAATCTGCCCTCCCTAACATCGCCGACACCTACCTTCAATTATTAACCCCTAATCTGCCGACCGGAGCTCACCGCTATTCTAATAAATGTATTAACCCCTAAAGCTAAGTCTAACCCTAACACTAACACCCCCCTAAGTTAAATATAATTTTTATCTAACGAAATAAATTAACTCTTATTAAATAAATGATTCCTATTTAAAGCTAAATACTTACCTGTAAAATAAATCCTAATATAGCTACAATATAAATTATAATTATATTATAGCTATTTTAGGATTAATATTTATTTTACAGGCAACTTTGTAATTATTTTAACCAGGTACAATAGCTATTAAATAGTTAAGAACTATTTAATAGTTACCTAGTTAAAATAATAACAAATTTACCTGTAAAATAAATCCTAACCTAAGATATAATTAAACCTAACACTACCCTATCAATAAAATAATTAAATAAACTACCTACAATTACCTACAATTAACCTAACACTACACTATCAATAAATTAATTAAACACAATTGCTACAAATAAATACAATTAAATAAACTATCTAAAGTACAAAAAATAAAAAAGAACTAAGTTACAGAAAATAATAAAATATTTACAAACATAAGAAAAATATTACAACAATTTTAAACTAATTACACCTACTCTAAGCCCCCTAATAAAATAACAAAGCCCCCCAAAATAATAAATTCCCTACCCTATTCTAAAATACAAATATTACAAGCTCTTTTACCTTACCAGCCCTGAACAGGGCCCTTTGCGGGGCATGCCCCAAGAATTTCAGCTCTTTTGCCTGTAAAAAAAAACATACAATACCCCCCCCCAACATTACAACCCACCACCCACATACCCCTAATCTAACCCAAACCCCCCTTAAATAAACCTAACACTACCCCCCTGATGATCTTCCTACCTTGTCTTCACCATGCCAGGTTCACCGATCCGTCCTGGCTCCAAGATCTTCATCCAACCCAAGCGGGGGCTAGACATCCACTGAAGAAGTCCAGAAGAGGGTCCAAAGTCTTCCTCCTATCCGGCAAGAAGAGGACATCCGGACCGGCAAACATCTTCTCCAAGCGGCATCTTCTATCTTCTTCCATCCGATGACGACCGGCTCCATCTTGAAGACCTCCAGCGCGGATCCATCCTCTTCTTCCGACGACTAGACGACGAATGACGGTTCCTTTAAGGGACGTCATCCAAGATGGCGTCCCTCGAATTCCGATTGGCTGATAGGATTCTATCAGCCAATCGGAATTAAGGTAGGAATTTTCTGATTGGCTGATGGAATCAGCCAATCAGAATATAGTTCAATCCGATTGGCTGATCCAATCAGCCAATCAGATTGAGCTCGCATTCTATTGGCTGATCGGAACAGCCAATAGAATGCGAGCTCAATCTGATTGGCTGATTGGATCAGCCAATCGGATTGAACTATATTCTGATTGGCTGATTCCATCAGCCAATCAGAAAATTCCTACCTTAATTCCGATTGGCTGATAGAATCCTATCAGCCAATCGGAATTCGAGGGACGCCATCTTGGATGACGTCCCTTAAAGGAACCGTCATTCGTCGTCTAGTCGTCGGAAGAAGAGGATGGATCCGCGCTGGAGGTCTTCAAGATGGAGCCGGTCGTCATCGGATGGAAGAAGATAGAAGATGCCGCTTGGAGAAGATGTTTGCCGGTCCGGATGTCCTCTTCTTGCCGGATAGGAGGAAGACTTTGGACCCTCTTCTGGACTTCTTCAGTGGATGTCTAGCCCCCGCTTGGGTTGGATGAAGATCTTGGAGCCAGGACGGATCGGTGAACCTGGCATGGTGAAGACAAGGTAGGAAGATCATCAGGGGGGTAGTGTTAGGTTTATTTAAGGGGGGTTTGGGTTAGATTAGGGGTATGTGGGTGGTGGGTTGTAATGTTGGGGGGGGGTATTGTATGTTTTTTTTTACAGGCAAAAGAGCTGAAATTCTTGGGGCATGCCCCGCAAAGGGCCCTGTTCAGGGCTGGTAAGGTAAAAGAGCTTGTAATATTTGTATTTTAGAATAGGGTAGGGAATTTTTTATTTTGGGGGGCTTTGTTATTTTATTAGGGGGCTTAGAGTAGGTGTAATTAGTTTAAAATTGTTGTAATATTTTTCTTATGTTTGTAAATATTTTATTATTTTCTGTAACTTAGTTCTTTTTTATTTTTTGTACTTTAGATAGTTTATTTAATTGTATTTATTTGTAGCAATTGTGTTTAATTAATTTATTGATAGTGTAGTGTTAGGTTAATTGTAGGTAATTGTAGGTAGTTTATTTAATTATTTTATTGATAGGGTAGTGTTAGGTTTAATTATATCTTAGGTTAGGATTTATTTTACAGGTAAATTTGTTATTATTTTAACTAGGTAACTATTAAATAGTTCTTAACTATTTAATAGCTATTGTACCTGGTTAAAATAATTACAAAGTTGCCTGTAAAATAAATATTAATCCTAAAATAGCTATAATATAATTATAATTTATATTGTAGCTATATTAGGATTTATTTTACAGGTAAGTATTTAGCTTTAAATAGGAATCATTTATTTAATAAGAGTTAATTTATTTCGTTAGATAAAAATTATATTTAACTTAGGGGGGTGTTAGTGTTAGGGTTAGACTTAGCTTTAGGGGTTAATACATTTATTAGAATAGCGGTGAGCTCCGGTCGGCAGATTAGGGGTTAATAATTTAAGGTAGGTGTCGGCGATGTTAGGGAGGGCAGATTAGGGGTTAATACTATTTATGATAGGGTTAGTGAGGCGGATTAGGGGTTAATAACGTTATTATAGTAGCGTTCAGGTCCGCTCGGCAGATTAGGGGTTAATAAGTGTAGGCAGGTGTCGGCGACGTTGTGGGGGGCAGATTAGGGGTTAATAAATATAACATAGGGGTCGGCGATGTTAGGGCAGCAGATTAGGGGTACATAGGGATAACGTAGGTGGCGGCGGTTTACGGAGCGGCAGATTAGGGGTTAAAAGTGTAATGCAGGGGTCAGCGATAGCGGGGGCGGCAGATTAGGGGTTAATAAGTGTAAGGTTAGGGGTGTTTAGACTCGGGGTACATGTTAGAGTGTTAGGTGCAGACGTAGGAAGTGTTTCCCCATAGGAAACAATGGGGCTGCGTTAAGAGCTGAACGCTGCTTTTTTGCAGGTGTTAGGTTTTTTTTCAGCTCAAACTGCCCCATTGTTTCCTATGGGGGAATCGTGCACGAGCACGTTTTTGATGCCGGCCGCGTCCGTAAGCAACTCTGGTATCGAGAGTTGCATTTGCGGTAAATATGCTCTACGCTCCTTTTTTGGAGCCTAACGCAGCATTTGTTTGAACTCTCGATACCAGAGTTAAATTTATGGTGCGGCCAGAAAAAAACCCGCGGAGCGTTAACAGCCCTTTTACCGCCGAACTCCAAATCTAGGCCGTAGTTTCTAACAGGAATATCAATCAAGAGATTGTTGTTCCTTCTTTATGCCCAAATCCTTCTTCGAAGAAGGAACGTCTACTGCACAACCTGGATGTAGTCCGTGCTCTAAAATTTTACTTACAGGCAACTAAGGAATTTCGACAAACGTCTTCTCTGTTTGTCGTTTACTTTGGGCAGAGGAGAGGTCAAAAAGCTTCTGCTACCTCTCTTTCTTTTTGGCTTCGTAGCATAATTCGTTTAGCTTATGAGACTGCTGGACAGCAGCCTCCTGAAAGAATTACAGCTCATTCTACTAGAGCTGTGGCTTCCACTTGGGCCTTCAAGAATGAGGCCTCTGTTGAGCAGATTTGCAAGGCTGCAACTTGGTCTTCGCTTCATACTTTTTCCAAATTTTACAAATTTGACACTTTTGCTTCATCGGAGGCTATTTCTTTCATGTAATTAGCAAGAGTCCATGAGCTAGTGACGTATGGGATATACATTCCTACCAGGAGGGGCAAAGTTTCCCAAACCTTAAAATGCCTATAAATACACCCCTCACCACACCCACAATTCAGTTTTACAAACTTTGCCTCCGATGGAGGTGGTGAAGTAAGTTTGTGCTAGATTCTACGTTGATATGCGCTCCGCAGCAAGTTGGAGCCCGGTTTTCCTCTCAGCGTGCAGTGAATGTCAGAGGGATGTGAGGAGAGTATTGCCTATTTGAATGCAGTGATCTCCTTCTAAGGGGTCTATTTCATAGGTTCTCTGTTATCGGTCGTAGAGATTCATCTCTTACCTCCCTTTTCAGATCGACGATATACTCTTATATATACCATTACCTCTGCTGATTCTCGTTTCAGTACTGGTTTGGCTATCTGCTATATGTAGATGAGTGTCCTGGGGTAAGTAAGTCTTATTTTCTGTGACACTCCTAGCTATGGTTGGGCACTTTGTTTATAAAGTTCTAAATATATGTATTCAAACATTTATTTGCCTTGACTCAGAATGTTCAACTTTCCTTATTTTCAGACAGTCAGTTTCATATTTGGGATAATGCATTTTAATTTAACATATTTTACCTTAAAATTTGACTTTTTCCCTGTGGGCTGTTAGGCTCGCGGGGGCTGAAAATGCTTCATTTTATTGCGTCATTTTTGGCGCGGACTTTTTTGGCGCAAAAATTCTATTTCCGTTTCCGGCGTCATACGTGTCGCCGGAAGTTGCGTCATTCTTTGACGTTATTTTGCGCCAAAAATGTCGGCGTTCCGGATGTGGCGTCATTTTTGGCGCCAAAAGCATTTAGGCGCCAAATAATGTGGGCGTCTTTTTTGGCGCTAAAAAATATGGGCGTCATTTTTGTCTCCACATTATTTAAGTCTCATTATTTTTTGCTTCTGGTTGCTAGAAGCTTGTTCACTGGCATTTTTTTCCCATTCCTGAAACTGTCATTTAAGGAATTTGATCAATTTTGCTTTATATGTTGTTTTTTTCTTTTACATATTGCAAGATGTTCCACGTTGCAACTGAGTCAGAAGTTACTACAGGAAAATCACTGCACAGTGCTGGAGCTACCAAGCTAAGTCTGCTATAAACTTTTGGTATCTGTTTCTCCAGCTGTTATTTGTATTACATGTCATGTCAAACTTATTAATGCAGATAAAATTTCCTTTAGTACTGTTACATTATCTGTTGCTGTTCCGTCAACATCTAATTTTCAGAGTGTTCCTGATAACATAAGAGATTTTATTTATTTTAAATCCATTAAGAAGGCTATGTCTGTTATTTCTCCTTCTAGTATACATAAAAGTCTTTTAAAACTTCTCTTTTTTTCAGATGAATTTTTAAATGAACATCATCATTCTGATACTGATAATGGTTCTTCTGGTTCAGAGGTTTCTGTCTCAGAGGTTGATGCTGATAAATCTTTGTATTTGTTCAAGATGGAATTTATTCGTTCTTTACTTAAAGAAGTGTTATTTGCATTAGAAATAGAGGATTCTGGTCCTCTTGATACTAAATGTAAACGTTTAAATAAGGTTTTTAAATCTCCTGTAGTTATTCCAGAAGTGTTTTATCTCCCTGATGCTATTTCTGAAGTAATTTCCAGGGAATGGAATAATTTGGGTAATTTATTTACTCCTTCTAGACGTTTAAGCAAATTATATCCTGTGCCATCTGACAGATTAGAGTTTTTTTGGGACAAAAATCCCTAAGGTTATGGGGCTGTCTCTACTCCTGTTAATGTACTACTATTCCTATGGCAGATAGTACTTCATTTAAGGATCCTTTAGATAGGAAAATTGAATCCTTTCTAAGAAAAGCTTACTTATGTTCAGGTAATCTTCTTAGACCTGCTATATTTTTAGCGGATGTTGCTGCAGCTTCAACTTTTTGGTTAGAAGCTTTAGCGCAACAAGTAACAGATCATAATTTTATAGCATTATTATTATTCTTTAACATGCTAATAATTTTATTGGTGATACCATCTTTTGATATCATTAGAGTTGATGTCAGGTATATGTCTCTAGCTATTTTAGCTAGAAAAGCTTTATGGATTAAACTTGGAATGCTGACATGTCTTCTAAGTCAACTTTGCTTTCCCTTTCTTTCCAGGGTAAATAATCATTTCGTTCCTTTCCTCACAACAAGGAACAAAAGCCTGATCCTTCATCCTCAGGAGCGGTATCAGTTTGGAAACTATTTCCAGTTTGGAATATATCCGAGCCTTATAGAAACCTATAGCCAGCTCCTAAGTACCTATGAGGGTGCGGCCCTTATTCCAGCTCAGCTGGTATGGGGCAGATTACGTTTTCTTCAAAGAAATTTGGATCAATTCCGTTCTTAATCTCTGGTTTCAGAAACATTGTTTCAGAAAGGTACAGAATTGGCTTCAAGTTAAGGCCTCCTGCTAAGAGATTCTTTTCTTTCCCGTGTCCCAGTTAACACAGCAAGGCTCAGCATTTCTGAAATGTGTTTCAGATCTAGAGTTGGCTGGAGTATTTATGCCAGTTCCAGTTCTGGAACAGGGGCTGGGGTTTTATTTTATCTCTTCATTGTACCAAAGAAGGTCAATTCCTTCAGACCAGTTCTGGATCTATCATTATTGAATCGTTATGTTAGGATACCAACATTCAAGATGGTTACTGTAGGACTATCCTGCCTTTTGTTTAGCAAGGGCATTATATGTCTACAATAGATTTACAGGATGTGTATCTGCATATTCCGATTCATCCAGATCACTTTTAGTGTCTGAGATTCTCTTTTTAGACAAGCATTACCAGTTTTGTGGCTCTACCGTTTGGCCTAGCCTCAGTTCCAAGAATTTTTTTCAAAGGTTCTCGGTGCCCTTCTTTCTGTAATCAGAGAATAGGGTTTTGGTATTTCCTTATTTGGACGATATCTTGGTACTTGCTCAGTCTTCTCATTTTCGTAGAATCTCATACGAATCGACTTGTGTTGTTTCTTCAAGTTCATGGTTGGAGGATCAATTTACCAATCAGTTCATTGATTCCTCAGACAAGGGTAACCTTTTTAGGTTTCTAGATAAATTCAGTGTCTATGACTCTGTCCTTGTCAGACAAGAGAAGTTTAACATTGATATCAGCTTGTCAAAACCTTCAGTCACAATCATTCCCTTTGGTAGCCTCATGCATGGAAATGTTGGGTCTTAGGACTGCCGCATCAGATGCGATCTCCTTTGCTCGTTTTCACATGCGACCTCTTCAGCTCTGTATGCTGAACCGATGGTGCAGGGATTACTCAAAGATATCTCAATTAATATCTTTAAACCGATTTTACGACACTCTCTGACATGGTGGACAGATCACCATCGTTTAGTTCAGGGGGCTTCTTTGTTCTTCCGACCTGGACTATAATCTCAACAGATGCTAGTTTTACAGGTTGGGGAGCTGTGTGGGGGTATCTGACGGCACAAGGGGTTTGGGAATCTCAGGAGGTGAGATTTCCGATCAATATTTTGGAACTCCGTGCAATTTTCAGAGCTCTTCAGTCTTGGCCTCTTCCGAAGAGAGAGTTGTTCATTTGTTTTCAGATAAGACAATGTCACAACTGTGGCATACATCAATCATCAAGGACTCACAGTCCTCTGGCTATGAAAGAAGTATCTCGAATTTTGGTTTGGGCGGAATCCAGCTCCTGTCTAATCTCTGCGGTTTATATCCCAGGTATGGACAATTGGAAAGCGGATTATCTCAGTCGCCAAACGTTGCATCCGGGCGAATGGTCTCTTCACCCAGAGGTATTTCTTCAGATTGTTCAAATGGGGGAACTTCCAGAAATAGATCTGATGGCTTCTCATCTAAACAAGAAACTTCCCAGGTATCTGTCCAGATCCCGGGATCCTCAGGCGGAGGCAGTGGATGCATTTTCACTTCCTTGGAAGTATCATCCTGCCTATATCTTTCCGCCTCTAGTTCTTCTTCCAAGAGTAATCTCCAAGATTCTGAAGGAATGCTCGTTTGTTCTGCTGGTAGCTCCGGCATGGCCTCACAGGTTTTGGTATGCGGATCTTGTCCGGATGGCCTCTTGCCAACCGTGGACTCTTCCGTTAAGACCAGACCTTTTGTCTCAAGGTCCTTTTTTCAGGATCTGAAATCCTTAAATTTAAAGGTATGGAGATTGAACGCTTGATTCTTGGTCAAAGAGGTTTCTCTGACTCTGTGATTAATACTATGTTACAGGCTCGTAAATCTGTATCCAGAGAGATATATTTTAGAGTCTGGAAGACTTATATTTCTTGGTGTCTTTCTCATCATTTTTCTTGGCATTCTTTTAGAATACCGAGAATATTACAATTTCTTCAGGATGGTTTAGATAAGGGTTTGTCCGCAAGTTCCTTGAAAGGTCAAATCTCTGCTCTTTCTGTTCTTTTTCACAGAAAGATTGCTATTCTTCCTGATATTCATTGTTTTGTACAAGCTTTGGTTCGTATAAAGCCTGTCATTAAGTCAATTTCTCCTCCTTGGAGTTTGAATTTGGTTCTGGGGGCTCTTCAAGCTCCTCCATTTGAACCTATGCATTCATTGGATATTAAATTACTTTCTTGGAAAGTTTTGTTCCTTTTGGCCATCTCTTCTGCCAGAAGAGTTTCTGAATTATCTGCTCTTTCTTGTGAGTCTCCTTTTCTGATTTTTCATCAGGATAAGGCGGTGTTGCGAACTTCTTTTGAATTTTTACCTAAGTTGTGAATTCCAACAACATTAGTAGAGACATTGTGGTTCTTTCATTATGTCCTAATCCTAAGAATTCTAAGGAGAAATCGTTGCATTCTTTGGATGTTATTAGAGCTTTGAAATATTATGTTGAAGCTACTAAGTCTTTCCGAAAGACTTCTGGTTTATTTGTTATCTTTTCCGGTTTTAGAAAGGCCAGAAAACTTCTGCCATTTCTTTGGCATCTTGGTTGAAATCTTTATTTCATCTTGCCTATATTGAGTTGGGTAAGACTCCGCCTCATAGGATTACAGCTCATTCTACTAGGTCAGTTTCTACTTCCTGGGCGTTTAGGAATGAAGCTTCGGTTGATCAGATTTGCAAAGTGGCAACTTGGTTCTCTTTGCATACTTTTACCAAATTCTACCATTTTGTTGTATTTTCTTCTTCTGAAGCAGTTTTTGGTAGAAAAGTACTTCAGGCAGCGGTTTCAGTTTGAATCTTCTGATTATGTTTTTCATTAAACTTTATTTTGGGTGTGGATTATTTTCAGCAGGAATTGGCTGTCTTTATTTTATCCCTCCCTCTCTAGTGACTCTTGTGTGGAAAGATCCACATCTTGGGTAGTCATTATCCCATACGTCACTAGCTCATGGACTCTTGCTAATTACATGAAAGAAAACATAATTTATGTAAGAACTTACCTGATAAATTCATTTCTTTCATATTAGCAAGAGTCCATGAGGCCCGCCCTTTTTTGTGGTGGTTATGATTTTTTTGTATAAAGCACAATTATTCCAATTCCTTATTTTATATGCTTTCGCACTTTTTTCTTATCACCCCACTTCTTGGCTATTCGTTAAACTGAATTGTGGGTGTGGTGAGGGGTGTATTTATAGGCATTTTAAGGTTTGGGAAACTTTGCCCCTCCTGGTAGGAATGTATATCCCATACGTCACTAGCTCATGGACTCTTGCTAATATGAAAGAAATGAATTTATCAGGTAAGTTCTTACATAAATTATGTTTTTTGGGAGAAAGGTTCTTCAGGCAGTGGTTCCTTCTGTATAAAGAGCCTGCCTATCCCTCCCGTCATCCGTGTACTTTTGCTTTGGTATTGGTATCCCAGAAGTAATGATGACCCGTGGACTGATCACACTTAACAGAAGAAAACATAATTTATGCTTACCTGATAAATTCCTTTCTTCTGTAGTGTGATCAGTCCACGGCCCGCCCTGTTTTTAAGGCAGGTAAATATTTTTTAATTATACTCCAGTCACCACTTCACCCTTGGCTTTTCCTTTTTCGTTGGTCCTTGGTCGAATGACTGGGAGTGACGTAGAGGGGAGGAGCTATATGCAGCTCTGCTGGGTGAATCCTCTTGCACTTCCTGTTGGGGAGGAGTAATATCCCAGAAGTAATGATGACCCGTGGACTGATCACACTACAGAAGAAAGGAATTTATCAGGTAAGCATAAATTATGTTTTTAAAGGGACACTGAACCCAAATTTTTTCTTTGTTCTCCTGCTATCTTTATTTGAAAAAGAAGGAATCTAAGCTAAGAAGCCAGACAATTTTTGGTTCAGGACACTAGACAGCGCTTGTTTATTGGTGGGTGAATTTATCCACCAATCCGCAAGAACAACCCAGGTTGTTCACTAAAAATGGGCCAGCATCTAAACTTACATTCTTGCTTTTCAAATAAAGATATCAAGATAATGAAGAAAATTTGATAATAGGAGTAAATTAGAAAGTTGCTTAAAATTGCATGCTCTATCTGAATCACGAAAGAAAACATTTGGGTCCAGTGTCCCTTTAAATGTATTTTTAATGTGTTGCGTTTTGCCTTTCGTAACAGTTAACAATACTTATGAAGTCGCGCTAACCTGATGCACGTTAAATTCAATTGCGCTCATGTGAACGCATTTACTTTCAATTCGTATTGTGTGCACAAAGAGCTGCGATAGATATCCCTTATTGCTCGCGCACAGCAGTTAGCATGCCACTCGTAATCTAGCCCTTTGTGTGTATACTAAAGGTACAAGGGTATAATGGCTAGCTCAGAACACCATAAAAGTGCATTTATTATGGTGACCATCTGCTAACTAGAGGAGTTTGAGACCCTCATTTCTAAGAGGATAATCCCTTTCAAATGAGAGATTATTTTTTTTGCGTGTGGTATATGCAGGGCTACCATCAGGGGGTGACAGGGGTGACTCCTGTCAGGGGCCCAATGAGCCAGGGGGCCCCATGAGGCAAGAACAACTATTATTTAAAATATATATTTTATTTTTTTTGGCAGCCACCAGAGGGTACTACAGCCGAGTGCTATTGAGTGTGGGAAATGTTATTACAAGCAGTAAAGCATTAGCATCTGAGAGGATTTCTGAGTGTGCACTAAACCCACTATGCACAGTGTGAGATAGACTTGCCACTTAAGTTTGTACAATGTGTGCCTGAGTCAGACGGCAGATCTGAGGTAGGACTTACTTAGTAAATGTTTTTTTTATTTCTTTGTGCAATTTTGGATTGTAACTTCAGTGTGGTAGTAGTTGTATGGTTTGGCCAGGGGTCCATAAAAACACATTTTTTTAGCAATATGCAGCAGTGTATTTTTTAAATTTATTTTTGCAAAGAACTTTATTGAATTATATATTTCACAGACATCTTAAATGCAGGTTTGGGTTTACAATAGGTACCCTCACAAAATTTGTCTCAAAGAAGTAAAAGGATAACTTACAAAGTCTCAGAGTTTGTTATCAAGTATGTTTCAGTCTAAATTAACCTTATGATGGAAAACCACTGGGTCAGTGATGGCATTCATTACTGATGTCTTTTTACTAATTTTAGTTCTTCATTTTCCGTTTTCATCACTATATTGAAAACTATTGAAATACTGTAGATGGTAAGTCAGGTACTTGTTATTAAAGAATTGTTATTCATAAATTTCTTATTACGATATCATCTTAATAAAAGTGAGATTGAAGGAAGAGTTGGTGGATAGGGGGGATAGATGGGGAACAAGGGGTATGGTATTTAAGTTGAATATATGACACTCTTCGTGTCAGGTGCCGCGGACTCCAGTGACCCTGTCGCGATCTATTTTAAACAAGTGTTTTGGCTTATGTGTTATGTGATATTAATGTGTGTCTATGCAGAGTGCAGGGGCAGCTATAGGCATTCTAAGGTTTTTTTTAGCTATTTTTATTTGCAGTCCACCTCATCATCATGCATTCTTGCTTGTCTAGATTGTTTGACTTGGGGAAGTGATATCTTTCCAGAACAAGCAGATTCTCAACATGTGTCTTCCAGGCCTCAATATTGGGAACTTCAGGTGATTTCCATTTTTTGGGTATCAAGATTTTGGCGCTATTTAGCATTATATATAGAAGTGATTGTTTTATGTCGTCCCTAGTGTTTGGAAGTTTGTGAAACAGTAATAGTCCCGGTGTAACTTGTATATCAGTCGCTAGTACTTTATTGATTTGTGCAACCACTGCCTCCCAATATGGTCTCACTCTGTTGCAGCCCCACCAAATGTGCAGCATATCTGCATGCGCACCGCACCCCCTCCAGCACAGGCCATTACTATGTTTATAGATTTTTTTAAGTCGCTGTGGAGTGAGGTACAACCTTGATAAAAGTTTATAGTTCATTTCTTGTATTTTTGCTGAAACTGAGGCTTTTTTGTGATTATTGAATATCCCTAACCATTCTTTATGTGTGATATTTAAGCCTAGCTCTTTGGTCTATTTGTGACAGTATGTGGGGAGAGCGTCAGATGAGTCAGATGCAAGGATCTTGTATAGGGAGGATAAAGTATGCCTTGGATAGTTTGTCGTTGTGCAAAGTGTTTCAAATAATGTTAGCTGGCGCACCATGTCTTTTTGTTATTTGTGTGTGGTTAAGAAGTGAGTGGTCTGGGCACAGATGTACCAGTTCATTGGATTATCACCGAATTTGTTTGTCCAGTCTCACTGTGATATTAACTTTCCTCTTGGTGCTATGCTCTTTAGTGTGCAGTCTTTTAACTGCATTATGTCTGGATTTTCCGCTTTAAAGATTGGCATGAAGGGTAAGTCTGGGTTATGTACTATCGGAGTTAGGGGTGAGGGCCTTGATGTAACATTAGTGCTTGTGTTAGTTAACTTGTCCCATGCAGCAGTGTATTTATGATTATTTAACAATGCTGTAGAAATTCTATATTTAAAGCCATGCAGAAATGTTTCCTCCTTAATACACAAATGGTTGGTGCCCTTTTTGGCAGATATGAGTTGTTGTTTTTTAAATTAATATATATATTTTAATTACATTCCAGTTTTCTGCCCCTTTATGCAAGGAAGCATTTTATCTAAGATTTTTACATCTGCATAAAATGTTATACTCTCAGACTAAGATTGCTCAGTGTTTGAAATGAAACCGGTTAACTTAACACTGTTCAGTTTACACTACAGCTGACTTAATTTTGAAATACATACAATCAAGCCTAAATCCTGCATTTAACTAGATCTAATGGTATGAGACTGAGTACCACAGCTTATGGTTCCACCAAGACCATATAGAGTACAGCATTTTCAAAATCCATAAGTACAGCTGACAGATGGGAACATTTGTACACCATATTTGAAGTAGTGCTCTTGGTTGGGGAAAAAGGGGGGGGAAAAACAACATATGTCAACCTTTCAAAAATACTTTTCTTCATCTAGACATCTACCCAGATCATTAATGTACAATTTTGAATTCACATAATTATTTTTGTTTGCACATTTACAAATATGATTCTTTTATGATTCTTTAAAAAGTGATCTCTTAATGTCTGCAATTTTTTTATCATGCATGTCACACACTGTTGATTTAGGGGATGCAATGGGTCTCTATGTTTATGTCTTTGTGCTTTTGTTTGTGTCTCTGAGTGTGTACGTATTTTTTTCTGTGGGTCTCTCTGTGAGGGTGGGTGTGTATGTATATGTGCATTTTCTGTGGATGTCTGTGAATGTGTGTGCGTATGTGTTTGTGCTTTTTCTATAGGTGTCTCTGTGAGGGTGTGTGCATGTATGTCTTTGTGTATTTTCTCTGGATGCCTCTGTGAAGGTGGGTGTGTATGTCTTTGTGTGTTTTCTGTAGATGTCTCTTTGAGGGTGGGTGTGTATATATGTATATCTGTGTTTTCTGTGGATGTCTCTGTGAGGGTGTGTGCGTATGTCTGTGTTTTCTGTGGGTGTCTCTGTGTGGGTGGGTGTATGTCTTTGTGTATTTTATGTGGTTGTCTCTCTGTGTGTGTGTGTGTTTTTGTGTGTTTTCTGTGTGTGTGTGTGTGTGTGTATTTGTGTGTTTTCTAAGGCTGTCTCTGTCGGTGTTTCCTTGTGTGTATGTGCAAGTTTGTGTGTGTGTGTCCATTGTCTGTTCCTTTTTAGGACATTTTGATCTTACAACTGATTATTCACATCTTTCTACAGACTTTGAGACTTTCCGGAGGTCACCAATCCACCATTTAACCTTTAAATTATTGTTTAGGCAGTTCAGGGCCCTTCCTTTCAGCCACTGCATGCTGTTGTTGTCATCATTTAGTTGTCATCTTCTTTGACAAAAAGATAATCAGAGCTCCAAATTTTGTTTAGTAAATCTCCTTTTTTGACAAAACTGTAGTCTACCTCATTACTTGTCAGGTCAATGTAAACAAGTGCTGAGTGTCTGTTTGGGTGTCTGTGTCTGAGTGTGTTTGTGTGTATCTTTGTGTGTCTGCTACAGTATCTATATGTGAATCCTTATGTGTGAGTGTGTGTTTCAGTGTAAGAGTGTGTTTGTGTGTTTTTGGTTACTACTTTTACAACATTTCCAACTTTGACTACACATACGTTTTAGTCACTTGGTCAAAAATTCCACATGTCAAAGAGGGGCTCTGATCAATGGTTAAGTCAGGGGCCCCATAATTTCCAGTGGCGGCCCTGGGTATATGGTGTCTTTTTCCTGTGGCTATAACCTATGAGTAACAGGGAAATGAGATTCTCTCGTTCCCACAGTGGGATTTAATTCCCCTCTGTGATTTGGGTGGGGAGAGCAAGGCCTCATTTTACAAGAATGGTGTATTTGAAATCCTGCTGTGTGACTAAAAATCTATAGGGATACCCTTGCATTCCTATTAGCTGATTTTCAATTTCAAGTCAGCCAATAGAATGAAAGCTTTTTCAATTGTCTGATTTGAAAAAGCCAATCTTGGGGTTTTGTGATAGGATTTATTATGGGTTGAATTTTTTTTGGTGTGTTTTTTCTTCTGTTAAGTGTGATCAGTCCACGGGTCATCATTACTTCTGGGATATTACTCCTCCCCAACAGGAAGTGCAAGAGGATTCACCCAGCAGAGCTGCATACAGCTCCTCCCCTCTACGTCACTCCCAGTCATTCTCTTGCACCCAACGACTAGAGAGGATGTGTGAGAGGACTATGGTGATTATACTTAGTTTTATATCTTCAATCAAAAGTTTGTTATTTTAAAATAGCACCGGAGTGTGTTATTATCTCTCTGGCAGAGTTTGAAGAAGAATCTACCAGAGTTTTTGTTATGATTTTAGCCGGAGTAGTTAAGATCATATTGCTGTTTCTCGGCCATCTGAGGAGAGGTAAACTTCAGATCAGGGGACAGCGGGCAGATGAATCTGCATAGAGGTATGTAGCAGTTTTTATTTTCTGACAATGGAATTGATGAGAAAATCCTGCCATACCGATATAATGTCATGTATGTATACTTTACACTTCAGTATTCTGGGGAATGGTACTTCACTAGAATTACACTGTAAGAAATACATAAAGCTGTTTAATAACTAGAGATTATGTTTAACGTTTTTGCTGGAATGTAAAATCGTTTTCATTTACTGAGGTACTGAGTGAATAAATGTTTGGGCACTATTTTTCCACTTGGCAGTTGCTTAATCTGTTTTCTGACAGTTTCTGTTCTCCCTCACTGCTGTGTGTGAGGGGGAGGGGACGTTTTTTGGCGCTTTTACTACGCATCAAATATTTCAGTCAGCAACTCATTGTATTCCCTGCATGATCCGGTTCATCTCTACAGAGCTCAGGGGTCTTCAAAACTTATTTTGAGGGAGGTAATTTCTCTCAGCAGAGCTGTGAGAATTATAGTTTGACTGAGATAAAAAAAAAAAAAATGTAATTTGTTTCCTGCTTTCAGAATTTGTTATCTTTGCTAATGGGATTAAACCTTTGCTAAAGTTGTGTTATTTACAAGGATTGAGGCTATAACTGTTTCAATTTATTAATTTTCAACTGTCATAGATCTTCTGTGCTTCTTAAAGGCACAGTACGTTTTAATATTATTCTAATTGAATTGTATTTCCAAGTTACAAGTTTATTTGCTAGTGTGTTAAACATGTCTGATTCAGAGGATGATACCTGTGTCATTTGTTGCAATGCCAAAGTGGAGCCCAATAGAAATTTATGTACTAACTGTATTGATGCTACTTTAAATAAAAGTCAATCTGTACAAATTGAACAAATTTCACCAAACAACGAGGGGAGAGTTATGCCGACTAACTCGCCTCACGTGTCAGTACCTACATCTCCCGCTCAGAGGGAGGTGCGTGATATTGTAGCGCCGAGTACATCTGGGCAGCCATTACAAATCACATTACAGGATATGGCTACTGTTATGACTGAGGTTTTGGCTAAATTACCAGAACTAAGAGGTAAGCGTGATCACTCTGGGGTGAGAACAGAGTGCGCTGATAATATTAGGGCCATGTCAGACACTGCGTCACAGGTGGCAGAACATGAGGACGGAGAACTTCATTCTGTGGGTGACGGTTCTGATCCAAACAGACTGGATTCAGATATTTCAAATTTTAAATTTAAACTGGAAAACCTCCGTGTATTACTAGGGGAGGTGTTAGCGGCTCTGAATGATTGTAACACAGTTGCAATACCAGAGAAAATGTGTAGGTTGGATAAATATTTTGCGGTACCGACGAGTACTGAGGTTTTTCCTATACCTAAGAGACTTACTGAAATTGTTACTAAGGAGTGGGATAGACCCGGTGTGCCGTTCTCACCCCCTCCGATATTTAGAAAAATGTTTCCAATAGACGCCACCACAAGGGACTTATGGCAAACGGTCCCTAAGGTGGAGGGAGCAGTTTCTACCTTAGCTAAGCGTACCACTATCCCGGTGGAGGATAGCTGTGCTTTTTCAGATCCAATGGATAAAAAATTAGAGGGTTACCTTAAGAAAATGTTTGTTCAACAAGGTTTTATATTGCAACCCCTTGCATGCATTGCGCCGATCACGGCTGCAGCGGCATTCTGGATTGAGTCTCTGGAAGAGAACATTGGTTCAGCTACTCTGGACGACATTACGGACAGGCTTAGAGTCCTTAAACTAGCTAATTCATTCATTTCGGAGGCCGTAGTACATCTTACTAAACTTACGGCGAAGAATTCAGGATTCGCCATTCAGGCACGCAGGGCGCTGTGGCTAAAATCCTGGTCAGCTGATGTTACTTCTAAGTCTAAATTGCTTAATATACCTTTCAAAGGGCAGACCTTATTCGGGCCCGGGTTGAAAGAGATTATCGCTGACATTACAGGAGGTAAAGGCCATGCCCTGCCTCAGGACAAAGCCAAGACTAGACAGTCTAATTTTCGTTCCTTTCGTAATTTCAAAGCAGGAGCAGCATCAACTTCCTCTGCACCAAAACAGGAAGGAGCTGTTGCTCGCTACAGACAAGGCTGGAAACCTAACCAGTCCTGGAACAAGGGCAAGCAGACTAGGAAACCTGCTGCTGCCCCTAAAACAGCATGAATTGAGGGCCCCCGATCCGGGATCGGATCTAGTGGGGGGCAGACTTTCTCTCTTCGCCCAGGCTTGGGCAAGAGATGTTCAGGATCCCTGGGCGCTAGAGATAATATCTCAGGGATACCTTCTGGACTTCAAATACTCTCCTCCAAGAGAGAGATTTCATCTGTCAAGATTGTCAACAATCCAGACAAAGAAAGAGGCGTTTCTACGCTGCGTACAAGAGCTCTTGTTAATGGGAGTAATCCATCCAGTTCCACGATCGGAACAGGGACAGGGGTTTTACTCAAATCTGTTTGTGGTTCCCAAAAAAGAGGGAACTTTCAGACCAATCCTGGACTTAAAGATCCTAAACAAATTCCTAAGAGTTCCATCGTTCAAGATGGAGACTATTCGGACAATTTTACCTATGATCCAAGAGGGTCAGTACATGACCACTGTAGATTTAAAAGATGCTTACCTTCACATACCGATTCACAAAGATCATTATCGGTACCTAAGGTTTGCCTTCCTAGACAGGCATTACCAGTTTGTGGCTCTTCCATTCGGATTGGCTACAGCTCCAAGAATCTTCACAAAGGTTCTGGGTGCTCTTCTGGCGGTACTAAGACCGCGGGGAATCTCGGTAGCTCCATACCTAGACGACATTCTGATACAAGCTTCAAGCTTTCAAACTGCCAAGTCTCATACAGAGTTAGTGCTGGCATTTCTAAGGTCACATGGATGGAAGGTGAACGAAAAGAAAAGTTCACTCGTTCCACTCACAAGAGTTCCCTTCCTGGGGACTCTTATAGATTCTGTAGAAATGAAGATTTACCTGACAGAGGACAGGCTAACAAGACTTCAAAGTGCTTGCCGCACCCTTCATTCCATTCAACACCCGTCAGTGGCTCAATGCATGGAGGTAATCGGCTTAATGGTAGCGGCAATGGACATAGTACCCTTTGCACGCTTACACCTCAGACCACTGCAACTGTGCATGCTAAGTCAGTGGAATGGGGATTACTCAGACTTATCCCCTTCTCTGAATCTGGATCAAGAGACCAGAAATTCTCTTCTATGGTGGCTTTCTCGGCCACATCTGTCCAGGGGGATGCCATTCAGCAGACCAGACTGGACAATTGTAACAACAGACGCCAGCCTTCTAGGTTGGGGTGCCGTCTGGAATTCTCTGAAGGCTCAGGGACAATGGAGTCAGGAGGAGAGTCTCCTGCCAATAAACATTCTGGAATTGAGAGCAGTTCTCAATGCCCTCCTGGCTTGGCCCCAGTTGACAACTCGGGGGTTCATCAGGTTTCAGTCGGACAACATCACGACTGTAGCTTACATCAACCATCAGGGAGGGACAAGAAGCTCCCTAGCTATGATGGAAGTATCAAAGATAATTCGCTGGGCAGAGTCTCACTCTTGCCACCTGTCAGCAATCCACATCCCGGGAGTGGAGAACTGGGAGGCGGATTTCTTAAGTCGTCAGACTTTTCATCCGGGGGAGTGGGAACTTCATCCGGAGGTCTTTGCCCAAATACTTCGACGTTGGGGCAAACCAGAGATAGATCTCATGGCGTCTCGACAGAACGCCAAGCTTCCTCGTTACGGGTCCAGATCCAGGGATCCAGGAGCAGTCCTGATAGATGCTCTGACAGCACCTTGGGACTTCAGGATGGCTTACGTGTTTCCACCCTTCCCGTTGCTTCCTCGATTGATTGCCAGAATCAAACAAGAGAGAGCATCAGTGATTCTAATAGCACCTGCGTGGCCACGCAGGACTTGGTATGCAGACCTGGTGGACATGTCATCCTGTCCACCTTGGTCTCTACCTCTGAAACAGGACCTTCTGATACAGGGTCCCTTCAAACATCAAAATCTAACTTCTCTGAAGCTGACTGCTTGGAAATTGAACGCTTGATTTTATCAAGACGTGAGTTTTCTGAGTCAGTTATTGATACCTTAATACAGGCTAGGAAACCTGTTACCAGAAAGATTTACCATAAGATATGGCGTAAATACCTATATTGGTGTGAATCCAAAGGTTACTCTTGGAGTAAGGTTAGGATTCCTAGGATATTGTCTTTTCTACAAGAAGGTTTAGAAAAGGGTTTATCTGCTAGTTCATTAAAGGGACAGATCTCAGCTCTGTCCATTCTGTTACACAAACGTCTGTCAGAAGTTCCTGACGTCCAGGCTTTTTGTCAGGCTTTGGCCAGGATTAAGCCTGTGTTTAAAACTGTTGCTCCACCATGGAGTTTAAACCTTGTTCTTAATGTTTTACAGGGCGTTCCGTTTGAACCCCTTCATTCCATTGATATAAAGTTGTTATCTTGGAAAGTTCTATTTTTAATGGCTATTTCCTCGGCTCGAAGAGTCTCTGAATTATCAGCCTTACATTGTGATTCTCCTTATTTGATTTTTCATTCGGATAAGGTAGTCCTGCGTACTAAACCTGGGTTCTTACCTAAGGTAGTTACTAACAGGAATATCAATCAAGAGATTGTTGTTCCTTCTTTATGCCCAAATCCTTCTTCAAAGAAAGAACGTCTACTGCACAACCTGGATGTAGTCCGTGCTCTAAAATTTTACTTACAGGCAACTAAGGAATTTCGACAAACGTCTTCTCTGTTTGTCATTTACTCTGGGCAGAGGAGAGGTCAAAAAGCTTCCGCTACCTCTCTTTCTTTTTGGCTTCGTAGCATAATTCGTTTAGCTTATGAGACTGCTGGACAGCAGCCTCCTGAAAGAATTACAGCTCATTCTACTAGAGCTGTGGCTTCCACTTGGGCCTTCAAGAATGAGGCCTCTGTTGAACAGATTTGCAAGGCTGCAACTTGGTCTTCGCTTCATACTTTTTCCAAATTTTACAAATTTGACACTTTTGCTTCATCGGAGGCTATTTTTGGGAGAAAGGTTCTTCAGGCAGTGGTTCCTTCTGTATAAAGAGCCTGCCTATCCCTCCCGTCATCCGTGTACTTTTGCTTTGGTATTGGTATCCCAGAAGTAATGATGACCCGTGGACTGATCACACTTAACAGAAGAAAACATAATTTATGCTTACCTGATAAATTCCTATCTTCTGTAGTGTGATCAGTCCACGGCCCGCCCTGTTTTTAAGGCAGGTAAATATTTTTTAATTTATACTCCAGTCACCACTTCACCCTTGGCTTTTCCTTTCTCGTTGGTCCTTGGTCGAATGACTGGGAGTGACGTAGAGGGGAGGAGCTGTATGCAGCTCTGCTGGGTGAATCCTCTTGCACTTCCTGTTGGGGAGGAGTAATATCCCAGAAGTAATGATGACCCGTGGACTGATCACACTACAGAAGAAAGGAATTTATCAGGTAAGCATAAATTATGTTTTTTAATGGCCAACAAAAGAGCTAAATGCTCTTCTAAGGGCAATGCCCAGTCAAGTGCCCTTTTCAGGGCAATTTTTAGTTTAGAGTATTTTTTTTTTTTTTTTTTTTTTTTAAAAAGCCTTTTTTGGGGGGTGGAGGTTTGTAGATTGGTGTTTGCCTTTTTTTATTTGAAAAAGATCTAAATCACTTTAGGGCAATGCCCTACAAAAGATTATTTTAAGGGCTGTTGCTGTAGTTTAGTATCGGTGTAGGTTTTTCATTTTTGGTTGGGGTTTTTTTTTTAGTGGGGTTCTAGAATAGGCATAGCTGGATGTTTTTTTGGGGGGGGTTGGTAATTAATTTGTTTTCTGTAATGGTAGGTTTTTTTCTGAAATGTTAGTTTTTTTATTTTTAAAGGTACTGTTAGTTTTTTTGGAGTAACTTAGGGTTGTTAGGTTAGGGGGTTAATAGTGTAGTGGGTTACTTTGCGATGGGGGTTGTGGCGGTTTAGGGGTTATAAGTGTAGTGGGTTACTTTGCTGTAGGGGTTGTGGAGATTTAGGGGTTATTAGTGTAGGGTTAGTTTGCTGATGTGGGTGTGTGGCAGTTTAGGGGTTAATAGTGTAGTGGGCTACTTTGTGATGGGGGTTGTGGTGGTTTAGGTGTTAATAGTATAGGGTTAGTTTGTCAATGTGGGGGTTTGGTGGTTTAGGGATTAACAGTGAAGTGGGTTATTTTGTGATGGGGGGTTGTGGCTGTTTAGGGGTTAATAGTGTAGGGCTAATACAACGTAAAAGGTTTGAGCATTAAATGCGATTGCGTTTGAGCGATCATATTTATTTTCAACTTGTAAAACAAGTAAATATTGCCACTCAATGCTGTCCATATGGGGAGCGTAAAGTACTGCGAGATTGCGCAAAGGAATTTGCGGTAATTTAAACAGTGCAACACTTGTAATATGGATTTGAGCGTAAAGGACACCAATAGCACTCTACTCGTAATCTGGTCCTAAATCGGTAGTGGTGTATATCTGTGCTACTCTATAGAAATGAGGAGGGTGTTTTATTTGAGAGGTAACTACTTTAGTCAGTGTACGTGGCAAATGCATTGGTACTTAGCAGGGACATGAAAGTTCAAAAAATTTAATTTGCACTAATGATTTAACCCATTGATTGCTGGTTTGTGTTTCAGCAATTGAGTGTTAAAGGGAGACTAAACCCACATTTTTTCTTTCATTATTCAGATAGAGCATGCAATGTTAAACAACTTTCTAATTTACTCCTATTATCAATTTTTCTTCGTTCTCTTGCTATCTTTATTTAAAAAGCAGGAATTTGATGCATAGGAGCCGGCCCATTTTTGGTTGAGAACCTGGGTTATGCTTGTTAATTGACGGGTAAATGTAAACCTCCAATAAGCATGGTGCTAAACCTAAAATGGGCTGGCTGCTAAGATTTACATTCCTGCTTTTAAAATAAAGATAGCAAGAGAACAAAGAAAAATTGATAATAGGAGTAAATTAGAAAGTTGCTTAAAATTGCATGCTCTATCCGAATCATGAAAGAAAAAAATTTGGGTTCAGTGTCCCTTTAACACTTTGAGTGCTAAGCTGAATTCTATTTTTTCTGCTTTTTACTATTTTAAAAAAACTTTTTTTTTTAACTTTTTTATTTTTCCCCCCCAGATCCCCAAGACTTATACCATTGGAAAGGTTAGGCGATTACCTTTCCAATGGGGTCTGTAGCTGCTTAGATCCCTGAGATACAGGTTTCTAAGCAGCATGCCCCCTTTCCTTATACTTTGTATGGACAATTTTAAATAAAGTTGCGCGGTAACCTCATCACGTCATTGCGCGTGGCGTCACCGCACGTAACGGGAAGCCCCGGCAATGCCTGTCACTATGCAGGCCTGATCGCCGGGGTAGGAGCTGGTGGGGGCCCCCAGATTGGAAAAAAGTAGTTGAATGCTAATGACAGCTCTGAGCCGTCATTAGCACTCAAGGGGTTACAGGGATATGAACCCCACATTTTATTCTTTCATGATTCAAATATATGCAATTTTAAGCAACTTTCTAATGTACTTCTATTAATTTTTCTTCGTTCTCTTGCTATCTTTACTTGAAAAAGCAAGAATATAAGCTTAGGAACCGGCCCATTTTTGGTTCAGTACCCTGGGTAGCGCTTGTTGATTGGTGGCTACATTTAGTCACTAATCAACATGGGCTACCAAGGGACTGAACCAAAAATGGCCCGGCTGCTTTGCTTACATTACTGCTCTTCAAATAAAGATACCAAGAGAATGAAGAAAAATTGATAATATGAGGAAATTAGAAAGTTGCTTAAAATCTATCTGAATCATGAAAGCAAAAAAATGGGTTCATATACCTTTAAAGGATATTAAATTATGGTACAATGTTTATATGGTTTTATAAAAAAAAAAAAAAACAGTAAGGTTGTTAATACTTTATTATTTATTTTGGTTGCTCCAGAAAATTACTTTTGGAAAATGTGCTTGTCCCACTGAAATTTTAAAGGGACACAAAACCCATTTTTTTTTCTTTCATTATTCAGACAGCGCATGCAATTTTAACCCCTTAAGGACCAGCGACGTACCCTGTATGTCGCTGGCCTTTTTTTGGGACTTGATTGTTTTATAGTGCGGTCTTGCCACCAGCGTTGAGACTGCTCTATGCCACAAAGCCTGCTGGAGGGAGGGCATTAATAGCCTGTTCTTGCTAGACTTGTGCTATTATGTCCTGAAAAAAACCCTTAACAACCAGTGACATACAGGGTACATTGTGGTCATTAAGGGGTTAAGCAACTTTCTAATTTACTCCTATTATCAATTTTTCTTCTCTTGGTATCTGTATTTGAAAAAAAAAAACAGAAATGTAAGCTTAGGAGCCGGCCCATTTTTGGTTCAGCACCTGGGTAGCGCTTGCTGATTGGTGGCTATGTTGCGGGTAAAGTCAGATATTGGATAATCCTAGCATTAGATATTGGATAATCCTGGACATTACCCAAGCGGCCTTAGTCTCCTCAGAGTGCATTGAGTCACTGCATCAAACATATTTATGATGCACTGTAATTCCCCATCTTCACTATCTTTTTTGCCTCTGCCTTGTAAACCTCATTCCCCAAGGTTCACTTGGGGTGTATGCCAGAGGATCGGCGGGGCGCCTTCCTTGAACCCCTCAGGCGGAGGCAAAAGAAATAGTGTAGATGGAGGAATTACAGTACATTGGACTTTACCCACAGCCACTTGGATAATGTCCGTATTACTCAATATCTGACTTTGACCGTAACAACTACATTTATGGGCTGGCTTCTAAGCTTACATTTTTTTCAAATAAAGATAGCAAGAGAACGAAGAAAACTTTAGAATAGCAGTAAATTAGAAAGTTGCTTAAAATTGCCTGCTCTATCTGAATCATGAAAGACAAATTTGTGTCCCTTTAATTTCTATACTTCAGAAAGCTAAAGTTTGCCTGACCCAGTTTCATATTAGTGATTGCTTAGAGCGGTGCACAACTTACCCTAACTGGCCACAATCAAAGGAGATAAGATAAACATGCGTTTTTAAGTAGTTTATATCATCACTGCTCTTGATTTACAGAACTCTGTATGCTGTGCTAACAAAGATTTACATGTTTTAAACATCTATTTTACATGTAGACCTTTTGCAATTTAGTGCTTAATTGCTAATATAAAATAATATTTTAATTAGTAATATCCGAAAAATAGATTTAAAAATATGCATATATTAAAAAAGCAACTGTTATACTGGGTCAAAATTACTGCTTCATCCAATGGGTTAAATAATTGTTTTGTGCATATTTAATTTATCATATAGACACAGCATGATTGTTGGCTCCTAGATTTGTAGCAAATGTTTATACTTGATAAAATGAAGGGGTCCTTGTTTTTTATGTAATATAGTCTCATGGATAACATTACATTTCTTAATATTAAAACAACACTTCTCCATGTCTTTCTTCCCTTATGCTCACACTTTGCAGTAGAATTAAAAGCAGACCCAATTAGATAACTTAGGGCATATTTTTATATACTGTGATAATATGCTGTTTTCTCCAACATAGGTGTGTCCGGTCCACGGCGTCATCCTTACTTGTGGGATATTCTCTTCCCCAACAGGAAATGGCAAAGAGCCCAGCAAAGCTGGTCACATGATCCCTCCTAGGCTCCGCCTACCCCAGTCATTCTCTTTGCCGTTGTACAGGCAACATCTCCACGGAGATGGCTTAGAGTTTTTTAGTGTTTAACTGTAGTTTTTATTATTCAATCAAGAGTTTGTTATTTTGAAATAGTGCTGGTATGTACTATTTACTCAGAAACAGAAAAGAGATGAAGATTTCTGTTTGTATGAGGAAAATGATTTTAGCAACCGTAACTAAAATCCATGGCTGTTCCACACAGGACTGTTGAGAGCAATTAACTTCAGTTGGGGGAACAGTGTGCAGTCTCTTGCTGCTTGAGGTATGACACATTCTAACAAGACGATGTAATGCTGGAAGCTGTCATTTTCCCTATGGGATCCGGTAAGCCATGTTTATTACGATCATAAATAAGGGCTTCACAAGGGCTTATTAAGACTGTAGACTGTTTCTGGGCTAAATCGATTCATTATTAACACATATTTAGCCTTGAGGAATCATTTTATCTGGGTATTTTGATATAATAATATCGGCAGGCACTGTATTAGACACCTTATTCCTTAGGGGCTTTCCCAAAGCTTAAGCAGAGCCTCATTTTCGCGCCGGTGTGGCGCACTTGTTTTTGAGAGGCATGGCATGCAGTCGCATGTGAGAGGAGCTCTGATACTTAGAAAAGACTTTCTGAAGGCGTCATTTGGTATCGTATTCCCCTTTGGGCTTGGTTGGGTCTCAGCAAAGCAGATACCAGGGACTGTAAAGGGGTTAAAGTTTAAAACGGCTCCGGTTCCGTTATTTTAAGGGTTAAAGCTTCCAAATTTGGTGTGCAATACTTTTAAGGCTTTAAGACACTGTGGTGAAAATTTGGTGAATTTTGAACAATTCCTTCATGTTTTTTCGCAATTGCAGTAATAAAGTGTGTTCAGTTTAAAATTTAATGTGACAGTAACGGTTTTATTTTAAAACGTTTTTGTACTTTGTTATCAAGTTTATGCCTGTTTAACATGTCTGAACTACCAGATAGACTGTGTTCTGAATGTGGGGAAGCCAGAATTCCTATTCATTTAAATAAATGTGATTTATGTGATAATGACAATGATGCCCAAGATGATTCCTCAAGTGAGGGGAGTAAGCATGGTACTGCATCATTCCCTCCTTCGTCTACACGAGTCTTGCCCACTCAGGAGGCCCCTAGTACATCTAGCGCGCCAATACTCCTTACTATGCAACAATTAACGGCTGTAATGGATAATTCTGTCAAAAACATTTTAGCCAAAATGAACCCTTGTCAGCGTAAGCGTGGCTGCTCTGTTTTAGATACTGAAGAGCATGACGACGCTGATATTAATATCTCTGAAGGGCCCCTAACCCAGTCTGATGGGGCCAGGGAGGTTTTGTCTGAGGGAGAAATTACTGATTCAGGGAACATTTCTCAACAGGCTGAACCTGATGTGATTGCATTTAAATTTAAGTTGGAACATCTCCGCATTCTGCTTAAGGAGGTATTATCCACTCTGGATGATTGTGAAAAGTTGGTCATCCCAGAGAAACTATGTAAAATGGACAAGTTCCTAGAGGTGCCGGGGCTCCCAGAAGCTTTTCCTATACCCAAGCGGGTGGCGGACATTGTTAATAAAGTATGGGAAAGGCCCGGTATTCCTTTCGTCCCTCCCCCCATATTTAAAAAATTGTTTCCTATGGTCGACCCCAGAAAGGACTTATGGCAGACAGTCCCCAAGGTCGAGGGAGCGGTTTCCACTTTAAACAAACGCACCACTATACCCATAGAGGATAGTTGTGCTTTCAAAGATCCTATGGATAAAAAATTAGAAGGTTTGCTTAAAAAGATGTTTGTTCAGCAGGGTTACCTTCTACAACCAATTTCATGCATTGTCCCTGTCGCTACAGCCGCATGTTTCTGGTTCGATGAGCTGATAAAGACGCTCGATAGTGATTCTCCTCCTTATGAGGAGATTATGGACAGAATCAATGCTCTCAAATTGGCTAATTCTTTCACCCTAGACGCCACTTTGCAATTGGCTAGGTTAGCGGCTAAGAATTCTGGGTTTGCTATTGTGGCGCGCAGAGCGCTTTGGTTGAAATCTTGGTCGGCTGATGCGTCTTCCAAGAACAAGCTACTAAACATTCCTTTCAAGGGGAAAACGCTGTTTGGCCCTGACTTGAAAGAGATTATCTCTGATATCACTGGGGGTAAGGGCCACGCCCTTCCTCAGGATCGGCTTTTCAAGGCAAAAAATAGACCTAATTTTCGTCCCTTTCGTAAAAACGGACCAGCCCAAAGTGCTACGTCCTCTAAGCAAGAGGGTAATACTTCTCAAGCCAAGCCAGCTTGGAGACCAATGCAAGGCTGGAACAAGGGAAAGCAGGCCAAGAAACCTGCCACTGCTACCAAGACAGCATGAAATGTTGGCCCCCGATCCGGGACCGGATCTGGTGGGGGGCAGACTCTCTCTCTTCGCTCAGGCTTGGGCAAGAGATGTTCTGGATCCTTGGGCGCTAGAAATAGTCTCCCAAGGTTATCTTCTGGAATTCAAGGGACTTCCCCCAAGGGGGAGGTTCCACAGGTCTCAGTTGTCTTCAGACCACATAAAAAGACAGGCGTTCTTACATTGTGTAGAAGACCTGTTAAAAATGGGAGTGATTCATCCAGTTCCATTAAGAGAACAAGGGATGGGGTTCTACTCCAATCTGTTCATAGTTCCCAAAAAAGAGGGAACGTTCAGACCAATCTTAGATCTCAAGATCTTAAACAAGTTTCTCAAGGTTCCATCGTTCAAGATGGAAACCATTCGAACTATTCTTCCTTCCATCCAGGAAGGTCAATTCATGACCACGGTGGATTTAAAGGATGCGTATCTACATATTCCTATCCACAAGGAACATCATCGGTTCCTAAGGTTCGCATTCCTGGACAAACATTACCAGTTCGTGGCGCTTCCTTTCGGATTAGCCACTGCTCCAAGGATTTTCACAAAGGTACTAGGGTCCCTTCTAGCTGTGCTACGACCAAGGGGCGTTGCGGTAGTACCTTACTTGGACGACATTCTGATTCAAGCGTCGTCCCTTCCTCAAGCAAAGGCTCACACGGACATCGTCCTGGCCTTTCTCAGATCTCACGGATGGAAAGTGAACGTGGAAAAGAGTTCTCTATCCCCGTCAACAAGGGTTCCCTTCTTGGGAACAATTATAGACTCCTTAGAAATGAGGATTTTTCTGACAGAGGTCAGAAAAACAAAACTTCTAGACTCTTGTCGGATACTTCATTCCGTTCCTCTTCCTTCCATAGCTCAGTGCATGGAAGTGATCGGGTTGATGGTAGCGGCAATGGACATAGTTCCTTTTGCGCGCATTCATCTAAGACCATTACAACTGTGCATGCTCAGTCAGTGGAATGGGGACTATACAGACTTGTCTCCGAAGATACAAGTAAATCAGAGGACCAGAGACTCACTCCGTTGGTGGCTGTCCCTGGACAACCTGTCACAAGGGATGACATTCCGCAGACCAGAGTGGGTCATTGTCACGACCGACGCCAGTCTGATGGGCTGGGGCGCGGTCTGGGGATCCCTGAAAGCTCAGGGTCTTTGGTCTCGGGAAGAATCTCTTCTACCGATAAATATTCTGGAACTGAGAGCGATATTCAATGCTCTCAAGGCTTGGCCTCAGCTAGCGAGAACCAAGTTCATACGGTTTCAATCAGACAACATGACAACTGTTGCGTACATCAACCATCAGGGGGGAACAAGGAGTTCCCTAGCGATGGAAGAAGTGACCAAAATCATTCTATGGGCGGAGTCTCACTCCTGCCACCTGTCTGCTATCCACATCCCAGGAGTGGAAAATTGGGAAGCGGATTTTCTGAGTCGTCAGACATTGCATCCGGGGGAGTGGGAACTCCATCCGGAAATCTTTGCCCAAGTCACTCACCTGTGGGGCATTCCAGACATGGATCTGATGGCCTCTCGTCAGAACTTCAAAGTTCCTTGCTACGGGGCCAGATCCAGGGATCCCAAGGCGGCTCTAGTGGATGCACTAGTAGCACCTTGGACCTTCAAACTAGCTTATGTGTTCCCGCCATTTCCTCTCATCCCCAGGCTGGTAGCCAGGATCAATCAGGAGAGGGCGTCGGTGATCTTGATAGCTCCTGCGTGGCCACGCAGGACTTGGTATGCAGATCTGGTGAATATGTCATCGGCTCCACCTTGGAAGCTACCTTTGAGACGAGACCTTCTTGTTCAGGGTCCGTTCGAACATCCGAATCTGGTTTCACTCCAGCTGACTGCTTGGAGATTGAACGCTTGATTTTATCGAAGCGAGGATTCTCAGATTCTGTTATCGATACTCTTGTTCAGGCCAGAAAGCCTGTAACTAGAAAGATTTACCACAAAATTTGGAAAAAATATATCTGTTGGTGTGAATCTAAAGGATTCCCTTGGGACAAGGTTAAGATTCCTAGGATTCTATCCTTCCTTCAAGAAGGATTGGAAAAAGGATTATCTGCAAGTTCCCTGAAGGGACAGATTTCTGCCTTGTCGGTGTTACTTCACAAAAAGCTGGCAGCTGTGCCAGATGTTCAAGCCTTTGTTCAGGCTCTGGTTAGAATCAAGCCTGTTTACAAACCTTTGACTCCTCCTTGGAGTCTCAATTTAGTTCTTTCAGTTCTTCAGGGGGTTCCGTTTGAACCCTTACATTCCGTTGATATTAAGTTATTATCTTGGAAAGTTTTGTTTTTAGTTGCAATTTCTTCTGCTAGAAGAGTTTCAGAATTATCTGCTCTGCAGTGTTCTCCTCCTTATCTGGTGTTCCATGCAGATAAGGTGGTTTTACGTACTAAACCTGGTTTTCTTCCAAAAGTTGTTTCTAACAAAAACATTAACCAGGAGATTATCGTACCTTCTCTGTGTCCGAAACCAGTTTCAAAGAAGGAACGTTTGTTGCACAATTTGGATGTTGTTCGCGCTCTAAAATTCTATTTAGATGCTACAAAGGATTTTAGACAAACATCTTCCTTGTTTGTTGTTTATTCAGGTAAAAGGAGAGGTCAAAAAGCAACTTCTACCTCTCTCTCTTTTTGGATTAAAAGCATCATCAGATTGGCTTACGAGACTGCCGGACGGCAGCCTCCCGAAAGAATCACAGCTCATTCCACTAGGGCTGTGGCTTCCACATGGGCCTTCAAGAACGAGGCTTCTGTTGATCAGATATGTAGGGCAGCGACTTGGTCTTCACTGCACACTTTTACCAAATTTTACAAGTTTGATACTTTTGCTTCTTCTGAGGCTATTTTTGGGAGAAAGGTTTTGCAAGCCGTGGTGCCTTCCATTTAGGTGACCTGATTTGCTCCCTCCCTTCATCCGTGTCCTAAAGCTTTGGTATTGGTTCCCACAAGTAAGGATGACGCCGTGGACCGGACACACCTATGTTGGAGAAAACAGAATTTATGTTTACCTGATAAATTTCTTTCTCCAACGGTGTGTCCGGTCCACGGCCCGCCCTGGTTTTTTAATCAGGTCTGATAATTTATTTTCTTTAACTACAGTCACCACGGTACCATATGGTTTCTCCTATGCAAATATTCCTCCTTAACGTCGGTCGAATGACTGGGGTAGGCGGAGCCTAGGAGGGATCATGTGACCAGCTTTGCTGGGCTCTTTGCCATTTCCTGTTGAGGAAGAGAATATCCCACAAGTAAGGATGACGCCGTGGACCGGACACACCGTTGGAGAAAGAAATTTATCAGGTAAACATAAATTCTGTTTTTATTTCTGGCTTATTCATCTGACACGGCCTCTTAAAAAGAGCTGACTGTGTAACCATTGGAAATGCACAGTTAATGCCTTACACAGCTCGAGCTGCTGCTGGATATGCATAGGCAGTCAGCCAATCAGTGTGACTGATCGCGGAGCTGTGCGTCTGCTTTTTGGAAGCGAACATATGAGCTTCCTGCTGCCTTTTTTGTCCTTTGGATAATTGATTCTTCAGGCTTTACGTGGACTGCTTTGCAGAAAAAAAAATGGGTTGTGAGCATATTTTCTTTCAGTGCGCTTTACCAGCAATTTGTTATCTGTTTAATAAATGAGTGTTCTTTTGTTGCATGAAGTTTGAGCTTGCAGGTTTTTGCTAGTAATATTTACATAACACACTAGTGCACAGCTTGAGATGTAACCGATCAACAACGGCTAAAAATAGTAGTTTTTAATGCCCAACTTGATGAGACTAAATTTATCAGGTACAGAAAGGTAAAAAAGCAGACTGACCCCGTCACAATGTGAAGCTGTGACCCTGAAGTTTAACAAGTACAGTGGCTGGCTGATTGTGACATTTAATTCACTTCCTTGATTTATGTAACATTTATTCACATGCTGAGAATGATTACGCTCCCTACAGAGGCAAAAAAAAATCTGTAACCTGCAAATGCTTTAGACAATTTGCAACAATCATAAAACTTAGTTTACAAATTTGTTTTTTTTGGCCGCTCTAAGGAGCGTGGGACAAAGCACAATATTTACCAAAAAAAGGCAAGAGATATTTAATGTCCATTTAAATGTTCATGGTTCTGATAGAGCATGCTATTTTAACCCCTTCACGCCGTTAGGATGTTCCATGCCGACCTAAACTCTATGGGCTTTAATGCATTTCGGACGGCATGGAACGTCCTTCCTTATATGATGTACTGCAGCCTCCTTGTTTTAGGTAATGAAAAAATCGTTCCTAACACTATAAACAGTCCCTTATTATCAGATCCCGGCATGAAAGGGTTAAACACTTTTCAATTTATGTTCTATTTTTGTCTGAGCAGGTGCAATCTTAGAAAGAGGCTGCACGTGGCATATGTACATATACTCTGTGTAGAGTAAACCTACCACTGAAACAGAACCCTAGTCTCTAAAACGTTCTGCTCAAGTGAGATTCTCTAAAAAAGACCTTTCAGTGCTTTGAGGTCCTTCATAACTTCATAACCCTTAGTGAAAGGGCAACACATTAGAGTTGAGACATCAATAAAATTAGTGTAAAAAGTTAACTGAAAACTGTAATCAGAGTATGCATTCAAATTCTTATTAAAGGTATGCAGCAAAGTACAAATTTATATTATTTATAGTATGCAGGGGAATTTTTTTTATTTATTTTTTTTAAAGGGGCATAAAACCCCCAATTATTTTTTTTCAGGATTCAGCATATAACATACAAGTTAATCCCCCCCCCCCCCCCCAAGTTACTTCTATTATACTTTATTGAAGGAGCATTAATAGACTACCGGGAGCTAGCTGAACACATCAGTAAGCCAATAACAAGAGGAATATATGTGCAGCCACCAATCAGCAGCTAGCTCCCAGCTCCTGAGCCTACCCATTTATGCTTTTCAACAAAGGATACCAAGAGGCCAAAGCAAAAAAGATAATAAAAGTAAATTGGAAAGTTGTTTAAAATTGCTTGCTCTATCTGAATTATGAAATTAAAAAATGTGTGTTTTATATCCCTTTTAATGTAAAATGTAATTACTAAATAATGAATTTAAAAGGGTTTCAAAAGGTACAAAATTTAGAGTACTTTATTTTTCTACTTTCAAATGAGTCTCGTAGCCTTGGAAAGTGGGAGGAACAGGGCCATTCCTTGGACATGTCTGAAAGTTTTTATTCACAGGTCTAATCATGTTGGCTTAGCCTATAACACCTGCTGTTCTCACTGATTTTTCACAGCAAATGAAAGCTCGTGAGTTTGTCTCGACACACGCAATGAGATGAAAAAATGAGATGTATGTAAAACTAGAAGTGGATGCAAGCTAAATCACCACAATTTGATTTGTATTTTGTTCAAAAATGTTTTAAGTAGCTGTTACATCCACTCTCTGCTGAGAAATTCTACATTGCAGAGAGTTCATTATGGTCTATGACAGACATCAGAACACCCCCCCCCCCCCCCCAATCGAGTAAGGGACAGCATGATATTCCAAAAAGATTTTTGCTAATACAGTTGTGTTACAAAAATGTTCCTATACAAAACTGAAATGCATTTTTGGGTTTAATTCCCCTTAAAAACAACATCAAAAAACAATAAACTCCACTTTATTCCAATCTATGAACTTCCACAAAAACAAAGGCTGAAGGTTATTAGAAGATACACAGATTAAATACTAGAAACAGATGTCTCAGTCTATTATACATCCTGAGCTTCTATGTGACAGTATATGAAACTGTGTCCGTCACCATCTCAACCAGTTTCTACGACACTTTGTATTATTACCAACAAAGCATGTCTAATGTACTCAGGCTTTGTCAAAATGAATTTAACCAGAACTAATCTCTGTCCAGTCCTGACTACATATTCTGCAGTATTCCACACAACAAAATCTGGATGTTCCAGAAAATGCTTGAAGGGATCTGGGAACCAGGGGACTTATACAATTTTACTTATGGCTCCTTACTATTCAGTGTTCTAACTGGCTCGTAAACTTAGAATTAAACCTGGCTAACATCCTTAAAGGGCTACTAAACCCAAAATCTTTCTTTCATGATTCTATAGAGAATAGAAATTTAAACAACATTACAATTTACTTCCATTATTTATTTTGCTTCATCTTTTAGATATCCTTAGTTGAAGAAAAAGCAATGCACATGGTGAGCCAATCACACGAGGCTTCTATGTGCAGCAACCAATCAGCAGCTAGTGAGCATATCTAGATATGCTTTTCATCAAAGAATATCAAGAGAATAAAACAAATTAGATAATATAAGTAAATTAGAAAGATGTTTAAAATTGCATTCTCTTTCTAAATCATAAAAGAAAAAATGTGGGTGGCATGTCCCTTTAATGATTCTTCCTGTTAACCTTTTTTTCCCCAACCAGTTTTATTAGTAGGAACATGTCACTAGATATTAATATTCCTAAATGTGTCATTTAATATTTTGCAAGCATAAGAGGGCCTCATTACAGCCCCTCTGCAAGGTGTATATATATATATATATATATATATATATAACTACAGAGATGTACCCAAGTCTGTTTCTCTCGACACTCTACATGCTCTGACATATCATTTCAATAGACCAAAACAAAACCCTGCTTCTGACTGGTCTGCCCCGTAGATTCATTCAATTAGCCATTTGGCCCTGTAGCCCTTCTGTAAGCCCCATAAACAGATCACACCCCTGGCCTTGCAGCCCTCTGTCGGCCCATCAGCTTCATGCTTGCATCAGACTCATTGTTCTGTATTGAAAGAAGAGCCATTGTTGTGACCGTGTACATGCCTTAAAGGGACATTATGATTCAGATTGGCCATGCAAATTGCACGTTATCAATTGTACGTTGTACTCTTTTTATCCTGTGTTGAAAAGTATACCTAGGTAGGCTCTAGACCAGGGTTTTTCAAACCTGTCCTCAGGCCTCCCAAACAGGCCATATTTTTAAGATTACCTTGCGTGAGAGCAGGTTAATAACCATGTTTACTAATCAGCTGATTATTTCACCTCTGCTCTGGTTTAGATATCCTGAAAATCTGTCCTGTTAGGGAAGCCTGAGGACAGCAATGCACTACGGTAAGCTAGCTGGGTGGCTACACCATCTGCCTCATCAGATTCAGCTATGTATTTAATTCCTAACACTTTATGTATACTGCTACCTGATATATCTCGCTGACTAATAGAGAAAAAACTAAATGAGCCTTCCCCCAACACCATGAATGTGCATGTTGTGTGAACTCCACAACTTAAGAGTAACATGGAAGTCAATATTAACCTACCATGATTTAGATAGAACATGTTTTTTTAAGAGACATTTCAATGTATTTCTAACATCAAATTGACTACATTCTCTTGGTATCCTTTGCTGCAAAAGCATACCCAGGTAGGCTCATGAGCCGCAATGCACTACTGGGAGATAGCTGCAGATTGGTGGCTGCACATATATACCCCTTGTCATTGATATGTTCAGCTAAGTCCCAATAGTCATTGCTGCTCTTTAACCTAATTATATGCAATAATAAAATGCTGTAACACTTAATGCATCCTTTGACAGACGGTAATAAAAAGAAATAATTTTAGAGGTATGCTAGGTCATTCAGTTACTAGTTAAAGGAAGAATAGAGAGCTCTTTGTATTAGGATAAATGAATCCCTGATTATAAATGTACCATTTCCAGAAGCTGCTTTTGCATATATATATTGCTTTGTGTTTTGTAAGGTAAAACATGCTTATAAATAATGTATTCTTTTGAAGCATATGTGTATTTTTCTCTAATTAACTGTGATTCATCACAGAGTTCTGCTCTAAAGAAATCCATAAACATCGCTCAGTGAGCAGGATGTGAAGAATGGACACTTTCTGTAGGGCCCCATCACAGTAGTATTGTGGGGGATTGTCTTGTGCTGCACAAACTCACATGACCATGATATCATCAAAACAGCTTCTGCTGTCCGGGAAATCACAGGCTGCAGTCTATTTTCTCTCTGATTTGGGTTACACTGATTTTTATGTCATGTGAGCAAGAGTCATCAGCGGACAAACAGACTGTAGTAAACTGATTCCAGAAGGTCAGTCCTTTGTGCCCACATTTCTTTTTACATGACCTATAGCCTCAGTTGGATAGTATTAAGTCTATTTTTAGTTGCAGGCTCTCTATTTTCTGCAACCACAAAAAAAAAAAAAAAACTCTTTCCTTTGTCTAAATAAGTGATTCATAGAAATGAGTAGGCGGATAGTGACCTACGAATAGATATCTGTTCTTGAAATACAGACTTAGAGGATGACTCTACGTTCATCTTTTTGAGCTATTTACTTTTTGTACTATTGTTCATAGTACCCATTAATAGTGATTTTGTTTTTTTGTTTTTGTATAGTTTGTTTTTGTGAACAGATGCAGAAATTTAGCAATCTTGCAAAGCTTGAATGAATCCTCTTATCACTGTTACTAGTCTCAAAAAATGTTTATTACCTAGAGCAGGGATGGCTAAATGTCAGCCCATGAGCACGTGTGGCCCTCTGCACTAGTTTTTGTGGACCCCAGGAAAAAGTAGAATTAAATGTGCTTTGGGAATTAGTGAATGGTCAAGCAAGGTGTCCAAACCTCAAAAGAGCCCTCTGGAGGGGAAAACAGCATACCTAGGTTACCATGCGACCTTACCTAAATCTTACCTGTGCCCTGGACGTGTGTTTAATACATATAAATATGTATGCACCCCTTTAACTAACATATTAATATGTGGCCCATCTGTATTAGGAAGTTGGCCAAGAAAATAACAACTTGAGTAGCACCCTACTGCAGGGATTTGTAAATGCTTTAACCAAGCAATGCTCAATCCATTTATGAGGGACCACACATTTTGTTTTTTCACCTACGGGGGTGTGAACAAATTTTAGATATGCAATCAACTGAAATATTATAAATATATATATAATATGTGGCTAAAAGTATGTGGACACCCCTCCTAATTATTAAGTTCAGGAGTTTGAGCCACACCCATTGCTAACAGGTGCATGCAATCCAGCTCACAGTCATGAAATCTCTGTAGACAAAAATTGACAGTAAATCAAGTTGAGCTGAAGATCTCAGTGACTTTGTGTGGCACTGTTATAGTAAGTGCTGCTATTCTGAAGTGGAATCATATAAGCAGCCCAGTCACATAGTGATAGACCACGCTAATTCACAGAGCGAGGCTGCCAAGTACTGAACCATGTAAAAATCATCTGTTGCATTACTGGAATTTTAAAGGACATTCCAGCCAAAACTGGAATCCACACTGGTGCATTTCAGTTTTGAATAGAAGCATTTTTGTAATACAGATGTATCAGCAAAAATGCTTCTAATAAAAGCTATAGCTGTTTCAAAAGAGTATTTAAATATGCACCATGCACCAGCATTTTAAACACAGCACTCGCTCAGAGAGCCTAAGGTGTTGTATCATCTAATGACTCAATTTGTTAATTGCTGACATGATATAAGCCCCACTAGCGCTCTGGGCAGCTACAGTATTTAAAATGCTGGTGCACTAAGAATATCTAGCTATGCTTCACATACATGTGCAAAAAAAAAATGTTAAACTAAAACAGTGATAACTTTTACTTGAAGCATTTTTGCCACAAGATGTATATTGCAAATATGTTTCTATTTAACCCCTTGAGTGCTAATGACGACTCTGAGCCGCCACAGAGTTCCCCACTCTGGTGCTAATGACGACTCTGAGCCGCCACAGAGTTCCCCACTCTGGTGCTAATGACGACTCTGAGCCACCACAGAGTTCCCCACTCTGGTGCTAATGACGGCTCAGAGCCATCACTAGCACTCTCCCACCTTGAGGGAGATCTGGGGGCTCCCACCCGCTCCTACCCCGGCTTCCTGTTTTGCGTGATGACGTCACGCGCAATAAAGTGATAACGTCACCGCGCAACTTTATACTTAACCATGTTAAGTATAGGAGCAGGGGGCATGCTGCTTAGAAGCCTGTATCTCAGGCATCTAAGCAGCTACAGATCCCCAAGACCCGTCATTGGAAAGGTAATCACCTAACCCAACATTGTACGTCTTAGGGGTCTGGAAAAAAATCAAAAAATCTTAGCACCCAGGTGGGAAAGTGCTTAGCACTCAAAGAGTTAAAGATGTAATTCATCTATGTGCATTTACATTTAGACCGGAATGTCCCTTTAAATCATGGTTGTCTACCTTAAAACTAATTCTTGCTGATTGTTATAATCTTAACTTTTACAACTAGATGAAGGTTTAATTTTTAGAACATTTTGTTAGATTAGTTTTACAGTTATATCAGATGGTTATTTATCATTAGAATTAGATACATAATTATGAAATGATTGCAAGTTATACTATCACAAATTTAATAGCTCAATCATTTATATTTGTATAACTTTTTTCGGCTTTGAGAGGAGAAAAATATAAATTATCTTAACAATTTAAATAGCTTTAACTAAAACAATAGCAACATAGGTTTCACTTTACATTTTTACTCTTTGCCCCTCCCTCCTCACACTTAGCTTGTTGAGAAGATCTATTCCACGTCAAACAATCTGCTATTCATTGAACTTCTTCAATCACAAAATGCCTATATGTATATACTGTACACTCTGGCACATGCTCAGTAGAAGCTGGTGCTTTAAAGTGAAGGTCAATTTTGATGAATTAGTTCCCGGTTTTCAATAATCCTATTAAAAACAAGGGCACTTTAATTCATCAAAATTGACATTTCACACGTTTTCTTCAAAAACTTACCTTTTAATCCTGGCAGCCGCTCCAGCACTTCCTCAGCCCGTCGCAAGCCGTCTTCGGGGTCCAAAATGACGAATCCGGCTTCCTCCAATCACGGGATTGCATCAGGCCAAGATTCCCCTGGGGGGGAAGCCGCGATTGGAGGAAGCCGGGTTAGTCATTTCTGACGTCTGCAGAGGCTTCCGACGGCCGGGGGAATTGCTGGAGCGGCTGCAAGGATTAAAAGGTAAGTTTTTGAAGAAAAGAAGTGAAATGTCAATTTTGATGAATTAAAGTGCCCTTGTTTTTAATAGGATTATTAAAAACCGGGCACTAATTCATCAAAATTGACCTTCACTTTAAGATGTGCAAATAAAATGGTTGTTCACGTTGTGATAATGGAAGCGTATTTCATGCTCTATCAAAAAGTTTAGATTTGAATTTAGTGTCCTGTTAGAGGTAAGGGATTAATTCTGTGTACAAAATGAATTTGCTAAGGAAAATGGGATTTTGTTTTTGTTTCCCAACTATGTATTTTTATTTTCTAACATTTTTAATGTAAAGAGATTACATTTATTTTTCACTGCAGCCATGAATATGCAGCTTCATGCTACATGATTAAAACTAATCCTTATTTCAGGATGAATAACCTTTGGACTGTAATGTGTTTTAAATAGAAAACTATCTTTATATAGATTTTCCCCAAAAAGCCATTTGGTAAAAAAAAAATCCAATTTAAATAAAAGCTGTAGGCTGCTTTACCAGCGCAGAAACGCACTACATTTAGTTCAACGGTGTGATCGGCACGCTGTCATTAGACGCTTTTGAAAAAAAGACAATCAGAAGAGGCTGGTAAATGTATATTTAACTTGGTAGTGAATTGGTTAATTAGTAGTTGCTATGTTTGGACATCATTAGACTCTCACTGGTTACACATTTACTTAATTATAGTACGGGTATAAATGCACTTCTATTGATTTTTCATTTTTGTCATTGTAAAAGCACAGGCTCAAGTAAATCCATTTATATTTGTATACATCTCTATGTTTTTAATTTATTTTGAATAAAATATTTTTTATTTTTTTTTGTTAAGTTGAGCATTTTTGTATTTTCACTATAGGTAGTTATATCATTTGCTCCAAGTGAGTGTTTGATAAGGTTTGATGTGTTTTGCAGTGATTTAAACCCCTAATAACTTGTGTGTACCTATGGTAATCTGGGGGTTAAACTATTGCTGCAGGCACGTTATACATGTTATGTGATTTTACCTCTTAAATATGACTATGTGTCTGTGGCACATAAGGTTAATTAACTGCTTCATGTAAATTCCAGAAATCATCTTGGCTTCTAGATTTTGAACAAATGTGTTTATTTTTGCATTAATATGGAAGTAAACTTTAAAAGAATGCTCTGAGCAGGATAACTGCATCAAGCCTACAACATGCACATAGATACAGTGTACATTGCAGATATGCAGGGCTCTGCTGATGGGGAGATATGAAATAGTATTGAGAGAGGCTAGATTATTAGCCTGTTGGAGTCTAATTGTGGACAGCCCACATTCTACCCTCAGATGTCTGACATTTATTTAAAAATGGTGTATTATGAAGGCCTGTGACACATTATTGTGGAGATACCTAGTATGCTACTATTTTTTATGTGACATTGATGGGGTATGTGATACTTTTAGGGTGTAGATGTGTGATATTCCAAATGTACAATACAAGTAGTCAAAGTTGTAAATCTTAGTAGTTATAATTATTTTATAAAAATGCTTATTATTAATGGCTTTCAGTGTTACATGAATATCCCTGCAAAAGTTGTGAGACCAGCACATAAGTAGATACACTTTTAGTGAAAAACACTTGTGTGGCGCCACCTAGCTTACACTGTGAGCTTAAATTCCCACATAGAATATTTAGACGTTGGTGTATAAAAGGTGCATTATAATGTTCTCTTTGTCCTATTTACTTGAATTTTATGTTGATGACCACATTTTCTGTTGTTTGTATTAATGTATTTTATTTGCCAGTATATTAAATCCATTGTATGCTAGAGAGGGCTGCAGTGTATTGCTTTGCTTTGTCTTAGGACTCTCTGGTACACAGGAGGTTAAAGAAGAGCTACTATTAAAACGCACGTTTAACATCTAATATTACAAATACTGTGCACATAAACCAATGAATACTTATTTCATCTAAAGCGGTTTAACATAGGTATGTGGCTTTGGAATAAATAGGTGAAACTGCTTTGAAGGGATGAACATAAAGAGTGCGTGACTCACACTTCTGATGCAGAGAGAGCTGAGTCACTGTTTGGCTTTGAGCATTGTGAGAAAATACGTTGGAGTGAGTAGGAAACCCTATCAGAGGATTTTTTTTGCAGATGCCCTATTAAGCAGAAAATAACCAGCATGGATTGTAATACCTCCCTATAGTAAATTAAATCATTGAAAAATAAATCCATGCACTTGATGGGGCTACTTTGAAACATATAACAGCCAACTCAAACTAATTTCATATTGTTGTAACATTATAGGGACACAAAAGTAATTTTTTTTAATTGTATCTAAAAATTAAAATCTCCACCTATACTTACATTTTAATACAGCAGCATTGGTTATAGAAAGGCTATGAAAACAAGTGCCAGCAGAAGAAATCAAACTTCCCAGTGGATGAGAGAGACCAGCCTATTTAAAGGGGGTTCCTGCACCTGCTTTGCATGCAATGAATTCTTATCAGCTGCTTACCTGAGTACATTGTCACTTTAAAGGGACATGAAAGTGATGCAGCAAAACTGTAAAAAGCTGACTAGAAAATATCACCTGAACATCTCTATGTAACAAAGGAATATATTTTAACTGAAAATTTCCTCAGTAGCCACATTCCATTGTAAAGAGACTTTAAAGGGACAGTCTATACCCAATATGTATTTTTTATTTCTTATTGTTGCATACCAGACAAGCATCTTGCTGCGGTTTCCGCATCTATAAGCTTGTAAGAAGTTCATGCAACTTTTAAACAATCATTGTTTGCTAGCACCAAAAATGGCTGCCATGCTCCGCCCCCAGTTTCTTCTTGTCCAGTTACCTGTTTTCTTGTTTGACAGTTTAGTAGTGCACGTTTAATATTTTTTATTTAGCTATTTCAAATTGCATGTGCACAAAGCAGCATGTGAGCGTATTGCTTGCAATAGTTGGGTTTAGTTTAGATGGGTTGAGCTTGGTGGAGCTTTGGATTCCTAACCAACTATGAATATTTAAATGTTTCATGCAGTTCTTACAAGCTTATAGATGTATGAAACAATAAGTAATCAAAATTATTTATTGGGTCTAGACTGTCCCTTTAAGTAGCCAATCAGCATGTTAGTCTCAGGACTTGCAAGGGAGTGTGCATTTGGCAAATGCAGGCACAGTCATGTTACTTCCCTTATCAGTTTAAGGACTTTTACTATGAAATCTTAAAAGATTTCAGTGAAATGTCATGAGATCACAGAAAAGCAAAGTGTGACATCAGCTCTGATGAAGCTAATTGTCTGTCATCGTTCCCCCCCCCCAACATGCAGCTGGCAGTAGCTGCGCCTGCAGCATAACTGTTCACACAGCTCTTATTATTGTGAGCTGAAGACATTTTTAGGTAAAATGTCTTTTTTACATAAAGATGCTCAGGTGATGTTTTCTTGTCAGCTTTTTACAGTTGCACTGCATCGCTCTCAAGTAATTTAGCATATGAGTATTATGTCCCTTTAATGCCTAGTTGCACATCCTATTAGCTACAGAATCAAAATAAAGAGCTTTTTCATGTATGTTCTTTCACATGTGAGTTTTCTGTCCCTATAAAAATAAGGTGCTACAAGGAAAAACCGTTTGCTTCCTGGACTTACACATGGGACATAACAGACGGTTTTTAATATCACAGAAAAATCTTTAGAGAGCTTAGTCATATTCTAGCATCCTAAGTGCACCATTAAACTGCTCCTGCATACAGTGGCTCTGACCTGTAATAACAAACTCCCAGAACTCTTGGTTCTTTAGCAAATTATGAGTGCTGCAGCCATGTCACTCTTGGTATATATGTATATGTATATAACTCCAACTGTAGGCAGAGCATTATAGATTCTGCTTAAAAAATGTACAGCCAATCTATGTCTGTAAAATGCTGCACAAATGATGGTTTCAAGTAATTTTTGTTCTTTTTTTTTAAATCAAAGTCTCTAACCCAGTCCTCCAAAATGTCCCACATCTGGTGTTAGAAACAATGCTGATGTTGATGTCTGATTGCACATTTCCTACTGGATACCAAATCCACTGGCTTCTAGGAGGATTCATGTTATGTTGTATAGCATTCTATAAGCACATGTATAAAATCTATATTCACGTGCAGATCTGAAGTATCAATTTGTTTATCTAGTAATTAAGGTGTGTCTGCTTCATACCAACTAGAAATATGCAGGGAATTAAATCCCAGTGCATTTTTGTGTGTGATGCTTCCTGTCATTATAATAAAACGAGATGTAAAAGAGAAAGGTAACCTGCAAGATTCCATTTCATACGGCGATGGCTAATAATTTGTAGGTGTTGATACTGCTAAGGCCCCAGCATGTCTCGGCAAGTCACTTATATTTTTATTATTGTCTCTGCATGTGAACGCCTGGTGCCAACCTTTACATTTGTTTAGGAAGGTGGAGGAGTTTTAAAAAATGGAGCTAGTTCAGATTCCTTTGGAAATATCTGATGCGCTTCACTCCCAGAATACTTTTTAAGCACCCCACACCTAAGCATTCTTTACTGTCATTTATGCACCTTTTTATTTCTGAACAAGAATTTAGTCTGTTTATTTTTGTTTGCTTTTGTTGTTTTTTTAATTGATAAATATATACAGCTGTGCATTTTAAATACAGTGGTATTTTTAAAACATTTTGCATACTGCAATATTCTTGGGCACTTAAAGGGACAGTCTACGCCAAAATTGTTATTGTTTAAATAGATAGATAATCCTTTTATTACCCATTCCCCAGTTTTGCATAACCAACATGGTTATATTAATATACTTTTTACCTCTGTGATTACCTTGTATCTAAGCCTCTTCTGACAGCCCCCTATCTCAGAGATATTTACAGAGTTGCATTTTAGCCAATTAGTGCTGGGTCCTGCACATCTCTATGGGAGAGAGCACAATGTTATCTAAAAGGCCCACATGAACTAGCTGTCTCCTGCTGTTTAAAGCAAATTAAAAAAAACGTGATAAGAGGCTGTCTATAGAGGCTTAGAAACAGGCAGACATTTGGAGGTTTAAATGTTAAAAAGTATATTAATATAACAATGTTGGTTGTGCAAAGCTGGGAAATGGGTAGTAAAGGCGTTATCTATCTTTTTATACAATAACAATTTTGTTGTAGACTGTCCCTTTAACACCAATTTCAGCTTAAGCTAGGAAATTTTGAACAGATGTAATATTACCTTAAAATTGCTCCACATAGTTTTTTTTATGTAAGGTTTCAACATTTAAATATGACAAATATTAGACAAGTTGTTGTATGTATTGTGCATGTATATGTGTGTGTGTGTGTGCAAGACAAATTACTAGCTCCAATGTATAAAAAGCAGAATTATGATCTAATGAAAAAATTATCTCTTTCCCTATCTTTTTCCCAGAATTTTCTTAAAACTTTGGCTCAGTAGCTGATGGCAGATAATGTCCACTACTAACAACATAGCACAAGCTCGGAAGCTGGTGGAACAGCTCCGTATCGAGGCTGGAATAGAGAGAGTCAAGGTGCTGTATGCGTTTATAAAACAGGGGATATGATATAACTGTCCTGCACACCTCCAAAACGTTTATTCCCAAAAAACTGTTTATAGAACAACAATATATATATATCGGAGGTGGCGCAAATGAATGCTGCTTCCCAAAAAGAAAATTTATAATGGTAAATATATACCTTATGATACCAAAAGTGATTACTTATATTTGCCTATAGCTGATTATTCCAAAATGAATGCTATATTGGTGTAGATCATATAATCGTACAATATATATGTAAATATGCTGTGTATTATGCAAGGTCACAAATATGATGCAAGATTTATACAAAGATAAAAAACAGTTATTGACATTTATTAAATAACATAATTGGAATTATACCATAAATAAAATGTGACACCGGTGTCAAATGAATAGATACAATATAGCGTATGCTATATTAAGAATAAAATATACTAAAACAATGGCTAAAATTAAAGCACCATACATAACAAGGACTATAAAACAAATAATATGTTGACCTGAGATAAATTAGAGTCCATTAAGTGTGTACTTTACACTGATATTGATCCTAAATGTATCAAAATGTTCATCAGATGTTGTAGCTTGTAGTTGATACTGGGTATATATAGCTCAAATATTTGGTTTAGCTAAATTCCAGCGTATGATGTAAAGTGTATGGCGTACATTCAAGAGGTGGATAATTGTGGTAGCACGCAATTGTATTATGCTGGTTAAGAATGTTATTCAGTTAATTAGCCCAAAAGTACCTGCGTGTTCAGGTGAATATTGGTTCAATGTCTTTTCTGATAGTATACTCACAGTGCACTGCAGCGTTTTCCGGAATTTCTCCAGTTCCAGTCTGATGTGCCTTACCAGCTTCTAGTGAACTAAAGTCTGTTCCTCCTTGATAAGACCTATGTTACGGTCTGCAAGTTACCGGGTAAAGTGCTGACTTCTCAGCCTCCGTTCTCTCCTTGGAGTGCTCGTTGCAGTCTCCGGTTTGTTTCAGTGAGGTGTTAATCGACCTCAGGTGTAGCAGAGCGATATGTTTCTCAGCTCTCCTTGTAATCCCATAATCGAGTGCTCAGGTTCTACGCGTTACGGCTGGGAGCCTTTTTCAGGTTCGTAGAACCTGAGCACTCGATTACGGGATTGCGTGCTACCACAATTATCCACCTCTTGAATGTTCGCCATACACTTTACATCATACGCTGCAATTTAGCTAAACCAAATATTTGAGCTATATATACCCAGTATCAACTACAAGCTACATCATCTGATGAACATTTTGATACATTTAGGATCAATATCAGTGTAAAGTACACACTTAATGGACTCTAATTTATCTCAGGTCAACGTATTTGTTTTATAGTCCTTGTTATGTATGGTGCTTTAATTTTAGCCATTGTTTTAGTATATTTAGCCATATTTTATTCTTAACATAGCATACAGTAGATTGTATCTATTCATTTGACACCGGTGTCACATTTTATTTATGGTATAATTCCAATTATGTTATTTAATAAATGTCAATAACTGTTTTTTATCTTTGTATAAATCTTGCATCATATTTGTGACCTTGCATAATACACAGCATATTTACATATATATTGTACGATTATATGATCTACACCAATATAGCATTCATTTTGGAATAATCAGCTATAGGCAAATATAAGTAATCACTTTTGGTATCATAAGGTATATATTTACCATTATAAATTTTCTTTTTGGGAAGCAGCATTCATTTGCGCGTGTATATATATATATATATATATATATATAAAATGTTGCTGTATGCGTTTATCACTGCACATCATATAGCTCTAAGAATTCCTTACTAAAGGATTATTTTTTAATTGGATAATGAATGGTTTATGGTTTTACACATAGCATATTTCTAAGAGGAGACCTATAAAATGGTGAATTATTTATACCCAATATAAATGTACAATAATTAACTGTTGAGCATATATTACAGCCAGATTCTGTTTTGTAAAATATTGCTGAACAATACAAAAATAAATGTATTTGAATATATACTGTATGAATGCATTTCAAATTGATTAGAAGAATTTTTGCATTAAATGTGTATTAGCAGAAATGTTTCTAGTAATCGTTAACACAGTTTCAGTGATAGCTTTTACTGTGCATGAAGCATATGTACATATGCCCCATGCACCTGTTTTTCAACGGTGCTTCTGGTCAGAGAGAATATTTTGCGTCAGCGATTTCTCAGTTTGCATCATCACTAATGAATACATATTACATCTGCCTGTCTGAGAAGCCTCTGTGTTTAAATGCAGGTGCACGAGACATATGTACACATACTCTGTGCACAGTGAAACTTATCGCTGAAACAGTCATAACGTTTACTAGAAAGAAGCACTTTAGCAAATACACGAGTATTGAGAAAAAGCTTCATTAAAACTAAAATACATTCATGCACATTTCAGTTTTGAGTTGTACGTCCCTTTCATAATATGCAGTGTTCAAATCCCATCCAAATGCATTTTCTTTATCTACCAACCACAGCAATATTTTCTCCTTCTACGTCCATTGGATGTGTATATACAAGCAGACATGTTTTAGTAATGTCGGCATGATCAACATTATAGAAGCTCAAAAATATGTGAATGAATACTGATTGCATGCTGTAAATTAACACAATCTTCATAGAATTATAATTTTACATTCAAGAATGGAGTGTAAATACATTTTCAGTTTGTTAATGTGGATAAAATATTTTTCTTTCTCTTGTAAGGTGTATCCAGTCTACGGATCATCCATTACTTGTGGGATATTCTCCTTCCCAACAGGAAGTTGCAAGAGGACACCCACAGCAGAGCTGTCCATATAGCTCCTCCCCTAACTGCCATATCCAGTCATTCTCTTGCAACTCTCGACAAGCATGGAAGTAGTAAGAGAGAAGTGGTGTAATGTAGTTGTTTTTTACTTCAATCAAAAGTTTGTTATTTTAAATGGTACCGGAGTTGTACTATTTTTGTCCCAGGCAGAAAAAGAAGAAGAATCTGCCTGTGATCTCTATGATCTTAGCAGGTTGTAACTAAGATCCATTGCTGTTCTCACACATAACTGAAGAGAGAGGTAACTTCAGCTGGGGAATGGCGTGCAGGTTATCCTGCTATGAGGTATGTGCAGTTAAAAAAAATTTCTAGAGATGTAAATGCTAGAAAATGCTGCTGATACCAGATTTATGTAAGGTAAGCCTGAATACAGTGATTTAATAGTGACTGGTATCATGCTTACTTGCAGAGGTAATACTCTTATAGAATTTCAATATAAAACGTTTGCTGGCATGTTTAAACGTTTTTATATATGCTTTGCTGATAAAACTTTATTTGGGCCTAGTTTTTTTCCACATGGCTGGCTTAAATTTGCCTAGAAACAGTTTCCTTAGGCTTTCCACTGTTTAGACATGAGTGGGAGGGGCCTAATTTAGCGCTTTATTGCGCAGTAACTTTTGCAGACTGAGACATCCAGCTTTCCTCCAGGAGTCCCCTGAATGCTATAGGACATCTCTAAAGGGCTCTTAGGCTTTCCAAAGTCGTTTGTTGGGGAAGGTAGGGCCACAGCTGAGCTGTGGCAGTTTGTTGTGACTGTTAAAAAAGTCTATATCGTTTTTTTGATCCGTTTTTTTAACTAAGGGGTTAATCATCCATTTGCAAGTGGGTGCAATGCTCTGTTAGCCTATTATACACAATGTAAAAATTTTGTTTAATTTACTGCTTTTTTTTCCACTGTTTTTCAAATTCTGACCTTTTTTATTATTCTTAAAGGCACAGTACCGTTTTTATTTTTTGCTTGTTAACTTGCTTTAAAGTGTTTTCCAAGCTTGCTAGTCTGTTTAAACATAGAGGAAACTCCTTGTTCATTATGTTTAGAAGCCATGGTGGAACCCCCTCTTAGAATGTGTACCACATGTACTGATTTCACTCTAAGTAATAAAGATCATATTCTGTCTTTAAAAAATTTATCACCAGAGGAATCTGACGAGGGGGAAGTTATGCCGACTAACTCGCCCCACCTGTCAGACCCTTTGACTCACGCTCAAGGGACTCACGCTCAAGTGGCGTCAAGTACATCTAGGGCGCCCATGGCGTTTACTTTACAAGACATGGCGGCAGTCATGGATAATACACTGTCAGCTGTATTATCCAGACTACCTGGGTTTCGAGGAAAGCGAGATAGCTCTGGAGTTAGAAGAAATACAGAGCATACTGACGCTTTTGTAGCCATGCCTGATACTCCCTCACAATATGCAGAAGCTGAGGAAGGAGAGCTTCTTTCTGTGGGTGATGTTTCTGACTCAGGGAAGAGGATTCAACCTGATTCTGATATGTCAACATTTAAATTTAAGCTTGAACACCTCCGCGTATTGCTCAGGGAGGTTTTAGCTGCTCTGAATGACTGTGATACAATTGCAGTACCAGAAAAATTGTGTAGATTGGACAAATACTATGCAGTGCTGGTGTGCACTGATGTTTTTCCAATACCTAAAAGATTTACAGAAATTATTTCCAAGGAATGGGATAGACCAGGTGTGCCGTTCTCTCCCCCTCCTATTTTTAAGAAAATGTTTCCGATAGATGCCACCATGCGGGACTTATGGCAGACAGTCCCTAAGGTGGAGGGAGCAGTTTCTACCCTTGCTAAGCGTACTACTATCCCTGTCGAGGACAGTTGTGCTTTCTCAGATCCAATGGATAAAAAGTTAGAGGGTTACCTTAAGAAAATGTTTATTCAACAAGGTTTTATTCTACAGCCCCTTGCATGCATTGCCCCAGTCACTGCTGCTGCGGCCTTCTGGTTTGAGTCTCTGGAAGAGGCTTTACAGGTAGAGACCCCATTGGATGACATACTTGACAAGCTTAGAGCACTTAAGCTAGCCAATGCATTTGTTTCTGATGCCATTGTTCATTTGACTAAACTAACGGCTAAGAATTCCGGTTTTGCTATTCAAGCGCGCAGGGCGCTATGGCTTAAATCATGGTCAGCTGACGTTACTTCAAAGTCTAAGCTGCTTAACATTCCCTTCAAGGGGCAAACCCTATTCGGGCCTGGTTTGAAGGAGATCATTTCTGATATCACTGGAGGAAAAGGTCATGCCCTTCCTCAGGATAGGTCCAAATCTAGGGCCAAACAGACTAATTTTCGTGCCTTTCGAAACTTCAAGGCGAGTGCGGCATCAACTTCCTCTAATGCAAAACAAGAGGGAACTTTTGCCCAGTCCAAGTCGGTCTGGAGACCTAACCAGACCTGGAACAAGGGTAAGCAGGCCAAAAAGCCTGCTGCTGCCTCTAAGACAGCATGAAGGATCAGCCCCCTATCCGGTAACGGATCTAGTAGGGGGCAGACTTTTGCTCTTCGCCCAGGCTTGGGCAAGAGATGTCCAGGACCCCTGGGCGTTGGAAATTGTATCCCAGGGATATCTTCTGGACTTCAGAGCTTCCCCTCCAAAAGGGAGATTTCACCTTTCACAATTATCTGCAAACCAGATAAAGAGAGAGGCATTCTTACACTGTGTTCAAGACCTCCAAGTTATGGGAGTGATCCATCCAGTTCCAAAGGAGGAACAAGGACAGGGATTTTACTCAAATCTGTTTGTGGTTCACAAAAAAGAGGGAACCTTCAGACCAATTTTAGATCTCAAGATCTTAAACAAATTCCTCATAGTTCCATCATTCAAGATGGAGACTATTCGTACCATCCTACCTATGATCCAGGAGGGTCAATACATGACTACAGTGGATTTAAAGGATGCTTATCTTCACATTCCGATACACAAAGATCATCATCGGTTTCTCAGGTTCGCCTTCCTGAACAGGTATTACCAATTTGTAGCTCTTCCCTTTGGGTTAGCTACAGCCCCAAGAATCTTTACGAAGGTTCTGGGGTCACTTCTGGCGGTCCTAAGACTGCGGGGCATAGCAGTAGCCCCTTATTTAGACAAAATTCTGATACAGGCGTCAAATTTCCAAATTGCCAAGTCTCATACGGACATAGTTCTGGCATTTCTGAGGTCGCATGGGTGGAAGGTGAACGAAGAAAAGAGTTCTCTATCCCCTCTCACAAGAGTTTCCTTTCTGGGAACTCTAATAGATTCTGTAGAAATGAGGATTTACCTGACAGAGCCCAGGTTATCAAAACTTCTAAATTCCTGCCGGGTTCTTTATTCCACTGTGGAGAACTGGGAGGCGGATTTTCTAAGTCGTCAGACTTTTCATCCAGGGGAGTGGGAACTCCATCCGGAGGTGTTTGCACAATTGATTCATCGTTGGGGCAAACCAGAACTGGATCTCATGGCGTCTCGCCAGAACGCCAAGCTTCCTTGTTACGGATCCAGGTCCAGGGATCCCAAGGCGACGCTAATAGATGCTCTAGCAGCACCTTGGTCTTTCAACCTGGCTTATGTGTTTCCACCGTTTCCTCTGCTCCCTTGTCTGATTGCCAAAATCAAGCAGGAGAGAGCATCAGTGATTTTGATAGCGCCTGCGTGGCCACGCAGGACTTGGTATGCAGATCTGGTGGACATGTCATCCTTTCCACCATGGACTCTGCCGCTGAGGCTGGACCTTCTACTTCAGGGTCCTTTCAACCATCCAAATCTAATTTCTCTGAGACTGACTGCCTGGAGATTGAACGCTTGATTTTATCAAAGCGTGGCTTCTCCGAGTCAGTCATTGATACCTTAATTCAGGCTCGAAAGCCTGTCACCAGGAAAATCTATCATAAGATATGGCGTAAATATCTTTTTTTGGTGTGAATCCAAGGGTTACTCATGGAGTAGAGTCAGGATTCCCAGGATATTATCTTTTCTCCAAGAAGGATTGGAAAAAGGATTGTCAGCTAGTTCCTTAAAGGGACAGATTTCTGCTCTGTCTATTCTTTTGCACAAGCGTCTGGCGGATGTTCCAGACGTTCAGGCATTTTGTCAGGCTTTAGTTAGAATCAAGCCTGTGTTTAAACCTGTTTCTCCGCCATGGAGTTTAAATTTGGTTCTTAAAGTTCTATTTTTGGTAGCTATTTCCTCGGCTCGTAGAGTTTCCGAGTTATCTGCCTTACAATGTGATTCCCCTTATCTGATTTTCCATGCAGATAAGGTAGTTTTGCGTACCAAACCTGGGTTTTTACCTAAGGTGGTATCTAATAAGAATATCAATCAGGAGATTGTGGTTCCGTCTTTGTGTCCTAATCCTTCTTCGAAGAAGGAACGTCTATTACACAATCTTGATGTGGTTTGTTCTTTAAAGTATTATTTACAAGCTACTAAAGATTTTCGTCAAACATCTGCTTTGTTTGTTGTCTACTCTGGACAGAGGAGAGGTCAAAAGGCTTCGGCAACTTCTCTTTCTTTTTGGCTAAGGAGTATAATACGCTTAGCTTATGAGACTGCTGGCCAGCAGCCTCCTGAAAAGATTACAGCTCATGCTACTAGAGCTGTGGCTTCCACATGGGCCTTTAAAAATGAGGCTTCTGTTGAACAGATTTGCAAGGCGGCGACTTGGTCTTCGCTTCATACCTTTTCAAAATTCTATACATTTGATACTTTTGCTTCTTCGGAGGCTATTTTTGGGAGAAAGGTTTTACAGGCAGTGGTACCTTCCATTTAAGTACCTGCCTTGTCCCTCCCTTCATCCGTGTACTTTAGCTTTGGTATTGGTATCCCACAAGTAATGGATGATCTGTGGACTGGATACACCTTACAAGAGAAAACATAATTTATGCTTACCTGATAAATTTATTTCTCTTGTGGTGTATCCAGTCCACGGCCCGCCCTGTCATTTTAAGGCAGGTATTTTTTTAACTTTAAACTACAGTCACCACTGCACCCTATGGTTTCTCCTTTCTCTTGCATGTTTTCGGTCGAATGACTGGAAATGGCAGTTAGGGGAGGAGCTATATGGACAGCTCTGCTGTGGGTGTCCTCTTGCAACTTCCTGTTGGGAAGGAGAATATCCCACAAGTAATGGATGATCCGTGGACTTGATACACCACAAGAGAAATAAATATATCAGGTAAGCATAAATTATGTTTTTTTCCCCCACATAGTAATAAGTAGAAGTTTGTGCATGTTATGCCAATATCATAAAGGGTGCATTATAATATTACTTCTTTGTCCTATTTGATTTCATGTTAATAACCATATTTTCTGTGGTTTGTATTATATTTGCCAGTTTTGCTTTGTTGTGGAACTCTCTGGTACACAAGAAGTGTATCTCTGTCTCTCTCTTTTCTCTCTCTTTGGTTTCTTTCTCTCTTTCATTTCTCTTATTCTCTATCTCTTTTCGCTTCTCTTACTCTTTTCTGCCTCATTTTTCTTCTATAAAGGTAAGACGAGTCCACGGATTCATCCTTTACTTGTGGGATTATCCTTCCCTATAGGAAGTGGCAAAGAGCACTATATAGCTCCTCCCTTAGCTCCGCCCCCCAGTCATTCTCTTTGCCTACTCTAAGTACTAGGAAGGGTAAAGTGAAAGAGGTGATAAAATATTAGTTTTTCATTTCTTCAAGCAAGAGTTTATTTTAAATGGTACCGGTTTGTACTATTTACTCTCAGGCAGCAGATGGATGAAGACTGCTGCCTGGAGGATGATGATCTTAGCATTTGTAACGAAGGTCCATTGCTGTTCCCACAGAGGCTGAGGAGTACAGGAAACTTCAGTGTGAGGAACGATTTCATGCTATGCAGCAATGAGGTATGTTCAGTCATATTTTTTCTGGAGAGACTGTATTTCAGAAAGGCTGACATTATACCCAGGAGGGTAAGGGTAAGCAGTAATCGTAGAGCTAAAAGAAGGGCATTACTTAGCTTGCATATGGGGCCAATTACAAATATGGTTTACACTGAATGGCAAATGTTTGTGAGCAAATGTTTTTTGTTTTGGGAGTGCTTTAACGTTTTTGTGGGCAATAAACGTTTTGGGCAACTTTATTAGGGTACACATGGCTTAATTTTCGGGTCTTAGAACCCACATGGCTAGTTATAACTGCTCTGGTGCGGTTCTTTAAGGCTAATGAAACATCGAGTGGGGTGGGCGGGGCCTATTTTCGCGCCTCAGATGCTCAGTTTTGTCAGCAAGCTCTAACTCCTGAGGGCCCTGGTATATGTTTTGGGCCAAATCAAAGCTTTTACCCCACACTTTAAATCCCTGAGGGCAGGTAGGGCCACAGCAGGGCTGTGGCAAGGTGCTGAGTGGTGTTTTTCCAGATCTGGGCCTATTTTTGATCCGGTTTGGAAATGAAGGGGTTAATTGTTAAAAAGAATTGTGGTACAATCTTAACTACCTATAGTGTGCCTACATACAAAATTTTTAAAAATTTGGTGCATGTTTAGACTGTTTTGCAGAACGTGTATGCTTTTTTTCTCTTAAAGGCGCAGTACCGTTTTTTAACATTGTTATTTTTTTCACTAAATAAAGGGTTTTCATGCTTGTTTGTAGTCATTACTAGCCTGTTCAACATGTCTGACATTGAGGAAAGTCAATGTTCAATATGTTTAGAAGCCATTGTGGAACCTCCACTTAGAATGTGTCCCTCATGCACTGAAAGGTCAATAAATTATAAAGAACATATTTTAGCTACTAAAAGTATGTCGCAGGATGATTCTCAGTCAGAAGAGAATCAGGTTATGCCATCTAATTCTCCCCAAGTGTTACAACCGTTAACGCCCGCACAAGCGACACCAAGTACTTCTAGTGCGTCTAATTCTTTCACCCTGCAAGATATGGCCGCAGTTATGAATACTACCCTCACAGAGGTTTTATCTAAGCTGCCTGGGTTGCAGGGGAAGCGCAGCAGGTTTGGTGTGAGAACAAACGCTGAGCCCTCTGATGCTTTATTAGCTATATCCGTTGTACCCTCACAATGTTCTGATGTGAGGGATTTGCTGGCTGAGGGAGAGATTTCTGATTTAGGAAATATGTTCCCTCAAACAGATTCAGATATGACGGCTTTTAAACTAGAACATCTCAGCTTATTGCTCAGGGAGGTTTTAGCGACTCTGGATGATTGTGACCCTATTGTAGTTCCAGAGAAATTGTGTAAAATGGACAAATTCCTAGAGGTTCCTGCCTACACTGATGTTTTTCCGGTCCCTAAGAGGATTTCGGAAATTGTTACTAAGGAGTGGGATAGACCAGGTATTCCGTTCGCTCCCCCTCCTACTTTTAAGAAAATGTTTCCCATATCAGACGCTGTGCGGGACTCGTGGCAGGCGGTCCCTAAGGTGGAGGGAGCTATTTCTACCCTGGCTAAGCGTACAACTATACCTATTGAGGACAGTTGTGCTTTCAAAGATCCTATGGATAAAAAATTAGAGGGTCTCCTGAAGAAAATATTTGTTCATCAAGGTTTTCTTCTCCAACCTATAGCGTGCATCGTTCCTGTAACTACTGCAGCGTCCTTTTGGTTCGAGGCTCTGGAAGAGGCTCTTCAGGTTGAGACTCCATTAGAGGATATTCTGGATAGAATTAGGGCTCTCAAGCTTGCTAATTCTTTCATTACAGATGCCGCTTTTCAATTGGCTAAATTAGCGGCGAAGAATTCAGGTTTTGCAATTTTAGCGCGTAGAGCGTTATGGCTTAATTCCTGGTCTTCTGATGTGTCATCAAAAGCTAAGCTTTTAGCCATCCCTTTCAAGGGTAAGACCCTATTTGGGCCTAAACTGAAAGAGATCATTTCAGACATCACTGGAGGGAAAGGCCATGCCCTTCCTCAAGATAAGATGAGGACCAAACAAAATAATTTTCGTTCCTTTCGAAACTTCAAAGGTGGTCCCTCTTCCTCTTCCCCTGCCGCAAAGCAAGAGGGGAATCTTGCTCAATCCAAGTCTGTCTGGAGACCTAACCAGACTTGGAACAAGGGTAAACAAGCCAAGAAGCCCGCTGCTGCCACCAAGACAGCATGAAGGTGTAGCCCCCGATCCGGGACCGGATCTAGTAGGGAACAGACTTTCTCTCTTCGCTCAGGCTTGGGCAAGAGACGTTCAGGACTCCTGGGCTTTAGAAATCGTAACCCAGGGGTATCTTCTAGATTTCAAAGATTCTCCCCCAAGGGGGAGATTCCATCTTTCTCAATTGTCTGTAAACCAGACAAAAAGAGAGGCGTTCTTACGCTGTGTAGAAGGCCTATATTCCATGGGAGTGATCTGCCCAATTCCGGAAACAGAACAGGGGCAAGGGTTCTACTTCAATCTGTTTGTGGTTCCCAAAAAAGAGGGAACTTTCAGACAAATTTTGGATCTCAAGATCCTAAACAAATTCCTTAGAGTCCCATCCTTCAAGATGGAGACCATTCGGACTATTTTGCCAATGATCCAGGAGGGTCAATATATGACCACCGTGGACTTAAAGGATGCGTATCTACACATTCCTATCCACAAAGATCATCACCAGTTCCTCAGATTTGCCTTTCTGGACAAGCATTACCAGTTTGTGGCTCTTCCCTTCGGGCTGGCCACAGCTCCCAGAATTTTCACAAAGGTGATAGGGTCCCTTCTGGCGGTTCTAAGGCCGCGGGGCATAGCAGTGGCGCCTTATCTGGACGATATCTTAATTCAGGCGTTGACTTACCAAATAGCCAAGTCTCACATGGACATCGTGTTAGCTTTTCTAAGATCTCACGGGTGGAAGGTGAACGTAAAAAAGAGTTCACTTATCCCTCTCATAAGAGTTCCATTCCTGTGAACTCTGATAGATTCGGTGGACATGAAAATTTTTCTGATGAAGGTCAGGAAATCAAAGATTTTAACCACCTGCCAAGCTCTTCAATCCATTCCTCGGCCGTCAGTGGCTCAGTGTATGGAGGTAATCGGACTAATGGTAGCGGCAATGGACATAGTTCCGTTTGCTCGCTTGCATCTCAGACCACTGCAACTATGCATGCTCAAACAGTGGAATGGGGATTATGCAGATTTATCTCCTCAGATAAATATGGATCAAGAGACCAGAGACTCTCTTCTTTGGTGGTTGTCACAGGATCATCTGTCCCAGGGAATGTGTTTCCGCAGGCCAGCGTGGGTCATAGTGACGACGGACGCCAGCCTATTGGGCTGGGGTGCAGTCTGGAATTTCCTGAAAGCACAGGGTTTGTGGACTCAGGAGGAGGCTCTCCTCCCGATAAATATTCTAGAACTGAGAGCGATATACAACGCGCTTCAGGCGTGGCCTCAGTTGGCTTCGGCCAGATTCATAAGATTACAGTCGAACAATATTACGACTGTAGCATATATCAATCATCAGGGGGGAACAAAGAGTTCTCTAGCGATGATGGAGGTTACCAAAATAATTCGATAGGCAGAGACTCACTCTTGCCATCTATCAGCAATCTATATCCCAGGAGTGGAGAACTGGGAAGCGGATTTTCTAAGTCATCAGACTTTTCATCCGGGGGAGTGGGAACTGGTGGCGTCTCGTCAGAACGCCAAACTTCCTTGTTACGGGTCCAGGTCAAGGGATCCTCAGGCAGTACTGATAGATGCTCTAGCAGTACCCTGGTCGTTCAACCTGGCTTATGTGTTTCCACCATTTCCTCTCCTTCCTTGTTTAATTGCCAGACTCAAACAGGAGAGAGCTTCAGTGATTTTGATAGCACCTGCGTGGCCACGCAGGACTTGGTATGCAGACCTGGTGGACATGTCATCTCTTCCACCATGGACTCTGCCACTGAGACAGGACCTTCTGATTCAAGGTCCGTTCCAGCATCCAAATCTAGTTTCTCTGCGGCTGACTGTTTGAAGATTGAACGCTTGATTTTATCCAAGCGGGGTTTTTCTGAGTCGATCATAGATACCTTGATTCAGGCTCGAAAGCCTGTCACCAGGAAAATTTATCATAAGATATGGCGTAAATATCTTTATTGGTGCGAATCCAAAGGCTACTCATGGAGTAAGATCAGGATTCCTAGTATTTTGTCCTTTCTCCAAGAAGGATTGGAGAAGGGGCTATCACCTAGTTCCTTAAAGGGACAGATATCTGCTTTATCAATTCTACTGCACAAGCGTCTGGCAGATGTTCCAGACGTTCAGTCGTTCTGTCAGGCTTTAGTTAGAATCAAGCCTGTGTTTAAACCTGTTGCTCCGCCATGGAGTTTGAATTTAGTTCTTAAAGTTCTTCAAGGGGTTCCGTTTGAACCTATGCATTCCATAGATATTAAGCTTATATCTTGGAAAGTTCTGTTTTTAGTTGCTATCTCTTCGGCTCGAAGAGTTTCTGAATTATCTGCATTGTAATTCGACTCGCCTTATCTTGTTTTCCATGCTGATAAGGTGGTTTTGCATACCAAACCTGGATTCCTTCCCAAGGTTGTTACTAATAGGAATATCAATAAGGAAATTGTTGTTCCTTCTCTGTCTCCTAATCCTTCCTCTAAGAAGGTGCGTCTGTTGCACAACTTGGACGTGGTTCGTGCTTTAAAGTTTTTCTTGCAAGCGACCAACGATTTCCGTCAAACATCTTCTTTGTTTGTTGTCTATTCTGGAAGCCGTAGAGGTCAAAAAGCTACGGCTACCTCTCTTTCTTTTTGGCTGAAAAGCATCATCCGTTTGGCATACGAGACTGCTGGTCAGCAGCCTCCTGAAAGGATTACAGCTCACTCTACTAGAGCGGTGGCTTCCACATGGGCTTTTAAAAATGATGCTTCTGTTGAACAGATTTGTAGGGCTGCGACTTGGTCTTCGCTTCATACCTTTTCCAAATTTTACAAATTTGATACCTTTGCTTCTTCGGAGGCTATTTTTGGGAGAAAAGTTCTTCAAGCAGTGTGGTGCCTTCTGTTTAACCATCTGTCTTGTCCCTCCCGTTCATCCGTGTGCTGTAGCTTTGGTATTGTATCCCACAAGTAAAGGATGAATCCGTGGACTCGTCTTACCTTTATAGAAGAAAACTAAATGTATGCTTACCTGAAAAATTGATTTCTTCTATGGTAAGACGAGTCCACGGCCCGCCCTGTCATTTTAAGACCGATTATAATTTTTTTTTATTTAAACGTAGTCACCTCTGCACCTTGTAGTTTCTCCTTTTTCTTCCTGTACCTTCGGTCGAATGACTGGGGGGTGGAGCTAAGGGAGGAGCTATATAGACAGCTCTGCTGTGGTGCTCTTTGCCACTTCCTGTAGGGAAGGATAATATCCCACAAGTAAAGGATGAATCCGTGGACTCGTCTTACCATAGAAGAAATCAATTTATCAGGTAAGCATAAATTTAGTTTTTTCTTTCTCCTTCTCCCTTTTCTTGGAAGTAATGAAACTTGCATTGTGTGTTATATCAGATGTACATGTGTGTTAGGAGCCTACAGGCTTTTGGAGAACCTATACTTAGATTTGCTCAAAATAAGCTTTTAATACCCCTATGGAAGGTAAAATAGATTTAGTTATTTAAATGTGTTATGTTTCGTAAATATGGCGTTAATATTTTTATTTGTTGTATATTTGCATAATTAAAACTATTAATAATAATATTAATAATATTCCGTGAGAAACTGTACATTCTCACAATATAAGACTTTATTTATTCAGATACAGCATGCAATTAAAAAAAATATTTACTTCCATTATTAATTTTCCTTTAAATGTTGGTAACTTTCAGGTCTCAAAAGCTGCCGCTGACCTTATGAACTACTGTGAGCAGAACACCAAGAATGACCCTTTGCTGGTTGGGGTTCCCACCTCAGAGAATCCATTTAAAGATAAAAAGCCATGCACCATCCTATAACTCATCTCTTCTGGACACCACGGTGGTTCCATGACGACCAGCTGACGTTGCCTGATGCAAATGTTTGGTCCAAATCACATTTAACAGTAATCTGCAGATAACTCAGTTTGCTAAGTGTTTTACAAAGCGCAAGACGTTTTGCGCACACCAGGAAAGACACTTTGATTCAAATGATTATATTGAAAGTTTTTGACTGTTTCCAAATAACATGGTAAACTAAGTGACTGCTGTTTGTAGGACTGTTTTGTTTTGTTTTTGTGTTTCTTGGAAATTGCAAAGATGGATAGCAGCAAGGTATTGTGAGAGGATTTACTGTAGGCTTAGAGGTCAGTATTCTTTTCCACTTCTGTAATTAGAATACTGGAATGTGGCAGGTTATGTATTTTTCTCTTGTTGATGGTTACTAATATTCTACACTTGTATCATTCATTGCTAGCTCCCATGCTTTTCTGTTTCCCTGTGATTCAGCAATGGAAACAGAGCAAAAAGATTTTTCAATGCCAGGATTATAAAATACCTGGTGTTTTTATGCTTTGAGGTCTATTTCATTTTCAGTGTAGTAGCAGATTTTTTTTTCACCCTTTATAATATATAAAGCAGGGGTATGTTTGTAAATTCAACAGTATGTTAGGGTGTAGACACTAAAATGCTCTGGTTAATTTGGAATTAGTTTTTTCCTGCAGAGAGTTGATCTGATTGGCTTACTCTGCTAAACAAGTGTGTTTTAAACGCTTTCTGTAGGATTGTATAAGGGTGTGAGTGTGAAAAGTGTGTAAGTTAGTGCTTGTGTAAAAGTGTGTGTGTTTGGGAGCGAGGAAGAAAGATAATCCAGGGACAGACATGATTTTCATATTTATGGATGGCAGAAAGATACTTACTGCTATGGAAAACTATATGTTTATCAAACAGGCAATATAACTTTTCAGGATACATGCTGTAATGTTTTCTGCTTTTATTGAGCACCAATTTATTTTAGGCATCAGTCTCACAGAATAACATATTTTATATATATATATTATTTCATGCAAAAGTACATAACCCTTTTGATTAACATACCCAGCAGTAGTTAAAATATTAAAGATGACAAAGCGAACAAGTCTCCTACATACTCTGGTTCTGTGCATTCTCGTTGCAAAGAAATGCAAGAGAATGAGGCTCTGTCTAATTGGGATCTCCTGAAGAGTATATGAAGAACTTGTTTGTATATTGTGTATACTTTGGTTGTTTAATTATAACATTGTATGCCAACTGGATTACGTCCATTGAGTATCTTTAGAGCTGTTTCATTATGTTTACATGTTTTAAGATCATTTTTAAGTGACTGTTAAGGTGGATAGAAGAATAATCATCATATATATGATGTATATACTACATTATTAGTCTGTGTTTTGCCTCAAATTTTGCAGGATGGATCCTGATTTTTAGCTTCTTTAAATTGTATCAAATTTGTCAATATTTCTCAGTGTCATATGGATGCCAATATGCTGAGCTTCTGATTTCCCAGCTGGCAGAATCAGTAGCGTACACTAAGGCCGTCTGCCAAGCAATCCTCTGCAACGTGTAGTTTCTTAGACTGTAATATGTCTCCCTGTGTTTAAGTTCACAGCTTCAGAATCAACATGCCCCTGCGTCTCTTAATTCAAATTTGAATACCAAACCTGTTTGACATTAATTTTTCAGTTTGCCCATGGAATCTGACCTATATTTGTAAGGTGTCTGCTCTTAGCACAGTTTGTTCTTCAACTGAGAAGAAACACAAACCCTGAAAAGTAATGTCTGTATATAAATTTCATCTCTATTGTTCTATTGTTTTCTTTTATCATTAATCAGCTCATTGTGCCTTTAGGTTTATTCTTGCATAGAACAGAAATCATTTTTTTAGTGTGCTCAGTGCACACAGTTGTATAATATCAGTATATTAGCATTAAGCTAATGTTACATTTGAGGATCCAGTGACGTGGAAATATAAACTAAAGGGTAGCGCACTATATTCTCTTTGTAAAAGCTCCACACTAACTGTGATAACCAGTATTGAATGTTGCTTAAAGGGACAGTATACACTCATTTTCATATAACTGCATGTAATAGACACTACTATAAAGAATAAGATGCACAGATACTAATATAAAAATCCAGTATAAAACTGTTTAAAAACTTACTTAGAAGCTGTCAGTTTGGCTCTGTTGAAAATGTAGCTGGAAAGCCCACTGCAAGTGGGAAATAAGACCCTCCCCCTTCTTTTGCATATGAAAAGACCCTTTACACAAACAGGAGCAAGCTGGAGAAGGTAGCTGACGGTATTCACATAAAACTTTGGGGCTTGGTTAGGAGTCTGAAAATCAGAGCAATGTTATTCAAAAATAAGCAAAACTATACATTTAAAAAAAAAAACTTTATGGGCTATATAAATAGATCATCTACAAAACATTTATGCAAAGAAAAAATGAGTGTATAATGTCCCTTTAATATGGCTGTGGCCCTGGTATTTCAAAAACAATAAAATGATGAAGCTGATTAACGTGTTAAAGGGATGTGAAACCCAAAAATGTTCTTTCATGATTCAGATACTGAATATAATTTTAAACAACTTTCCAATTTACTTGTATTATCTAAGTGGCTTCATTCACTTGGCATACTTTGTTAAAATGGATACCTAGCTAGGCTCAGGAGCTGCATATATATGCCTCTTGTGATTGGTTTACCAATGTGTCCAGCTAGCTTCCAGTAGTGCATTGCTGCATCTTAAATAAAGGATTCCAAGAGAATAAAGCAAATTGGCTTTGTCCTAAACTCCCTAGTGAGGCAATTGGCAAAATCGGTAGCCTAGGGTTTTTTTTTTTTTTTTTTTACTAAATACTTCAAATTGCCTAAACCAGCTATTTGATTTGCAGCACTGACAGGTTACATAATTTGCTTTCTGCTTCTCTAGGGACCACAGGGCAAGCAGCATTTTTACACTAGGGCAAGGTGTCTTAGGATCAGAAGAAAAGATAATGACCAAACTCACAAAACATTCCAATATCTTAAAAAAAAGGTAGAAAATCACAGAATCTGTGGTTTCTGATTCAGCCATATAGTCTAATACCTACTCTAACAATGCTTGTATGAAGTTTGCAGTTTTACGTTGTAAAGAATTCCGCCTTTCATACTATGTAATGGTGTTTATAAAAGGTACCAGCAGATAAAAGCTGCTCCTTGCCACAATTCTATTATGATAACAGCATGCCTCAGCCAATAAGTATGTGAAGCCTTGTTACTGAAATCTGCACACAAAATACAGTGAACTTGTCTAACACTGCACTAAATAATCAAGTACACTACACAATAGGATACGTTCATTATTACAGCCCAAGTAGTGACAAGAATCTTCCTGTAAAATTTTTAATTAAAGGGACACTGAACCCAAATTTTTTCTTTCGTGATTCAGACAGAGCAGGCAATTTTAAGCAACTTTCTAATTTACTCCTATTAGCAAATTTTCTTCATTCTCTTGGTATCTTTATTTGGAAAGCAAGAATGTAAGTTTAGATGCCGGCCCATTTTTGGTGAACAACCTGGGTTGTTCTTGCTGATTGGTGGATAAATTCACCCACCAATAAACAAGTGTTGTTAAGGGTCTGAACCAAAAATAGGCTGGCTCCTTAGCTTAGATGCCTTTTTTTTTCTTCTTCAAATAAAGATAGCAAGAGAGCGAAGAAAAAATGATAGTAGGAGTAAATTATAAAGTTGCTTAAAATTGCATGCTCTGTCTGAATCACAAAAGAAAAATTTGGGGTTCAATGTCCCTTTAAGGGGACATGAAACACAATTTATTTCTTTTGTGATTCGGACAGAGCACACAATTTTTAAAAAGTTTTCAATTTACTTCTATAATCAAATTTGCTTTGTTCTCGTTGTATTCTTATTTTCTGGAACACTAAGTAATTTGACAATAGAAGTAAAAATACCTCTAAAACATTTATTTGTTTCACTCCTCCAGATAGTAGACCACTGGTTTTCAAACCTGTACTCAGGCCTCCCCAACAGGCCAGGTTTTCTGGATTACCTTGGTGGTGAGCAGGTAAAATAACCAGGTTTACTAATCAGCTGGTTGTTTCACCTGTGCTCTAGTTCAGGTATCCTCAAAATGTGGCCTGTTAGGGAGGCCTGAGGACAGGTTTGAAATACTAATAATAATAATTAAAATACCAGGAAACCCCAAATTTCCGTATGATTCAAACAGCATGCAATTTTAAACAACTTTCCAATGTACTTCCAATTTACTTATTTGATCAAATTTACTTTGTTCTTATGTTAGTCTTTAGGTAACGTGCACATGCCTGTAGCACTACACGACAGGAAATAGTGCTGCCATCTAGTGCTCTTGCTAATGTATAACATTGTTACAAAAATTCTGCCATATAGTGCTGCAGACACGTGCACACTCCTAAGCTTACCTTCCTGCTTTTCAACAAAGAATAATAAGAGATTTTGGGTTTTATGTCCCATTTAATTATGGTGAAAATTACCCAAGCCTGCATTCTGAACACTGATTGGCTACCTCAGAACACAACATGTTAAATGATTTAAAACATTTTTTACAACACAGGGCTTATTTCCTGATATATTTAATGGCCCTTTAAAGGGGACGTAAAGTAAATATTAAACTTTGTGTGATGGATACTACATGCAATTTTAAACAATTGTCCAATTTACTGCTATTGTCAAATTTGTTTTGTTCACTTCATATCCTTTGTTGAAAAACACCCAGGAGCAGCAGTGCACTGCTGGGGCCTAACTAAACATGTGTTGAGCCAATGAAAATAGGCATATGTGGATAGTAAACAATCACCAGCTGTGCAGCAGCAAATTTGATAATAGAATTAAATTGCAAAGTTGTTTTGCCGTAGAGCGGATTTGGGTTTTGTATTTTTACATGAGCCAGCTAACACTATGAAGTTATAACACGTTTGTACGTGAATACTGTGATACCAAATGTATAAAGTGCATCACCATTTACACAGCTGAATTCCATTATTCTGTGTTTTAATTGCACAACAATGCCCATTACACCTGTATATTATCAGGTAACTGCAACAGGTATTTAGTGAGTAATACCAGTAAACTTATCAAATTGGCTATTGTGTCCCTGCTTATAAAACGCTTTTAGCAGATTCATTTGTAGAGCCATGAATAATTGTTAAAATATTGTGCAAATTACCATTTTTGTTTGTTATATCTTATTCAGTGATCAATTCATTATTTTTCTTTTCATTTTTAACTACAATCATTTCAAGCTGATGGAGGAGCGTGTGTCATGACATTTCAGATGACAACTAAAGAACAAGACATAGCAGATTCATGATAAAATGTTAGCTTCATCCGTTTGGGTAGATTTAATACTTTCCAGTTGTCAATAACGGATAGTGAAAATAAAAGTCTTTATTAAAGGGATCCGAAAGTCAAAATTAAGCTTTTATGATTCAGATACAACATTTATCTTAGTATTTTTTGTTGAAGAGCATACTTGGGTAGGCTCAGGCGCATGCATGAGTCTTGAGCATTATATGTCAACAGTGTTAATAATAATAATATTTTTAACAATGTTATACATTGTTACAAACACTGCTACCCTGTATTGCTCAACAGTGTATAACATTGTTACAAACACTACTGCCATGTGAGTGCTCAGGACACGTGCATGCTCCTGAGCTTACTTAGGTATGCTTTTTCAATAAAAAAAATACCAACGTAACAAAGTAAATTTGACTATAGAAGTAAATTGCAAAGTTGTTTAAATTGGCATTCAAATTTGACTTTTGTGTCCCTTTAAAGAATCTAAAGATTTTTGTTGCTCTTCCTAGTTGTTTAGGCTACAACTGAAATATGATCTAGCCATTTTATTCTTCTTTTTATTATGTGTAAGATCTTTATGGGATACAATTATGTCTCAAAAATGTTCTTTTAAGACAACCACAGGGAATATCCACATAAATGAATGCATGACTGTGCTAGGCAGAAATTTACATTAGCTCTGGTTACTTCTGTCTAAGAACATTGTGTCATCATGTATACACCATTAGAGAGAGTTTTTGTTGGAAAGTAACATTTACCCCAACATTTTTATATATGTAGCAAGACATGGGCCTAGAATTTAAAGGGACACTAAACTCAAAATTAAACTTTCATAATTCAGATAGAGCATGCAATTTTAAGCAACTTTTTAATTTATTCCTATTCATTTTTCTTCATTCTCTTGGTATCTTTACTTGAAAAAGCAGAATGTAAGCTTGGCAGCAGTCCCATTTTTGGTTCAGAACCTGGGTTGCGCTTGCTGATTGGTGGGTAAATGTAGCATGCGCTAGCCAAGGTTCTGAACCAAAATTGTACCGGCTCCTAAACCAAGAGAACGAATAAATATTTATAATTTGAGTAAATTAGAAAGTTGCTTAAAATTGCATGCTCTATCTGAATCATGAAAGAAAAAAAAATGGGTTTAATATCGCTTTAATTACTTAGGGGAAGTTACTTGACAAAGCCATTTACATGTTACTGCAATTCCCAAACCAACCTAAAAGGATACAACATGGTGTAATTGTTGCTGTGCTTCATATGAATTCACTGCAAATCTCACCTTTTTATGAAATCTCTTGGCAATACATTCTGGATGTGTTTTAAATATTATCTAATACAGTAATAACATTGTCACAATTAGTTTTGAAATTTAGATTCAAGTTGTCTGCCAAATATGACCTGCTTTATACTCCGTAATAAATTGTGTATTGTTTGATTATTGATATACTATCTGTATTAGCTGTATTGAAAGTAAATAAGTATTTCTTTTTATAAATATCTGTTCTACTTTCATATATACTTAATGGGTTTTTTTCTCCATGATGCTGAATTTGTATAACGTATCATTACTGATACGCACAAATATTTGTAAAGTATTATGTAAAAAAAAGTAGTCTGTGGAATTTTAACGTTAATGCTTCTGATTTGCATTTCTCCTGTGTGCCAATCACTTTTTGCACAGTGTCAATATATTTTGTGGTGTTGCTGTTACATGTTTACTTAAAAAAAAAAATACAATTAAAGGATTACTACATTTTACCTAACTAAGTCGATTTATTTTTTATGTCTAAATGAAGCTTTAGTGTATTTGTCATTTTGTATAGTATTTTGTTAGAGATGATAATGCTTTAGTAGGGTGCACTGTAAAAGTAAACAATGGATATAATATATCAGCAGACTCTGAACGTTATTCGAACTGATTAATACCTTGTTTGCTGCAATTGTGTTTCAATGGTCAAACCCCACCCAAATAAAACACTAGGACTCCTTAGCAGAAGTTTAAAAAATATCAGTACAGAGTTATCATTACATCCTATTTTTGAAAATTAACATATAAATATAGGTATGTAATAGATACAACGGTCAGAGTTAAAACTGATAAATGAGAAATATTTACTTAGTCTGTTAAATGAATTTTTGAGAAGCAGGGATTTTTCTTAAGTCTTCTTCTGCTATGTTTAGGTATAACAGGTACTTATGGACAATTTTGGTAAGTCCCAATATATATATATATAATTTTATTTTATTTTTATTTTTTTATAAAAGCAAAACAAAACTGAGTGGTTATCGTCCGAGCACGTTGCTAATTTTTCAGAGGCTTTTACTAATGGATGTACGCAACAGATCAGAATGTTTTTCCCAAACTCTTCCCTCAAAATCATGTATTAACGATAATATTGATCAGAACATGCTTACATTTAGTGATCTCTTGCAATTTCCCAAGACAAAAGCAAATACACATTCTATAACACAGTCATACCATGCTGCAGTTTCTTGTGGCATCGAATGGCCTAATACCCGGACTAGAATTTTCTTCTGGAAATTGGATTTTTTTATTTACTGCAACATAGTACCATTTTAAATGAGTAATTTAGTGTCAAGTCAATACTTGTTTTAAACAAAATGAATACCCAACCTGATTTAATTTGAAGGCACATAAATATGTAGTGAGAGACAAATTTATCAAGCAAACATCTATCAACACCAAATTATGTGAAAAGAAATGTGAATCTATGAAGGCCTCTCTAACCACACTGGAGTATGAACATAAACGCATATACACTCAGACATAAGTGGGGGAATAACATCAAGAGAAATCTTTATATTGCTGATGTTTTTTAAAGCAACATAAAAGTACAAAAAGAAAATTATGTAATTTGTTAGAGCATGTTATTATTATATAATTAGTTGCATACAGCTATGTTTTTAACGTCAGCAAAAAGTGTTGAACACATAATTGAAGTCCGCTCCAGAGTCCCAATTCACTACTGAGGCCTATCTGAACACAGCTGATGAGCCAATGATGAGACATATGTATGTAGCCACCAACTAGCTCCCAGTAGTGCACTGCTGCTCAGTAGTTTACTTTAACTATGGGTTTAACTCCTTTAAAGAGGTTAAACCCATAGCTGTATAAAGCTAAAAGTAAAATTATATGACACATAAGGGAATTTTCTTTTAGCATAAAAATGTCCTAAAAGAATAAAGACTAGGAAACCCAAATCCCGTTTCCTAATACAGCAAGGGAACATTGCACTCTTTTTTGTTAATCAAAAGTACCTCATTCAATTATCAAAATACACTTTGCAAGCAGTGCATCACACAAATATTCAGTCTAAAATACCTCCTACCCCAAAACAAAAAGTATATGAAGGAAGAAAAAGGCAGCACACTTTGAATCTCCAAAAAGCGGATCTTTAATCCAGCATGTTCTTAAGAATACACAAACACAAAACAATGGAGGAGGTAAGGGGCGTTTCGTGCCGTGCGGCACTTAGTCATTAGTTCCTATGACTAAGTGCCGCACGGCACGAAACGCGTAAGGACACGCCCCTTACCTCCTCCATTGTTTTGTGTTTGTGTATTCTCAAGAACATGCTGGATTAAAGATCCGCTTTTTGCAGATTCAAAGTGTGCTGCCTTTTTCTTCATTCATTGCCGGGATTGCTTGGTCCCTTCACATGAGCCTGCACCTTTCGTTTGAGCCCAAGGCCCATAGTTATCAAGGTCTGTCGGACCTGATCCGACAGTGCGGATCAGGTCCGACAAACCTCGCTGAATACGGCGAGCAATACGCTTGCCATATTCAGCATTGCACCAGCAGCTCACAAGAGCTGCTGGTGCAACGCTGCCCCCTGCAGACTCGCGGCCAATCAGCCGCCAGCAGGGAGGTGTCAATCAACCCGATCGTACTCGATCGGGTTGATTTCCGGCAATGTCTGTCCGCCTGCTCAGAGCAGGCGGACAGGTTATGGAGCAGCGGTCTTTGTGACCGCTGCTTCATAACTGCTGTTTCTGGCAAGCCTGCCCCCAATTCTCAAGTTGTTGTAACTTTTCGGTGACCGGAGACTGTACTGTGATCCTCGTTGGATTACTTGGAGCCATGCGCCCCTTTCTTTCTACAAAAAGTATATATCTATGACCACCTCATCTACAGGTCCTGGGACCCTATCTTAAAGCATGCACTAAATAACTGGGAAAATCAGCCCTTAGTATGGAGCTGAAAAATTAGCAATAAGCAGAAAGTTCATGAGTAACTCCATGCAGCTACGTGTACAAATGTAGTATAGAACTTGTCAGTTCATCATGCAACATGGGTATGCCAAACACTTAAACATCAAATAGGAAGTTGTAATCCTGCAGTAGGCCATGCATTATTTGCAAAAAGTGTGCGAACAAGCAAAAGCATTTGACCATAGGACTGTCCCTTTAATATAATCTCTCCCGCAGTGGTTAATCCACAGAGGTTGATACCAGTATATAGTCATATAAAACATGCTCTAAGCATACGCACAAATCTTTAAGAAATTATCTCTCAAGCAGGATTGAAGGCTGTTCATACTTGGGTGGAGGATACAGCTTCACTGTGGCTACATTTCTCAAAGACTTCTTCTTTTATCTGCACCTCCTTGTCCACATCCGCCTTACGGGATAAGAAACATTGTCACTCATTCCACAGCTATGATGCACTCAAGGTCCTCACTGAACAAGTAGTGCGATGTGCCGGTGTGGTAATTACCTCTTCAGTGATTCGGGATGGTGAATTTTTAGTTAGCTGCGCTTTATTGAAATAATAAATATAAAATATTAAAATATATTAATACAAAATATACATACTGTAAAAAAATTGTAAATAATCCATAGAATATATATTTCTTTCATGTAATTAACAAGAGTCCATGAGCTAGTGACGTATGGGATATACATTCCTACCAGGAGGGGCAAAGTTTCCCAAACCTTAATAAAATGCCTATAAATACACCCCTCACCACACCCACAAATCAGTTTTACAAACTTTGCCTCCAAGGGAGGTGGTGAAGTAAGTTTGTGCTAGATTCTACGTTGATATGCGCTCCGCAGCAAGTTGGAGCCCGGTTTTCCTCTCAGCGTGCAGTGAATGTCAGAGGGATGTGAGGAGAGTATTGCCTATTGAATGCAGTGATCTCCTTCTACGGGGTCTATTTCATAAGGTTCTCTGTTATCGGTCGTAGAGATTCATCTCTTACCTCCCTTTTCAGATCGACGATATACTCTTATATTTACCATTTCCTCTACTGATTCTCGTTTCAGTACTGGTTTGGCTTTCTACAAACATGTAGATGAGTGTCCTGGGGTAAGTAAGTCTTATTTTCTGTGACACTCTAAGCTATGGTTGGGCACTTTATTTATAAAGTTCTAAATATATGTATTCAAACATTTATTTGCCTTGACTCAGAATGTTCAACTTTCCTTATTTCCAGACAGTCAGTTTCATATTTGGGATTATGCTTTAAATTATCATATTTTTTCTTACCTCAAAAATTTGACTTTTTTCCCTGTGGGCTGTTAGGCTCGCGGGGGCTGAAAATGCTTCATTTTATTGCGTCATTCTTGGCGTGGACTTTTTTGGCGCAAAAATTCTTTTCCGTTTCCGGCGTCATACGTGTTGCCGGAAGTTGCGTCATTTTTGACGTTATTTTGCGCCAAAAATGTCGGCGTTCCGGATGTGGCGTCATTTTTGGCGCCAAAAGCATTTAGGCGCCAAATAATGTGGGCGTCTTATTTGGCGCCAAAAAATATGGGCGTCGCTTTTGTCTCCACATTATTTCAGTCTCATTTTTCATTTGCTTCTGGTTGCTAGAAGCTTGATGTTTGGCATTTTTTTCCCATTCCTGAAACTGTCTTATAAGGAATTTGATCTATTTTGCTTTATATGTTGTTTTTTCTCTTACATATTGCAAGATGTCTCACGTTGCATCTGAGCCAGAAGATACTACAGGAAAACCACTGCCTGCTGGATCTACCAAAGCTAAGTGTATCTGCTGTAAACTTTTGGTAGCTATTCCTCCAGCTGTTGTTTGTAATAATTGTCATGACAAACTTGTTAAAGCAGATAATATTTCCTTTAGTGATGTACCATTGCCTGTTGCAGTTCCCTCAACATCTAAGGTGCAGAATGTTCCTGATAACATAAGAGATTTTGTTTCTGAATCCATAAAGAAGGCTTTGTCTGTTATTTCTCCTTCTAGTAAACGTAAAAAGTCTTTTAAATCTTCTCTCTCTACAGATGAATTTTTAAATGAACACCATCATTCTGATTCTTTGGACTCTTCTGGTTCAGAGGATTCTGTCTCAGAGATTGATGCTGATAAATCTTCATATTTATTTAAGATGGAATTTATTCGCTCTTTACTTAAAGAAGTACTAATTGCTTTAGAAATAGAGGATTCTAGTCCTCTTGATACTAATTCTATACGTTTGGATAAGGTTTTTAAAGCTCCTGCGGTTATTCCAGAAGTCTTTCCTGTTCCTAATGCTATTTCTGCAGTAATTGCTAAGGAATGGGATAAATTGGGTAATTCATTTACTCCTTCTAAACGTTTTAAGCAATTATATCCTGTTCCGCCTGACAGGTTAGAATTTTGGGACAAAATCCCTAAAGTTGATGGGGCTATTTCTACCCTTGCTAAACGTACTACCATTCCTACGTCAGATGGTACCTCGTTTAAGGATCCTTTAGATAGAAAAATTGAATCTTTTCTAAGAAAAGCTTATCTATGTTCAGGTAATCTTCTTAGACCTGCTATATCATTGGCTGATGTTGCTGCAGCTTCAACTTTTTGGTTGGAAACTCTAGCGCAACAAGTAACAAATCGTGATTCTCATGATATTATTATTCTTCTCCAGCATGCTAATAATTTCATCTGTGATGCCATTTTTGATATTATTAGAGTTGATGTTAGATTTATGTCTCTGGCTATCTTAGCCAGAAGAGCTTTATGGCTTAAGACTTGGAATGCTGATATGGCTTCTAAATCAACTCTACTTTCCATTTCTTTCCAGGGAAACAAATTATTTGGTTCTCAGTTGGATTCTATTATTTCAACTGTTACTGGTGGGAAAGGAACTTTTTTACCACAGGATAAAAAGTCTAAAGGTAAAAACAGGGCTAACAATCGTTTTCGTTCCTTTCGTTTCAATAAAGAACAAAAGCCTGATCCTTCGTCCTCAGGAGCAGTTTCAGTTTGGAAACCATCTCCAGTCTGGAATAAATCCAAGCCTGCTAGAAAGGCAAAGCCTGCTTCTAAGTTCTCATGAAGGTACGGCCCTCATTCCAGTTCAGCTGGTAGGGGGCAGGTTACGTTTTTTCAAAGAAATTTGGATCAATTCTGTTCACAATCTTTGGATTCAGAACATTGTTTCAGAAGGGTACAGAATTGGTTTCAAGATGAGACCTCCTGCAAAGAGATTTTTTCTTTCCCATGTCCCAGTAAATCCAGTGAAAGCTCAAGCATTTCTGAATTGTGTTTCAGATCTAGAGTTGGCTGGAGTAATTATGCCAGTTCCAGTTCCGGAACAGGGGATGGGGTTTTATTCAAATCTCTTCATTGTACCAAAGAAGGAGAATTCCTTCAGACCAGTTCTGGATCTAAAATTATTGAATCGTTATGTAAGGATACCAACGTTCAAGATGGTAACTGTAAGGACTATATTGCCTTTTGTTCAGCAAGGGAATTATGTGTCCACAATAGATTTACAGGATGCATATCTGCATATTCCGATTCATCCAGATCATTATCAGTTCCTGAGATTCTCTTTTCTAGACAAGCATTACCAATTTGTGGCTCTACCGTTTGGCCTTGCTACAGCTCCAAGAATTTTCACAAAGATTCTCGGTGCCCTTCTGTCTGTAATCAGAGAACAGGGTATTGTGGTATTTCCTTATTTGGACGATATCTTGGTACTTGCTCCGTCTTTACATTTAGCAGAGTCTCATACGAATCGACTTGTGTTGTTTCTTCAAGATCATGGTTGGAGGATCAATTTACCAAAAAGTTCTTTGATTCCTCAAACAAGGGTAACCTTTCTGGGTTTCCAGATAGATTCAGTGTCCATGACTTTGTCTTTAACAGACAAGAGACGTCTAAAATTGATTACAGCCTGTCGAAACCTTCAGTCTCAATCATTCCCTTCGGTAGCCTTATGCATGGAAATTCTAGGTCTTATGACTGCTGCATCGGACGCGATCCCCTTTGCTCGTTTTCACATGCGACCTCTTCAGCTCTGTATGCTGAACCAATGGTGCAGGGATTACACGAAGATATATCAATTAATATCTTTAAAACCGATTGTTCGGCACTCTCTAACGTGGTGGACAGATCACCATCGTTTAATTCAGGGGGCTTCTTTTGTTCTTCCGACCTGGACTGTAATTTCAACAGATGCAAGTCTCACAGGTTGGGGAGCTGTGTGGGGATCTCTGACGGCACAAGGAGTTTGGGAATCTCAGGAGGTGAGATTACCGATCGATATCTTGGAACTCCGTGCAGTTTTCAGAGCTCTTCAGTTTTGGCCTCTTCTGAAGAGAGAATCGTTCATTTGTTTTCAGACAGACAATGTCACAACTGTGGCATACATCAATCATCAAGGAGGGACTCACAGTCCTCTGGCTATGAAAGAAGTATCTCGAATTTTGGTTTGGGCGGAATCCAGCTCCTGTCTAATCTCTGCGGTTCATATCCCAGGTGTAGACAATTGGGAAGCGGATTATCTCAGTCGCCAAACGTTGCATCCGGGCGAATGGTCTCTTCACCCAGAGGTATTTCTTCAGATTGTTCAATTGTGGGGGCTTCCAGAGATAGATCTGATGGCCTCTCATCTAAACAAGAAACTTCCCAGGTATCTGTCCAGATCCCGGGATCCTCAGGCGGAGGCAGTGGATGCATTATCACTTCCTTGGAAGTATCATCCTGCCTATATCTTTCCGCCTCTAGTTCTTCTTCCAAGAGTAATCTCCAAGATTCTGAGGGAATGCTCGTTTGTTCTGCTAATAGCTCCGGCATGGCCTCACAGGTTTTGGTATGCGGATCTTGTCCGGATGGCATCTTGCCAGCCATGGACTCTTCCGTTAAGACCAGACCTTCTGTCACAAGGTCCTTTTTTCCATCCGGATCTGAAATCCTTAAATTTAAAGGTATGGAGATTGAACGCTTGATTCTTGGTCATAGAGGTTTCTCTGACTCCGTGATTAATACTATGTTACAGGCTCGTAAATCTGTATCTCGAGAGATATATTATAGAGTCTGGAAGACTTATATTTCTTGGTGTCTTTCTCATCATTTTTCTTGGCATTCTTTTAGAATACCGAGAATTTTACAGTTTCTTCAGGATGGTTTAGATAAGGGTTTGTCCGCAAGTTCTTTGAAAGGACAAATCTCCGCTCTTTCTGTTCTTTTTCACAGAAAGATTGCTATTCTTCCTGATATTCATTGTTTTGTACAAGCTTTGGTTCGTATAAAACCTGTCATTAAGTCAATTTCTCCTCCTTGGAGTTTGAATTTGGTTCTGGGAGCTCTTCAAGCTCCTCCGTTTGAACCTATGCATTCATTGGACATTAAATTACTTTCTTGGAAAGTTTTGTTCCTTTTGGCCATCTCTTCTGCTAGAAGAGTTTCTGAATTATCTGCTCTTTCGTGTGAGTCTCCTTTTCTGATTTTTCATCAGGATAAGGCGGTGTTGCGAACTTCTTTTGAATTTTTACCTAAAGTTGTAAATTCCAACAACATTAGTAGAGAAATTGTGGTTCCTTCATTATGTCCTAATCCTAAGAATTCTAAGGAGAAATCATTGCATTCTTTGGATGTTGTTAGAGCTTTGAAATATTATGTTGAAGCTACGAAATCTTTCCGTAAGACTTCTAGTCTATTTGTTATCTTTTCCGGTTCTAGGAAAGGCCAGAAAGCTTCTGCCATTTCTTTGGCATCTTGGTTGAAATCTTTAATTCATCTTGCCTATGTTGAGTCGGGTAAAATTCCGCCTCAAAGAATTACAGCTCATTCTACTAGGTCAGTATCTACTTCCTGGGCGTTTAGGAATGAAGCTTCGGTTGACCAGATCTGCAAAGCAGCAACTTGGTCCTCTTTGCATACTTTTACTAAATTCTACCATTTTGATGTATTTTCTTCTTCTGAAGCAGTTTTTGGTAGAAAAGTTCTTCAGGCAGCGGTTTCAGTTTGAATCTTCTGCTTATGTTTTTTGTTAAACTTTATTTTGGGTGTGGATTATTTTCAGCAGGAATTGGCTGTCTTTATTTTATCCCTCCCTCTCTAGTGACTCTTGTGTGGAAAGATCCACATCTTGGGTAGTCATTATCCCATACGTCACTAGCTCATGGACTCTTGTTAATTACATGAAAGAAAACATAATTTATGTAAGAACTTACCTGATAAATTCATTTCTTTCATATTAACAAGAGTCCATGAGGCCCACCCTTTTTTTGTGGTGGTTATGATTTTTTTGTATAAAGCACAATTATTCCAATTCCTTATTTTATATGCTTCGCACTTTTTTTCTTATCACCCCACTTCTTGGCTATTCGTTAAACTGATTTGTGGGTGTGGTGAGGGGTGTATTTATAGGCATTTTAAGGTTTGGGAAACTTTGCCCCTCCTGGTAGGAATGTATATCCCATACGTCACTAGCTCATGGACTCTTGTTAATATGAAAGAAATGAATTTATCAGGTAAGTTCTTACATAAATTATGTTTTGTTTTACAGCATGTATAATAATTTTTATTCATATTTTTTATTTAATATTTCAATAACGCGCATTGAAGTTAGCAATTCTTCATGTGCTCTAACCCGACACTGCGTTAGACCTAAATCGCAAACGCTGATGCAAGTTACGCATATTTTACATTCCTATGTTCTTCACATAGAAAACAATGTAATTTGTATTATTAAATATATATTTCTTTCTAATGACACGGTGAATCCACGGATCATCTAATTACTATTGGGAATATCACTCCTACCCAGCAGGAGGCGGCAAAGAGCACCACAGCAAAGCTGTTAAATATCACCTCCCTTCCCTCCAACCCCAGTCATTCTCTTTGCCTACGTTAGAGCAAGGAAGTGGTAAAGTTTAGGTGTTAGAAAGAAGATTCTTCAAGCAAGATTTTATTATTTTTAAGTAGTGCAAGATTCTGCTGCTTTGTCCTAGGGTGTAGCCGTAGTCCATATCAGTCTCTTCAGTAGAGCAGTGGAGGCTTTGAAGCAATGGGAACTTGTGGGGTATAATCGTCACTGCTCCTCCCATATATATTAGTGTAACTTTTTGTAATGCACTATCCTTTACGCAAGGGTTTCAGTCTCGCTAAACAAGTGTAAAATTTGATTGCTTGCAACTTGTAAAGCACGTGCTATTTCCAATGCATGTAAAAAACCTGATATCACTTGCTGGGCTACATTTCGAGTGGCACGCTAACTGTTGGGCTTGAGCGAAAAGGCGATTATCACGGCTCTTTGCATGCGTTGGAAGTAGCATGTGTATAACAGGTTGAAATTAAACACGTTTGCTTGAGTGCAATGAATTTAACACGCGTAGGGATATCACAAATTTAGAGCTCTGGTTAACTGTTACGCTCAACTAAAATGTTGCACAAAACATATCAAAAATACATTTACACTCATAATAGCACTGTCTAATAAAAATTATTTGAAAAAACATATTGCATTAAAAAGTTATAAGGGCTCAACAATGTGAGGTCTTGTGTGTAAGAAAATAAAAAGGCATGTAAAGAAAATCTCTGTAATAAAAATCCATATCATGCCAAACATATATCTTTTACAAGCACAAATACAGAGTCTAAAGATTTATACTACACTATAATAGACAAGAGAGGATTAGGAGCCCCAAACCTACAAAATGGTAAGACAACAATTTTCTCGCAAAGAATAATTGACTGGCACAAACAAGATGGCAACATGACGTTACCTTGACTTCCATCGCTGGCTACCACTGTCTTACAGACCCCCTTGGGAAAGAAGATATCATGTAGTAATAACAGAAACATTTAAAACTTGGACAAAACTTTTCAAAACAGAACTCTGGCCCTATATTCTCACTGTTACCTTTCGATTCCTCTCTAGCCTGGTTCTTCATTGACTCCTGTATATTATCTAATTGTAAGCTTAAAGAGATAGAAAGTTCAAAATTGTACATGGGAACATTTCATTTGTGCAATATACTTCCATTAGCAAGTATGCTTCTAGTAAACGTTATTGGTGTTTTCCTGCAGCATACACACATATGCTGTGAGGGTCTGTGCACCAGTATTCAAGCTCAGAGAACTGGCAGCAGTGTGCATTTTGCCTGTAAAATCATAATTTGGGTCATATAAGCCACTGCTGACTCTCCGAGCAGGCAGGTGTTTGACTGCTGGTGCACGGGGAACTTAAGGCATATTTGCATATGCCACTGGAAGACAGTAATAACTTTTACTAGAAACAATTTTGCTAATGGAATTATCCTGCAAAAATGCTTCTATTTCAAGCTGAAATGCACCAGTGTACAGTTGTACACTTTAGGTTTAAAGGCATTGAAAGGTCAAAACTGAACAATAGTGCAAGGATGTGAGACAAGGTCTATTCTCAATCTGGCATACACAATTGCACTATATAAAAAGCAGCCCATGTAAAACCTAACTTCATATGCCGGCTAACCTATTTGAAAGAAAAAAAAAAAAAAAACGTATCCAACTTCAACTAAACACACTCTCACCTTAAAGGAACAGTCTACCATTGAATTGTTATTGTTTTAAAAGATAGATAATCCCTTTATTACCCATTCCCCAGTTTTGCATAACCAACACAGTTATATTAATGTACTTTTTACCTTTGTGATAACCTTGTGTCTAGGAACCTTCTTCCAGCCCCCTGATCACATGACTGTGACTGTTTATTATCTATTGTCTTAAATTTAGCATTGTTTTGTGCTAAATCTTAAATAACCCCCTGTGCCTGAACACAGTGTTATCTATATAGCCCACGTGTACTTTCTGTCTCTTTGTGTTGAAAAGAGATTTAAAAAGCATGTGATAAGAGGCAGCCCTCAAAGGCTTAGAAATTAGCATATGAGCCTACCTATGTTTAGTTTAAACTAAGAATACCAAGAGAAAAAAGCAAATTTGATGATAAAAGTAAATTGGAAAGTTGATTAAAATTAAAAGTCCTATCTGAATAATGAAAGTTTAATTTATACTAGACTGTCCCTTTAATTAACATGTTTGCTAATAATGGCTTACCTAAAGCATTACCCACATACACAAAACATTAGGAGAAAGATCTAATTATACATTGAACAGCTAAAGGGTGAATCATCTACATCATAAAATATACAGGAGTTTAATATGAAATTGCTATCCCGATGGTATCTAATGCCCTAAAGGCTGAATGGAAAGAGGAGAAACAGGTGCTATGATACATGCATGTGATAGGCTTACAGATGTATACAACCTTTTTTGCAAGGAGGTAGCTACTTTGATTGAGGGTATAGTGGTTTGTCAAGTCATGGGGGGGATTCATGCATACTCCTATTACATTGTCTTTCTCAGGTCTCTTGTAAATGACATTCATCTCTTTTATGTATTCTACTTAATTATGCAAAGACATAAGTACTAAAAATCTGGAGATCCCCAACTTTACCCACTTACTCTTAATGGTTTGATATAGTATGCACAAAGCTTTCTTTGGAAGAATACAGTTTCTCCAACATTGGTGTGTCCGGTCCACGGCGTCATCCTTACTTGTGGGAATATCTCTTCCCCAACAGGAAATGGCAAAGAGTCCCAGCAAAGCTGGCCATATAGTCCCTCCTAGGCTCCGCCCACCCCAGTCATTCTCTTTGCCGTTGCACAGCCACGGAGATGGTTAAGAGTATGTGGTGTTTAGTTGTAGTTTTTTATTCTACTATCAAGAGTTTGTTATTTTAAAATAGTGCTGGTATGTACTATTTACTCTGAAACAGAAAAGGATGAAGATTTCTGTTTGTGAGAGGAAGATGATTTTAGAAGACAGTAACTAAAATCGATTGCTGTTTCCACATAGGACTGTTGAGATGAAGTAACTTCAGTTGGGGGAAACAGTTAGCAGACTTTTCTGCTTAAGGTATGACTAGCCATATTTCTAACAAGACTGTGTAATGCTGGAAGGCTGTCATTTCCCCTCACGGGGACCGGTAAGCCATTTTCTTAGTTTTAAACAGAATAAAAGGCTTAATATGGGCTATAAAACTGGTAGACACTTTTATGGGCTAAATCGATTGCTTTATTTGGACATTTTATACATGTTTATGCTGATAATTCACACTTATAAACTTGGGGAACGTTTTTTAACGACAGGCACTGTGTTAGACACCTTTTCCAGTCAGGGAGGGCCTTCCCAGTTGTAGGCTGAGCCTCATTTTCGCGCCATTACTGCACAGTTGTTTTTGAGAGCAAGACATGCAGATGCATGTGTGAGGACCAGAAAGTAGTTGGAAAAGTTTCTAGAAGGCGTCATTTGGTATCGTATTCCCCTCTGGGCTTGGTAAAGTCACAGCAAAGGCTGTAGCTGGGACTGTATAGGGGTTACATTTGTAAACGGCTCTGGTTCTGTTATTTTAAGGGTTAAAGCTCTGAAAATTGGTATGCAATACTTTTAAGGCTTTAAGACACTGTGGTGAAATTTTGGTAAATTTTGAACAATTCCTTCATACTTTTTCACATATTCAGTAATAAAGTGTGCTCTGTTTAAAATTTAAAGAGACAGTAACAGTTTTGTTTTAAAACGTTTTTTGTGCTTTATTGACAAGTTTAAGCCTGTTTAACATGTCTGTGCCTTCGGATAAGCTATGTTCTATGTGTATGAAAGCCAATGTGTCTCCCCACTCAAAATTGTGTGATAATTGTGCCATAGCGCCCAAACAAAGTAAGGACAGTACTGCCACAGATAATGTAATTGCCCAAGATGATTCCTCAGATGAGGGGAGTAGACATGATACTACATCATCTCCTACTGTGTCTACATCAGTTTTGCCCACGCAGGAGGCCCCTAGTACACCTAGCGCGCCAATGCTTATTACAATGCAACAATTGACGGCTGTAATGGATAACTAAATAGCAAATATTTTATCCAAAATGCCTGCATATCAGAGAAAGCATGATTGCTCTGTTTTAAACACTGAAGAGCAGGAGGGCGCTGATGATAATTGTCCTGTCATACCCTCACACCAATCTGAAGTGGCCATGAGGGAGGTTTTGTCAGATGGGGAAATTTCAGATTCAGGAAAAATTTCTCAGCAAGCTGAACCTGATGTTGTGACATTCAAATTTAAATTAGAACATCTGCGCGCACTGCTTAAGGAGGTGTTATCTACTCTGGATGGTTGTGACAACTTGGTCATTCCAGAGAAATTATGCAAGATGGACAAGTTTCTAGAGGTTCAGGTGCACCCCGACGCTTTTCCTATCCCCAAGCGGGTGGCGGACATAGTGAATAAGGAGTGGGAGAAGCCCGGCATACCTTTTGTTCCCCCACCTATATTTAAGAAATTATTTCCTATGGTCGACCCCAGAAAGGACTTATGGCAGACAGTCCCTAAGGTCGAGGGGGCAGTTTCTACTCTAAACAAGCGAACTACTATCCCTATCGAGGATAGTTGTGCTTTCAAAGATCCTATGGATAAAAAATTAGAAGGTTTGCTTAAAAAGATTTTTGTACAGCAGGGTTATCTTCTACAACCCATTTCGTGCATTGTTCCTGTCACTACAGCAGCGTGGTTCTGGTTCGAGGAACTAGAAAAGTCGCTCAGTAGAGAGACTCTGTATGAGGAGGTTATGGACAGAGTTCACGCACTTAAGTTGGCTAACTCTTTTATTTTAGATGCCGCTTTGCAATTAGCTAGATTAGCGGCGAAAAATTCAGGGTTTGCAATTGTGGCGCGCAGAGCACTTTGGCTTAAGTCTTGGTCAGCGGATGTATCATCCAAGACAAAATTGCTTAACATCCCTTTCAAAGGTAAAATTCTCTTTGGGCCAGAATTGAAAGAGATTATCTCAGACATCACTGGGGGAAAGGGCCACGCCCTCCCACAAGATAGGCCTTTCAAGGCCAAGAATAAGTCTAATTTTCGTTCCTTTCGCAATTTCAGGAACGGACCGCCTCTAATTCTGCATCCTCTAAGCAAGAGGGTAATGCCTCACAGCCCAAACCAGCCTGGAAACCTATGCAAGGCTGGAACAAGGGTAAGCAGGCCAAGAAGCCTGCTGCTGCTAACAAAACAGCATGAAGGAGTAGCCCCCGATCCGGGACCGGATCTAGTAGGGGGCAGACTCTCTCTCTTTGCTCAGGCTTGGGCAAGAGATGTTCAGGATCCCTGGGCACTAGAAATAGTTTCTCAGGGTTATCTTCTGGAATTAAAGGAACTACCCCCAAGGGGAAGGTTCCACATGTCTCACTTATCCTTAAACCAAATAAAGAGACAGGCGTTCTTACATTGTGTAGAAGACCTGTTAAAGATGGGAGTGATACACCCTGTTCCAATGACGGAACATGGAATGGGATTTTACTGAAATCTGTTCGTAGTTCCCAAAAAAGAGGGAACCTTCAGACCAATTCTGGATTTAAAGATCCTAAACAAATTTCTCAGGGTACCATCGTTCAAAATGGAAACCATTCGAACGATTCTACCCACTATCCAGGAAGGTCAATTTATGACTACCGTGGATCTAAAGGATGCGTACCTACATATTCCTATCCACAAAGAACATCATCAGTTCCTAAAGTTCGCCTTTCTGGACAAACATTACCAGTTTGTGGCCCTCCCATTCGGGTTAGCCACTGCTCCAAGGATTTTCACAAAGGTACTCGGGTCCCTTCTAGCGGTTCTAAGACCGAGGGGCATTGCAGTAGTACCGTACTTGGACGACATTCTAATACAAGCGTCGTCCCTTTCAAAAGCAAAGGCTCATACAGACATCGTTCTGGCCTTTCTCAGATCTCACGGATGGAAGGTGAACATAGAAAAGAGTTCTCTGTCTCCGTCAACAAGAGTTCCCTTCTTGGGAACAATAATAGATTCCTTAGAAATGAGGATTTTTCTGACAGATGTCAGAAAGTCAAAACTTCTAAGCACTTGTCAAGTTCTTCACTCTGTTCCACGTCCCTCCATAGCTCAGTGCATGGAAGTAGTAGGGTTGATGGTTGCAGCAATGGACATAGTTCCTTTTGCACGAATTCATCTAAGACCATTACAACTGTGCATGCTCAAACAGTGGAATGGGGACTATACAGACTTGTCTCCAGTGATTCAAGTAGATCAGAAGACCAGAGAGTCACTCCGTTGGTGGCTGACCCTGGACCATCTATCCCAGGGAATGAGCTTCCGCAGACCAGAGTGGGTCATTGTCACGACCGACGCCAGTCTAGTGGGCTGGGGCGCAGTCTGGGAATCCCTGAAAGCTCGGGGACTATGGTCTCGGGAAGAGTCTCTTCTCCCGATAAACATTCTGGAACTAAGAGCGATATTCAATGCTCTCAGGGCTTGGCCTCAGCTTGCAAAGGCCAGATTCATAACATTCCAATCAGACAACATGACGACTGTTGCGTATATCAATCATCAGGGGGGAACAAGGAGTTCCCTAGCGATGAAAGAAGTGACCAAAATAATACAATGGGCGGAGGATCACTCCTGCCATCTATCTGCGATCCACATCCCAGGTGTGGAAAACTGGGAATTGGATTATCTGAGTCGTCAGACTTTCCATCCGGGGGAGTGGGAACTCCACCCGGAGATCTTTGCCCAGTTGACTCAATTATGGGGCATTCCAGACATGGATCTGATGGCGTCTCGTCAGAACTTCAAGGTTCCTTGCTACGGGTCAAGATCCAGGGATCCCAAGGCGACTCTAGTGGATGCACTAGTAGCACCTTGGACCTTCAACCTAGCTTATGTGTTTCCACTGTTTCCTCTCATTCCCAGGCTGGTAGCCAGGATCAAACAGGAGAGGGCCTCGGTGATCTTGATAGCTCCTGCGTGGCCACGCAGGACTTGGTATGCAGACCTGGTGAATATGTCATCGGTTCCACCATGGAAGCTACCTTTGAGACAGGACCTTCTTGTTCAGGGTCCATTCGAACATCCAAATCTGGTCTCCCTCCAGCTGACGGCTTGGAGATTGAACGCTTGATTCTGTCAAAGCGTGGGTTTTCAGATTCTGTGATAGATACTCTGGTTCAGGCCAGAAAACCGGTAACTAGAAAGATTTACCATAAAATGTGGAAAAGATATATCTGTTGGTGTGAATCCAAGGGATTCCCATGGAATAAGATAAAAATTCCTAAGATTCTTTCCTTTCTGCAAGAAGGTTTTGATAAAGGATTATCTGCGAGTTCTCTAAAGGGACAGATTTCTGCTTTATCTGTCTTACTACACAAACGACTGGCAGCTGTGCCAGATGTTCAAGCATTTGTTCAGGCTCTGGTTAGGATCAAGCCTGTTACAGACCTTTGACTCCTCCCTGGAGTCTAAATCTAGTTCTTTCAGTTCTTCAAGGGGTTCCGTTTGAACCTCTACATTCCATAGATATTAAGTTATTATCTTGGAAAGTTTTGTTTTTGGTTGCTATTTCTTCTGCTAGAGGAGTTTCAGAGTTATCTGCTCTGCAGTGTACTCCGCCCTATCTGGTGTTCCATTCGGATAAGGTTGTTTTGCGTACTAAGCCTGGTTTTCTTCCAAAGGTTGTTTCCAACAAGAATATTAACCAGGAGATAGTTGTACCTTCTTTGTGTCCAAAACCAGTTTCAAAGAAGGAACGTTTGCTACACAATTTAGATGTAGTCCGTGCTCTAAAATTCTACTTAGAAGCTACAAAAGAATTCAGACAAACATCTTCTTTGTTTGTCGTCTATTCTGGTAAAAGGAGACGTCAAAAAGCAACTTCTACCTCTCTTTCCTTTTGGCTTAAAAGCATCATCCGATTGGCTTATGAGACTGCCGGACGGCAGCCTCCTGAAAGAATCACAGCTCACTCCACTAGGGCTGTGGCTTCCACATGGGCCTTCAAGAACGAGGCTTCTGTTGATCAGATATGTAAGGCAGCGACTTGGTCTTCACTGCACACTTTTGCCAAATTTTACAAATTTGATACTTTTGCTTCTTCGGAGGCTATTTTTGGGAGAAAGGTTTTGCAAGCCGTGGTGCCTTCCGTTTAGGTAACCTGATTTGCTCCCTCCCTTCATCCGTGTCCTAAAGCTTTGGTATTGGTTCCCACAAGTAAGGATGACGCCGTGGACCGGACACACCAATGTTGGAGAAAACAGAATTTATGCTTACCTGATAAATTACTTTCTCCAACGGTGTGTCCGGTCCACGGCCCGCCCTCGTTTTTTAATCAGGTCTGACTACAGTCACCACGGTACCATATGGTTTCTCCTATATTTTTCCTCCTGTCCGTCGGTCGAATGACTGGGGTGGGCGGAGCCTAGGAGGGACTATATGGCCAGCTTTGCTGGGACTCTCTGCCATTTCCTGTTGGGGAAGAGATATTCCCACAAGTAAGGATGACGCCGTGGACCGGACACACCGTTGGAGAAAGTAATTTATCAGGTAAGCCCCAGTATAGTACTGTAAAACATTTTACTAAACAAAGAGACAGAATTATCTTTGCCTAGACCAGTGTTTCTCAACTCTAGTCTTTAATTACCCCTAACAGGCCAGATTTTCATAAAATCTGAACTAGTGCACAAGTAAAAAAATCAGCTGCTGGGTAAGAACAGTATAGTAACCATGGTTACTGATCAGCTGATTATTTCACCTGTGCTTTAGTTTAAAGGGACGCTGAACCCAAATTTTTTCTTTCGTGATTTAGATAGAGCATGCAATTTTAAGTAACTTTCTAATTTACTCCTATTATCATTTTTTCTTCTTGCTATCTTTATTTTAAAAAGATGGCATCTACGCAATTTTTTGGTTCAGTAAACTGGACAGCACTTGTTTATTGGTTGTTGGATTTAATCACCTATCAGCGAAGAACAACCCAGGTTGTTCACCAAAAATGGGCCGGCATCTAAACTTACATTCTTGCTTTTCAAATAAAGATACCAAGAGAATGAAGAAAATTTGATAATAGGAGTATATTGGAAAGTTGCTTAAAATTGCATGCTCTATCTGAATCACGAAAGAAAAAATTTGGGTTCAGTGTCCCTTTAAATATCAAGAAAATCTGGCCTGTTAGCGGTACTTGAGAAATGACATTGAGAAACACTGGCCTAGACAGTCACGGGTAGTGAAGTTATTATTTGAAGCCCCCTGCTCTTGTGCAACAAATAGCATGACAACAAGGCTTGTCAATCGCCCAAGTCAGATCAGTCCTTGGTGAATTTAATCCTCCACTTCTAAGGTGGGGGAATATGGTTTAGGTAGTAATTGTCTTACATGTTGCTTAATAAATATTATAGTTTTTAACTCTAAAATCAGTAGATCATGTAAACACTTCTGTTCTGATCTTGGTGCACCTACACTCCAGGAACTAGCAATCATATAAACATTAATGTCCCTTTAACTCAGCGAGTTGGCCTAATTTTTCTGCAACATAGTTACCTGCAGTTATTTTGCCCTCTGAGGTAAATGCAATTAAAGGGACACAAGTCAAAATAAACTTTTATGATTCAGATAGAGCACTCAGTTTTAAGACAATTTCCAATTTACTTCCATTATCAAATTTTGCACAGTCTTTTTATATTCACACTTTCTGGGGAACAAGATCCCACTGAGCATGTGCACAAGCTAACAGAGTATATGTATACTAGTCTGTGATTGGCTGATGTCTGTCACATGATACAGGGGGCTGGAATATGGGAGAAAAAAAATAAATTTGTCAGAAAAAAAATCTGCAGTAATTTGAAATTCAGAATAGGTGTAAAATCATTGTATTTTTATTATGCATTTGTTAATTATGCAATTCTACCGCATTGAGAGGTCTTTGAAGCAAACTTAAAAGGAAAGTAAAGTGTTATTTGTATGTTTGCATCCAAAAAGTTTTAAAACTAGTTATAATGCATCCTATGTTTCATCATGTTATGTATGTACTAAAAAATAGTTCTGTATTTACAATTTTAACTGATTGATTGCATGTGGTTATGTCTAAAATAGAGTTTTAAGTTGTATTTATATACCAAATTTGTATACAAAATCCATATTCATGACATTTCGTTTTCACTGCAACTACAATGACTTCCTAAAGGGTGTCACCATCTTTCTGCAATTTCTCATACCTTGATTGTTGTTACCATTAATGTGCTATTAAAAAATTCCTCAAACCACCTCCACCCTATTAGTTATGTTAGGAATGCAGAGTGAAATTTCACGTTTCTAATTTCAGTCTGTCAAGTGATAAACTGTCATGTGAATAATCCATAAATAAAAACAATATTTAGAAATATCAGAATAGCACTTTATACAGATAAAAAGAGCAATACTGCACTTTTACATCAGATTCATGGAGAAAATACCCCAAAAAATATCTTGTAATAGAAACTAAAATATATTTTTTTTGTCGTCCTTATCTCTGCAGATTAATCTCATTGAATGTTTAAAGGTTACTCATGATAATGTGACCAAACCGGGGGGTGACCTCATAAAAGAGTGCATCCTACAGCATTTATTAAGGAAGCATTAAAGGATATCAAACACCTATTGCTTGTGTATAAAAAATAAGTGCCAAAGAGATGTCAAAAAGCAAATGCTGTAACCAGTGAATCTTAATATCAATAACTGGTTTCGGCAGTTTGCAGCATCTGGGTAACCTAGGTAACATAGTTTGCTTTTTAGGCCTGTCTTGGGAGCATGGGACAAAGCACAATTTAAAAACAAAAAAACAAAGAGGCTTTTAAAGTAATTATATGACAGCACTCAATATAAAAGCACTGTGCTACAAAATGCATGTTTTGAAAGCATGTAAAACTTTAACATTGTTTTGCAGTCAAGGAAAATACCTGAGTATAGTTATGTTATTTCATTTACTGTGACCAGTTATGGACAGATATAAATAAAGTCTCACACTAAGCAAGGAATAACTGTAGCATGTGACAGGCGGAAGGTTCTCCTGAGAAGGAGCTATATAAAGATATATATATATATACACACACATACAGCGTGTGTGTGTGTGTGTGTATATATATATATATATATATATGAGAGAGGAGCTATATAAAGATATATATATACACACATACAGCGTGTGTGTGTATATATATATATATATATATATATATATATATATATATACACTGTATGTATTATTTCATTCATTTGTATTTATTTTCTATACATAATTAAACATTTTATCTGAGTGCAATTCTGAATTTACTCTGCCCTAACAAGAAAAAAAATAACATTAATCACCAAGAATCAAATCAGTTCAATAGATCTGAAGTAACCAAGTTATCAGATCAATCTAAACATAGATAAAACATCTAATTATGTAGAATTACTTCCACTGTTCCATGGCAGAAAATGCAATGAATTGAGGCGTGTAAGAAAGATTTGCAGCCTGTTCTCTTTTCAGTTGAGAATTTAATATCTTGTGCTCATGAAGGAAGAAGGAATTCCATAGTTTCTGTAATACATTAATTGGTAATCTATTGACAACCTCTCTAGTAAGTGAGGGACATAATAAAGAGCATATCTTGCTAATGTAGTCTCTATGGAGAAGTGAATGCTAGTTTCTAGGCAACAATATTACAATTCTAATTTTTTTATTATGACTGTGCTTAAAAACAGATTGATACAGAGTAAACATGCATCACACACCTCTTGTAGTTTCAAGAGGAGATCTAATAAAGAGCACTGTAACTGTATCTTGATACTGGCTCAAATTCCGGGATGGCAGAAAAATGCAATTAAAAATACTAGAAAACGCAAAACAATATAGCACAATTTGTACAAACACACACAAATATATTGTGCATATGAAAGACCAGCAATAGTAAATGTTAAAAATAAAATGTCTGCATGAAATGTTAAAAAGTTGCATATATTTGAATTGGAACAAAGACATGTTACATACCTAGGTTTAAATGCTCATTAAATGACAGCAGCAACTCCCACAGCTGCATTAGTGGAGACTAAAAAGTGCATCTATTCAACAGAAAAACATCCATTTTGTGAAAAAGCAATTAAAAAAAACATTTAAAGTACATTGTTTATATGAGTCAAAGAAAATATTTGACGATTATATTTTTGACCTTTGCAAACAAGGCCTTTGTCTAAGGTAACAGTATTTAGAGGAAAGCACACTTTGAAGGGTAGTTCTACTATGGCCTGATGCCATTACACTATTATGCTCTCCAAATATTGTATTTATTAATTTTAATGTAAATAAATCATCCTTGATAGACTAGCAGGATCCTTGTTTGCATAGATGGTCTGATTCTGAGAAAAATATTGGGCATATACGAGCTAAAAATTGTTGTGCTGAGGTGTTAGGGAATTAACAGATTTCCCAGTACCCAGTGCAGCTTTTTCCCCTTTGCATATCTAAAATAAGGTGTTTTTTTTTTTTGTTTTTTACCAGTTACCCCAAAGTGTAAGCTTGTAGTTGTAAGTTCCTAGATAGGGCAGGACCCATTTCTGAAAATGTACCATTGGGCATGCACTATCTGTGATAGAGATATCTGACCTAGCTATGATTATGTGACAACCAAGGCTGGACTGGCCTACCAGGACATTAGGAGATTTTCCGGTGGGGAAGGGGGTAGTGCTGCCTGTGGGGCGATTCAGCTTTACCATATCTCTTTTTCCCTTGAGATATACATACTAGGGTCACAAATTATTTTCTTTAAAGTATTATTTCCTGGACCATGTACCATTTAGTAGCTTTTCTTTTAATGTTTCTAGTGTCTAGTCAAAACGCACTGTGAGACAGAGTGACACACTGTTTTGAATTACTTCTCCAGATCACACAATAATATTCATTTTAACATAGTGAAAGGGAGTCACAGGTGAAATTGGATTGTAGGGTGCCAATATAGCAACAATCTAGCATTTTATATTTACAAACTAATATATTTTAATTCTGAAGAAAAGTATCACAGTAATCCCTTGAACAAAAATGGGGCATGTGTATTCTACGGGCTTGTTTTTCCAGGGCTGCTTTTCATTCCCAAACTGGCCCTGGTGACAACTCCTATAGAAGTTATATAATAAATAGCATCATAGAACATTTTAAAATATATATTTGTTAGTTATGAAAACACTGTAAGAGCCTCACTACAATGGATGTTAATGTCACATACTCTAATTGCATTTTCAATAGAACTAGACATGAATATAGTGTTTTTTTCCTCTTTGTACAACAGATGCAATTTTTAAATGTTTGATAAAATCTGATTTGAAGGAACGTATACAGAAGCAATGATTTCTTTATATTAAAAGCATACAATGCTTCTGATATATATTTATTTACTTCACTTAAATCAGCTATTTTACAATTTCTTTAAAAAAAAGTGTCATTAGATTAATTTAGTTTTGAACATTATAGACTAAACTTATAATCAGGAGTGTAACTAGGCCTCATTGGGTTCCAAGGCAAAGGCAATGATTGGCACTACACTTAAACATCCCCCTTTCCAAAGCACCTCAAACTCCTAATAGAATAATTCATTAGCATGCCTGATTGATACCAGGTGCCTATATTTCACATAATTGCAGATGTTTCTCTTTGACTATTAGTCATCCCTTTCCTTGGGTAAGTAGGCACCAGATGATATGCACTTGCAGTGTCTTCCTGTATACATTTAGTGGCAGATTTTTCTGTTCATCAACACAGTGGTGGCCATCTTGAAGACACCACCACCATCATATTTGTAAAGGCAAATACACTTTCCTGAAACTGTGAGCCTTGTTTTCCAAGATATGCTCCCTAGAGGTTGGTGCCCACTCTCAGTTGAGACCTTTGAGATCCCTATTGTTATGCACCTGCTTGTAACATATTCCTTTGTTTCTATGCAAGTTATGTCTCAAAAACACTTCCCTAAACTCCTGGAGCAAACCTTTTAAATATCTGTATAACACAAGTGGATAGGTACATTTCCCTTTATTTTTTTTGGGCCAATACAACACTTTTCTGAAGAGGAGTAGAGCATTTGCAGAAGACCTAGTATGTTTCTGCAAACGGAGACATTTTTATTTATTTAGAAGCAGAGGCGCAACTAGAAACCACAGGGCCCAGGTGCAAGAATCTAAGAAGGGCCCCTCCATTGTATAATAAAAGTGGATGTGTTAAAGCTAATCCAATTCAAAATAGACCTGATGTGTTTCTTGGCAGGGCATTTTGGGATTTTTTTGCAGCTATAAAGGGGAGAACTTAAGTATAGTTTTGACATAATGGGAATACTACATCTCCTATACTTGTTTGGATCAGTGTTGTATAATGACATATGCAATTCTCAAAGCTAATTTCATGTGATCCATAAATATTACACACTGCTAGTTGCTTGTCAAGCTCGTGTTTTGTGTATTTATCGTACAATTCCATTACCTTAGCGTTGTTTAGACTATTACTGTATTATAGGCACTGTGCTTCTACAGCAGAAAGTCTGCTTGTCTGAGTTAGTGTACAGATTTATCCTTGTTTGACATAACACTTCCCTTGTTATGGTATACAATATATTTACACACACAGTAGGTTCTCAAGAAGGGGTTTACATTGACCCAGAAACGTCATTACATTTTGACCTGTTTTGCATAGAAATCCTGAGTGCATATTTTGTTTGCGTATACATACATATATATATATATATATATATATATATATATAGTACATATATTATGTAAAGAAAAATATACTGTTTATTCCTTAGTCACGCAAAATGGTCCAACCAATCTGACACTGAGCCCATGCTATGCTTCTGAAAAGTAAGAAATGCACAGTAAGGAGACAACTAATCAGTAGCGGACCTAATCAACAGAGGGCTCTGGTGCAAAGTTTTTTTGGGCCCCCCCATAGGCAACCCAGTAGTAAGCAATAGAAATAATATACATGCTGTTCTATATAATGATGTTGAGGATAGATAGACCTGCAAACTGCACTAATAAAAGGCTCCCTTGCATTGAGATTGTAAACATTATGCGCATACCTATTGTATAGACTGGCTGTTATGGGCCCCTCCAGCACCTGGTGCCACTGTACCAATGGTAGTTCCGCCCCATAGAAGAATATATAAGGATTATGCTTACAATATGGTTATTCCACTAAGCAGCCCTCTTGTGAAACTTTTACTTATCAGCATTCTCCCACAACCTTTTTAATGGGCACACCACCAGGCTGATTTCACTGACCATCTGGCTAAAATTTAAGCCATTTAAAATGCACTCCAATGTTTCAATGTTTTTTTCTCAAATTATAATTTAAATTATGATAAATTATGCAATTAATTTGTGTTTTGGAAAGCTTAAATAACATTTATGAAGAGCAGAAAATTTTATAGAATTACACTGCCCTCACCCAGTTTTTTTTCATAATGCCACCTGACATGTTCCCTCAATTCTGCACCTCTTATTATCTTGCTAATTAATTGCTTCCCAGTCTTATGCAGAACCACAGAATCAAATCAGTTGTCTATTGACAAGTACTAATATTTTAGAGACAGCTATTGCTAAGATGGGTACTTTCTCTTCAAATGTAAAAAGACTGTAACACAAATGGATGTGTGTTGTGCCCTTTCTGTGGTCATTGTAAATCTGTTTATTGTCATTAAGGGAGGGCTTATAGCCTTTAAAAGTAAATAAGTTTGTGGTAAATGCAAATACTATTTATGATTAATTGAGCATGCATGGTTAATAAGTACGTTACTTTTCTTTCGCTTATAAAGGAAAATCCTAAATACTTGACATGGTGAGGGGTGATAACAGAACAATAAAACAGTTTTTCTTCGTGTTACACGCTCTTGAATATGTATTGCATAATGCATTGTATACACTTTGTTATCTGCAACTAGATTATTTGTGTTAAACACTTAAATCCTGCACAGACATCTTTGTATTCTGGGGAAATTAAAGCAGGTGAAATTATGTAACAGATGCTCTCACCCAGATATGAATATACTCATATTTTTTTTAATTTATCTCACTTAAGAATTCTATTTATGTAGCAAATACAGTGCAATTTTGTTCCTGATCTAATTTCTCATAAATGTACCTTCTAATGTGATTCTATTTTGGAAATGATAAAACAAAAATCCAAGGCTAAATTTGGTACAAAATAATTTATTATAAAAGTATGTTAAACATAGAAATGTATTTATTAGCATCCATTTGCACAAGAATGATTACAGCTCCACAGGTGGTTGTTGTCGTAGCTCAGAGCCCTTTAGGCACACACTGGCTTTGTAGTTTAAAGAGAGTAGATTTTATTTCAGTTTAAGACCAAAAACTGAAGACCATGTATGCCAGATAATGGTTTTATATTTTCAAAGTCTCCAACAGGAAGCCGGAAGATATATATTGATACCCAAAAACGTGTCTTGTCCAGGAAGAGTTTCCGTGGTCTTTTAAACCTCCGAACAAATATAAAACAAAGTGTGCGTTTATCAGGTCTGCCATTCTTCTGTTCATAAAAAAAATAGATTGGGTGCAGATCCAGCTGCTCCTTCGTAAAATAAAACAATTAAACATAAAAAAAGTAAAGTCTAATATTTTCTTCATCCTCTGTAAGTGCAAAGTCATCAGTAGGTTTTTGTTTTGTAGCCACTTTCACTGCCAATATGGAGGAAGCTGTAGCCAAAATTCACCAAATCATATTCTGAGTTGATGTCACGGTAACATCACTAGGGTTAATGTTTAGTATTCAGTCCATATTGATCATTGTTCCATTAGTGGTATGAAGGGGACCCACTGATTTCTGCGTCTGCATTCAGCACAGTACCTGAAGATTTCTTCCAAACTGGAGCACTTCCTGGAATCTGCATTTGGATTCTGTAAAGAATAAAGATAGAATAAGTGGAAGAAGGACAATTGCACACACACAAAACAATGCATAATAGAATTTCACAAATGTAGGTTCTATTACATACATTAGACATTAAGTAACATCTACAGAGTAATATATTGCATTAATGGATTAAAGGGATCAGGAACATCAAAACTTTCTTTCATGATTTGAATAGAACATACAATTTTAAACAACTTTTCAATTGACTTCATTATCTTTGTATCCTTTGCTGAAGGAACACCATTGCACTACTGGCAGCTAGCTGAACACATATAGGCAGCCAATCACAAGAGACAAATGTGTGCAGGCACCAATCAGCAGCTAGCTCCTACTAGTGTAGGAGATGTGTGTATGCTTTTTCAACAAGGGATAAAAAGAGAACAAATCACATTTGAAAATAGAAGTAAAAAGTGTCTTAAAATGACCTGCTCTAACTGAATCATGCAATTTTAATTTTGACTTTCCTATCCCTTTAACTTGCTATTGGACAGCTGCCTACAGACAGAGGTGCACTCACATGGTTGTTTAAGTGGTACAACTTTTCAGTCCAGTACATATATTATATTTTGCCTTATAAAATTGGCTTTTATGAAGAACTAATCAAATACTGTATTTGGCAGCCTTCTTAAACAGAGATAAGCCACCAGGAAAAAGTGGAGTGAATATGATTGAATAATGACTGAATACATTTCAGCCTATGTTCACCAGAGAACATTTTAATACTGTCAATTTAGCAATCTACAGCATCTCTTTTGGCATGCTGAGGGTTAATTGGATTAATGTCTCTATGCAGTTTTACATTTAATATGCAACTATCTTTTCTCAAAATATTGTATCAAAAAACACCTGCAAATAAACTTACCGAAACCAGGATGCAGTGCAAGTCCTGAGGCTCTGAGCTTGCTTCTGTTTTTGACCCAATGATCTCTGACAGCCGCTGAAGTCCAGACAGTCTCACAATATTAATGTCATTGTCACAGCAAAAAGCTTGTATTAAAGTGAAGTGTATCTTCAAAGCAATATCATTTTCATGTTCTGGATCTGCAGCCAAGAGACAAAGTACCACTCTGTCTGGATCTCTGCATAAAACATAAAAACAACAGGTTAGAGGTCATGTATATACATTTAAGTATCTCTTGAGGCCCATAAAAAACACTAGGTACCATAAAGGGGACCTTCATCAAGATGTTCATACTTAAAAATGTCTAAGATGCTTAAATAAATCAGGCACCTACAAATTATAAGTGGGTTTAGGAAACTGAATAGCAAACGATGCCTCCGAATTAAACAAATAATCCATATTATGGGGTCTGCACTCAAATCAACTCATCAGCTTCACACAATGCCTGCAATACCCATGCCATGCTAAGGAAGTTTTGCCTAATATGCCCATCTACCTCATTTTAAGCATCAGGAATGGGAGATCTGCAACGTGCAGGCACTCATAGAAGTGATCCATAAAACTTACACATTCATGAGCTTTGCAGATTCGTAGACTCCTACTGTCAGCGAGTCAGTCCTCTGAGATGTCAGCAAGACTTCTTCTATAGCTGCACTTGCAGACTGCATCCTACGGAACAAGACAGCTGGTTAGACACGATACTAGTATAGATACAGATGTGATGCCTTATGGCCAATATCATTTATTGTCACGATATTATATAGCAGTATCATGCATTCAAACGTATAACATTGCGATTGCTTACTTTTTCTCTAAATCTTCTGCCATAGCATAAGTATCACTGTCCTCCCAGGTCATGATGTTCCAGCAATGGAAAATATAATCACTTATAATAATCGTTCAATAATCCACGTTCTGGTTCTGATTCAGCCACAGCTTATCCAGTGCAGTTCCAGGGCTGTCTGATGCTCTCGATTCAGTTCCCCGGCACTTTTGTAGTCTCAGGATGTGGGCGGGGACGGCAGTATCGTTGTTTTGCTATTGGGCGAGAGCCGCATTCCTTTCGTGCTTTTGCCCCATGAACACAGCAACCTGCAGACAGGGCAGTGCACCTGTTGCCTAGTCACCGACCAATTATCAATATTCATGTTAAGTAATTGGTATATTTATCCCATCTTATATAATGATTTACATATTTCATATATCAAACACGTGTTTAGTAAGAGGGGGACCTTTACATTGCTACCAAGAGCTTTAGGCTAATATGTTTATAAGTTCCACAAAAATACTTAATGAGCAAAGATTGATTAAAGTGTAATACGTCTTTATAAAAGTACATTTGTGCATGATAATCTGATATTTCTCAACACCCCCACAACCACTGTTGTCATAAACGATGCACCAGTAAGTGACTGTTCTTACATTAAACTGGCTAGTGCCATTCTTAGAACATATTATTATCTGAAACAGCAGCCACCTGTATCCAGCAAGGGCTGCAGACTGGAGAAAACAGTAGAAAAATGCATATAAAAAACAAATGGGAAAAAAACATATACAGGTGAAAAGGAATAACCACACCAGAGCCACCCAACTGAATTGGTTCTTATAATGCGGGGGTGCAAACAAAAGATGTCAATGATAATATCTATAACCAGCATTTCTTGCAGGACTTTATCATGTCATTTATATTTTCTGTGTCTTGCAGCCTGTAAATACACTAATTCCACCTGACAAACATATTTCTGCATAAGTGCAGCCTCAGAATATACGATTTCTAATGTGCACATTTGCAAAAATTCTAGCCGTACAATATGAACATAAACGCGTGTGTAATAGATTATGCACATACTGCACACTGTAACGTGATCTTGCATATAGAGAATACACTATTATTCTGTAAATAATGATGTTTTCTATTGCACCAGTGACAGCGATGTGTCAGTTTTACAAGGGAAAAGTCACATGTTTTGAGACACAAATCTGTTCTTATAATTCATTTTCATCCCACATAATTTGTGCAACTCATCTTTGTCCATGCAACACTTGTTAAGGATCTCCTTTCTCTTCCGGATTGTGAGATCACGTGAGCTGCGGGAAGGGAGTCTGTTTAGTATTATTGTACAAGTCAGTCTTTGATAGTGTAGTAGCAAAAGGGGAATAATGGTTTATTTATTTGCTTGGGGTATGACAAATTAATTAAAAACAATCTGCAATGCGTTATGTTCTATGCCCTTATTTGGAAAGGGAATTTTATACGGACACCACAGCAGTTTTTTAAATAGATACATTTCACTATATTCTGTTAAGCCTGTATATCACAAAAAAAACCTAAATTTTCTAGAGAAAGCTACAATTGAAATCCCAAGCTATATATCTATCATCTATCTATCTATCTATCTATCTATCTATCTATCTATCTATCTATCATCTATCTATCTATCTATATAGATAGATATGTATATATAGCTATAGATTATATATATATATATATATATATATATATATATATAGATAGATGATATAGATATATATTGATATCTATCTATCTATCTATCTATCTATCTATAAATATATATATATATATAGAGAGAGAGAGAGAGAGAGAGAGAGAGAGAGAGAGAGAGGTAGAGATATAGATATAGTGTAGTTCAGTGTTCCAAGCACTCACTGTAGTAGTGAATTGCCTGGGTGCTCTGTGAGTGCCTCTTCTTTCACCGAAAGTTTAAATATATATATATATGTGTGTGTGTATAGATATATATATATATATATATATATATATATATAGATATAGATATAGATATATATATAGGTATATATATATGGGTGGAAAAATATCACTATGGTTTACTAGTCAGTGATACATATACACACATACAAACAAACATATACATACTTTTTCAATTTACTTATCTCTCTTTATCCTTTGTTGAAGTTTAGCTCCTTTCCATGAGATCATAGTGAAGCAGGCTCAGAAACAAACACACACACATACATAAAAGAACAGTAAGGACCAAATTCATGTTTCACATTGATCATGAAATTTTAAACAACTCACCAATATACTTCTATTTTATAATTTGCTTTGTTCTCTGGGCATCCTTTGTTGAAAATGTTAGTTAGGAAAGCTCAGGATCAGAAACACACTACTGGGAGCTAGCTGCTAATTTATGGCTGCACATATATGCCTCCTGCCATGTGTTCAGCTAAGTCCTAGTAGTGCACTGCTGACCCTTCAACAAAGGAAACCAAGAGAATGAAGTAAATTTGGCAATAGAAGTAAACTGGAAAATTGTTTAAAATTGTATGTTCTATCTGAATCATGAAACGTTTTTCCCTTTAAGCACTATTTGTTCAACATCGTTATTGCTGCAAACACTGTTGCAATAAAGACAAGTGCTTATTAAAAGAGTTAGGTTTCAACAATGGATAGCAAGAAAAATAAGTGAAGTTGGAATTTTTCTAACAATAAAAAAATGAAAAAAATGTTATGTTTTGTTTAAAACATAATTTTGGCTTCAATAAAATAACCCTACTACAAAAGTATAGTTGAGTTTAGAAATGTTTATAATTTAAACCTGTTGAATGAATATATTTGTTAATTTAAAACCATTAGTGCAATATTGGCACCAATGTCACTTAATGTCATACTAGGCCACCATTATCCCTACAAATACAAGCCAGACAAATAAGTCTTAGAACTGATGGGTTTCTGCACTCACACAAATAAATATTTTTCCCTCACAATGAAACACTAAACAAAAAGATAAGTAAACAATTACTATTTATTAAGAACACTGAAGGCTTCATTCACTTTTGCAAAGAATATATCAGGGGTGCACATATTATAGGTTGGGGTAGGACAAATATACACAGATATAAGTAGAGAGGGTGTGAGTGTGTGTTTAGTAAATAGTCCAAGAGTATTCACACTGTCACATTTACAGTAACTGCCAGGGTGACAGAATAATGTTTATAGAGGGGCGTATCTACAGGGGTCTCAGAAGTTTCAACTGAGACTCAGCCCACACAACTAGGGGGCCCATATAGCCCAATTAGTAGTGGCTATGCTATAGGGGGGCATAGTGGGGCTTCGTCCCAAGCTGCATCATGTCTGGCTCCTCTGTGTGTCCATTGCTGCAAAACAGGGCTCACAATATATGTAAAGTGTGGGGATTTGCCTTTACAAATAGGGTTTCAAAGTACCTATTCTCTGGCGTGGACTAACCAAGGGGAGTGTATGACTCACAGTCACAAAGTAGCCCCTTATGTTCCTATGTGGCTTCCAGGTCAGCCTTTGTAATAAATTGCAAACAGCCAGAGAGGGTGCTATTGAAATGGGGGTGAGGGGAGGCACATGCCTTTGCCCTGGGACCCAGGGAGTTATAGTTACACCCCTGCATTTGTTTATGTTCTGAAGGACATAATCCTCACTCGCTGGACTTTTAATAACAGGTGCATTTTATTAGTGATATTTCAGGTATACAATTCCTTTGTCAAACCAAAGTTACAGCCCCATTCTGAAGTTCATTCAGTCAGAATTCCCCTGCCCTGTACTGGGATACACACTTCCTCTGCACACACCTATTTATGTCTGTTCTGGTAGGAAACTTATATATTACATTTAGTATTGTGCTTTAATGGGATAAATTATCTGGGGCTAATATTTCCAATTAGCTGTTGCCAGCTTATTTATACGTGTGTGTGTGTGTGTGTGTGTGTGTAAATATCCAGAATATTAATCAGATTTTATTTTTTAATTTTTTTATCAATAATAAAAAAAAAACACTTGCAAATCAAGTTCTAAAATGCAAATAATAAGTCTGTATTTATTTAAAACAACAAATATTACCTTTCGCATTACAGTACATAAGATATTGTTGTTTACTCTTGGTCCCAACCACACATTTCAAACTTATAGATGCAAATATTAAAATATCCAAACTACTCAGAGAAACCCAAACCTTTTCCAGTCCCAAGCAGTTTGGATAAATGTTTTTTTATATTAGTCTGCAGTGTCAGTATTTGCCATGTCTGTATCAGAATAGAGCTGAATAGTAGAGGTGTGTGAAGATCTCAGGTCCCATAAAGTGTGTATCACAGTACAGGGAAGAAGACTCACAATGTGCATTTCATAGAGTAGGGGCTACAGCAGGTGGATCTATCAGGAAGCCAGCGTGCCATATACAGCACCAACAAGTCTTGCAGAATTCCACCAGCCTGAATAACACTATGGGCTATTGCTGAGGCTGATTTGCTCATTCTCCATTGCAGTTTTTACAGACCATATTGCTCCTTAAAATGTAACTGCCCATATAACACAGATAGATCAAATGCTCTCTCTTCACTTATCTTTCCTCCCCACACAAAATGTATGGGTTAAAGAAAACAGCACAGTAGGGGTTATGTTTCTGATCTAAAGTATCATTTTTGTATATAACTTTCAAAAGCAGGGCAGTGGGGGCATTGTTTGGGCATAAAGGAAATAAAGGGGCTGCACGGGCCTTGCTCCTTATCTAAGGTATAATATGGGCAAAGCTTCTACAGTATCATTTGGGAATATAGCTGGCTAAAAAGGGTTACAGTCATGATTCTTATCTGCAGTATCAATTAGTTACATAGCATAAAGGGGACTGAAAGGCCCATGTTTATGATCAGAGGTTTCTTTGGGACATATAGCTGGCATAAGGAAGCCGTAGGCAGCATCTGATCTAAGCTCTCATTTGGGGTCATAGCTGTCATAATAAGGAAAGGCCAATGTGTACAGATCAAATTGGGTACCAATTTTTGTTTTCAACACAGATCATAGCTTTGCCTGAACTTAACCCCTTTGATCCAGACAGAAGCCTGATACGACCATGATGTCTCCCATATGTGAATCTCGTCAGCACATGTACATAATGCTGGTCATGCCACTAAAATATCACCTGCAGTGACAGCAATAACTGACATACTGTATATGCAGATATACTCATGTTCAGCACAAAGTCAGGAGACATCAAGGACTTCATTTCCAGAATAATAATCACATGTATTCCAGTAAACCAGAAATAACACAAAAGAGACAATAACATAGGATTAATACCCCCCTCCCCCCCCCCCACCCACACACACACACACTAATCTATGGATGAATAGATTTCAAATTTATCTTCATAAATGTTAGGATGTAAAGTAAAGTGTAATCAAAATCCACCTGCACTGCTATGGTCTCCTGCAGCAATATTAATCCTTTAAGGACCAATGACATAATTATTTTGTCATGAAACAATTGAGCAAACTGAAGCAGTGTCCTTAAGGGGTTAAACATTGTGAAACATAAAAACACAACAGTTGCGCCACCTAGGGTATCATCTAAGCACTGGAAATAAATCACAAGTTATGTCAGAGCTCACAAACATTTTAGACCCCGTATTGGTGCTGCGCAGGCTGGAAGTTCACAGTTGTACTGGTTAAAGGGACAGTCTACACCAGAAATTTTATTGTTTAAAAAGATAGATAACCCTTGTATTAGCTATTACCCAGTTTTGCATAACCAACACTGCTGTATTAATACACTTTTTACTCTGTGATTACCTTGTTTCTAATCCTCTGCAGACTGCCCCCTTATCTCAGTTCGTTTGACAGACATGCATTTTAGCCAATCAATGCTGACTCATAAATAACTCCACAGGAGTGAGCACAATCTATATTCCACACACTAACTAGCAGTGTCTAACTGTGAAAATCTGTCAAAATGCACTGAGATAAGAGGCAGAAATTAGCATATTAGCCTACCTAGGTTTAGCTTTCCACAAAGAATACCAAGATAACAAAGCAAATTTGATGATTTGATGATACAAGTAAATTGGAGGATTGTTTAAAATTGCATGTCCTATTGGAATAATGGAAGTTTAATTTTGACTAGACTGTCCCTTTAACTCACCCAGGTTAAAAATCACTAACCAATATCTTACACAGATAATTCACAATAGTTGTATGTGACAGTGTGTTAACATGTACACAACCAATTCTTTTTCCATTACAAAGGAAATATAAACAATATGATAAAAATTATATTGTTTTTAGCTATTCATAATTTTATAGGAGATTTGGGGGGGACGAGTATATATTAATTATGCAGCTATATACCAGTGAAGTTGGTAATGATCCCACAATCAGAAGCGGAGAGAAGATAATGGAGCAAGGGTGGATCAGTGCAAAAGTATATGTATATATATCTGTGTATAAATATATATAGATACATACACACAAAACACCAATATGGATAAAGGTTTAAATATATGGTCTTTTCAGTCAGGTATTGTAAGTGATAGTGTAGATATGTGGATATCCAAAAGAACAATATCCTGATGAGATCACAATGATCTAGATGCCAGAGGGGGCACACCATGATTGGAGGAAGCTAGATTCATTATCGATCTGCTAAAGAAAGCAGGAGCTGTGGGCGGAGAAACTGCGGTATGTTTACCATAAGGCAAAGGTATTTTTTAAAAATAAGTGTTATTGTAAAGTTTAATGAATGAAATTGCCACTGTTTTTAGATACCGGACACTTATTCATTAAACTTTACAATCACTTTAAAAGATGGGACATGACAGACATAATTAAATGTCAATGATTCAGATAGAATTTACTTCTCTGATTAAATATACTTAGTTCCTTCTGTATCCTTTGTTGAAGAGCATCTATAGGTAGGCTTAGGAGCATGCATGTGTCTTGATCACTAGATTGCAGGAAAGTTTGCAACAAAGTCTGTAACAATGTTATACATTATATACAATATAAGCAAATTAGGTAATTTGGAATACTTTAAGAATTTGTTTTCTGGCTTCTATAGGGAGTGGGAAAAGAAGAACCTGTATACAAAAGCAAGAGATGTTTAATGTCAATAATAATGAAAAAAAAAACTTGCTCTGCGGCTCCAGACTGGTACTTTAACTATATTTTAAACCCCTTTGCATGTTTTAAATACATAGATTTGCAGGGTCACTAGTGTTAAAATGATATGCTCTCACATAGTAGAGCATCTAGTTTATTCATTATTATCGACCTTTAATATCCTTTTAAAAGGGCCAGCGGCCCTGAATTTGCAAGGTACATTATTTTTATATTATCACATTCATTGTTCTACACTGGAGAGAGGTAAAAGAGGAAAAAAAAGAGAAATACATAACTGAACATGAGGTGCAACATTAACCCTCACATGTTATGGTCTAGATAGAACCACATATGGCTACAGGACGTATAAAAGAAAAAGAAGTCCACATTAAACTGAATGTGTCTGTTCTGCAGAACTCTCCCTGTACTAGGGTTGCCAACCCTTCTTTATTTCCAGGGATCTCCCTTAAACGCTGTTACCATCTTTCAGGTGGGAACATTTTTTTCCCTTATTTTTTTAATGTAACATCTTCATTTCAGATATTTAATATTGTTCTCTTATTTACTTAATCATTTTGATGCATCTGACAGTTTAATGTGTTCATTTTTACTGTGTCTTAAATGAGAAATCATCAACCAGATAGGCTTCAGCACCTGCGCATATTTTCACAAGAGATGCACACTAACCACATTCCCTAACACTATCCAAATCAATTGAGGTAGCAGCACTTAAATAATGAAGAAACCTAATAAAAATATAAAGATGAGAGTGCTGCTATCTCCTTTGTCTTAAATAAGAAAGATAATTCACTGATTTGCAGACAGGAGAATGTATTAATCTAGACTGTGTGAATAAAGATGATTTGTATGAAGAGTTTTGTTGTATCAAAGTGTGAAAGTGTCCCCCCCCCCAGTAACTACTGTATAATTTGTGGATTTCCTACATAACATTGGTCATTTCCTTAGTCTCCCTACCCTGTACATGCATTCTGCAAAAAAAGCAAACTTCTTAATCTCTTTCTACACCCATATATATAGCAAAACACAAACAGCCTATATGCATATACTGTAGAACTTACTAATACTAGGGCCCTATCTTTATACAGACGTGGCCAACATTATTGGTGCCTTTCCACTTTTTAAGGAAAACACAAAATTTTCTCTAAACTAAGGAAAAAATATTTGGTATCCACCATTCTTTATTTCAAATGTAATAGAACAGAAACTTCTCTTTTGATTTATAACTTCACTTATTAATGTAAACAATAAAACAAATGAGAGGGGCAAAGACAAAAATATTGGTATTCTTAACCTAAGATTTCATAGCACAGACTTTATAGACAATAACTACACTCAATCCCTTTCTGTAGCTCCGAATTAGATTTCTACACATTCCGACTGGGATTTTGACCCACTCTTTTTGAGCAAACTGCTCCAGTTCTCTCAGGTTTGATGGGTGCGTTTTCCAAACTGCGAGTTTCAGCTCTTTACACAAATGTTCAATGGGATTCATAAAAAAGTCACTTTGGAACAATCCAATGTTTTCTTCTCATCCATTCTTGGGTGATTTTTGAGGTTTGTTTTGGGTCACTATTCTGCTGAAGGACCCATGACCTGCGACTGAGATTCAGCTTTCTGACAATGCGCAGTCCGTTTCGCTCTAAAATTCCTTGATAGTCTTCTGATTTCATCATGCCCTGCAGTTTCTAAGCACCCAGTGCCAGAGTTTGCTCAAAATTCACAGTACACTTAACTGACAGAAAAGTAATATATACTAAACTATAGGCAAATGCTAGTTAAATTGTAAAGTGAAAATATGTCAGTTTAATTTGTAATTGATACAAACTTAGCTTCTATATCAGCTAAAGGTGTTCTCTATTTATATTCTCTGTACCCTGTGAAATTCTGTATCCCTTTATTACTTCCTATAGAAGGCATCTCTCATCTCTCTGGGACTTCCAGGTTCCCCCTTTTTCTTATAGAATTCAGTGAGTTCAGCCCCTGTAAAGTCTATACTATAATTTCTCTACAAACTAGAACATATTTTGCTTATTGTGCCCATAGAAAGTAATGAATCTCTCTGGGAAACTGTATACACACACACCATTCTCATTCTTCTGAACATTGAGATCAAATTAGACAAAAAGAAAGACTATGAACATTTCAACATTGAAATTAAATTAGGCAAACAGGAAAATATGTACTGGATATTTATTTTCTATCTTAGGTGGCACAGACCATGTAAAAAAAAGAAATATTGGAAAGGTATAAATAACCAACAAAGATAAGGTAGTAATATTTTCAGGACGTCTGTACTCAGAATACAGAAGCATATAAATATTAGTCTACTCTACATGGCATAGTAGATATATTTACTGCTACTGAAAACAGTCTAGAAACCATAATTTGATATTTACATTTTATACCTTATAAGGAACTTTAGCTATAAGTTGTCATACGTTGTAGATGTCTTCGCCTTTTATTTTGCTACACCATGTGCCATCTGGTGGTATGTAATGCATATATAAAACATTTACGCATCTCATTCTGTTTAGCCATCTGCTGGTGTGTTTTATGTAGTGCAAGTGTATTGTGTAATATTGATAACTTTATTGCTGAAATGCAAATATTTTTTTAATATTCCTCTTTTTTATGTATACAAAGGTTTTAAAACTCAGCATGGGAATAAATTGTAAGGACAACACCCCACACAGTTTGTTGTTTTTTTTTTTTAAGTATATACAGTGTTTGTTTTATATTGTACCAAAAGAGTCCTCAGCAACACTTAATTTTAAGGAGTTTGCTACTTAAAACACACAACCCAACCATAAACAAAGTAGGCTTTGGAAATAATGAATTGCTGTGGAGTCTATACTTTGTTGGCATTTCCACTGACTGGTCTGCAGTGGTAAAGAAGACTAAAACAGGGTGTCCTTGTTAATGTTTTTGGTGAACTGTTGTATAGTTTGTTTGATTAGTTTGCCATCTAGTGCATCTAAAGTGTATTGCATATTATTTAAAGGCACATTCTAATAAACATAGTGTGGATCAGTTTAGTTACAGCATTATGGTAGCAATTCCTTTTTATACATCATAGGTACCTTTTCTACATCCCCAATGGTAATCTGTACTCTCAAATGCAAAAGTTCATAGGACTATAAGTGCCATGATGGATGGCAATCTCTAAAGAAAATTCAAAACAGCTAGAAATAATATTCTATTTATCTTACATCTCCTATGCAGTATATATCAGCATATCTCACTTAATTCCATGATTAAGGAGAAGTCTCCATTTTTCTGGTAATCATGGGAAACCCTTTTTTAAATATAAGAAACAATACTTGTCAAGTCTAACAAGTGTCCTTTTAAAATACAGTAGGATTCATTAAAATCATGGATGCAGAAAGATATAACATTGATTTACCTTTGTGGTATTGAAAACCCTGTCACAACAAAGCAGTATTCAGTCAGAGAGAATGATCATATTACCACCCATTTTATAATTATTGCATATATCTTTCCCCTGGACCTAAATATCAACATTAAAAGGACTAATTAAAAAGTTTATATAGGGAGGGTCAAGAACCACCAGGGTATGTATGCCAGAAATGTCAGTAAGCATTTGTTTGATTTAAGCACAATATACTGAAGACTGAAATACATTTATTTAATCTACTACTGTTCACAATGAAGCAGGCATTACAGTGGTTATAACAACTTATTGTAATCAATACTTTCCATTTTCTATATGGAACCACTCTGATCTAAGTTTATTCAGCAATAGGAAGCAGAATTAAGACATTCATTACCCTTCAGAAACATGAAACAGTATTTTGCAAAAACTATACTCTCATCACCATGAAAAAAAATTAATTTATCAGGTAAGCATAAATTATATTTTCTTTCATAAAGGTGGTGAGAGTCCACAATCTATTACTCCTGTGAACTAATACCAAAGCTGTGAATTTCACAAGTAGTCTGAACAAGACCAAACCTAACCTTTTTTTCAATGCAGTAAAAATATAAATGCAAAATATTAATGCCAAGAAACAGCCACCTGAAGGACTTTCCTACCAAAAGCTGCTTCAGAAGAAGCAAAAACATCAAAATAGTAGAATTTATAAAATGTATGTAAGGAAGACCAAGTTGCTGCCTTGCAAATTTGATCAACATAAATCTAATTCTAAAAGGCCCAGGAAGTAGCAACTGATCTTGTAAAATTGGCAGTAATCCGTTTAGGAGGAGACTGACCTGTCTCCAAGTAAGCTTTATGAATCAAAAGCTTCAACCAAGAGGATAATGAAATGGCTGTAGCCTTCTGAAACTTTCTAATACCAGAAAAACAAACAAGTTGAAAGATTGTCTAAAATCCTTAGTAGCCTGTAAATAATATTTCAAAGCTCTGATCACATCCAAATTATGGAGAAGCCTCTCCATGGAATTCTTTGGATTATGACAAAAAGAGGGCACAGAATTCTCACAATTGATGTTATCAGAAGAAACCACCTGAGGCCAAAAGTCAAACTTAGTTTTCAAAACTGCCTTATCCTGATGGATCACAAAATAACGAGGCTCACATAAAACAGCAGACAATTCAGAAACTCTTCGAGCAGAAGAAATAGCCAAATCGTGCATAGGTTAAAAAGGTGGAACTTGCAAAATTTTTAAAACCAAATTAAGATCCCATGGAGGAGAAATTGATTCAATAACAGGCTTAATCCTGACTAAAGAGGATAGGTGACAATTGGCGCTTATATCAACCCTAATGCCAAGTATAGAAGGGTCTCTCTCTAAGAACCCTGAGGAGGATAGTAGAATAATTTAAGCGGAAATACTGGCGCTGAAAGCAGGGTAGTACACAAATACAATATACGGGCAACCTAAAAGGGTCTACCTTAGCAGAAATATAATCGTTATAAAAGTTAATAAATGGTAATAGCCTAATATATATCTTAGAAAATATATTTAATAGTGTAAAATTACAATACAATCAAGATTATAAAATCAGTGTTAATAAAATCAGTACATATATACTAAAAAGTAATTAATGGGGCCCTTTAAATTAGTTTGAAAAAACATACAGAAAGGGGAAAGATTAACCACAAATCTATATATATATATATATATATATATATATATACTGTGATTGAGGATAGAAGAAAACTATGCTCAAATAAATATAAGTATTAAGAGGGCAGAGATATTCAAACAGTATAAATAAAAACAAATAGCAATACAAACAGACTTAATAACTGGACGTCCAGCGTAAAAACCAGGGGTTAAAACAGTAATAATCTGGGGTTAAAACAGTATTAACCTGAAAGTGCACTATAGTGAACAAAAACACTCGTGACTAGATGATCATACTAATAGCATTGGATCAAGCTAATGGGCGAGTGAGGTACCTTGCGCTAATCTGTGGAGCACAGATTGAATATTGTTCGTCCTGTAGGTGGGTGATCCTCTGGAGGTGGGTGTGTACTCCTAGCGTAGTCCACTTACATCACCCTTTCTGAAAATGTCCAGCTGATTTTGGGAGGAACAGAATGTAAACGATCTCTGGGGTAATCAGGGCCGCCATCAGGGGGTGACAGGGGTGACTACTGTCAGGGGCCCGGCCAGCCTGAGGGGCCCATCACCGTGACTGACATAGCACATTACAATATGTTTTAAAGGAAGTGACAAGTGAGCAGAACTTAGTGCTGTGAAAAAAATGCTAAATTCTGTTTTTTATTTTAAACTTTTTTAGAAAAATGGGCTGAGGGGCTTCAGACCCGGGCCCGGCTGCCGATGATGTCATTCTCCCCTACCCTGCCCACTGCTGTCACTTAAAGTTTGTTTTTTTACTGTTCAGCTGGTTTCCCGCCATTTCAGCTGCCAGTAAAAATCAAACTGGGATATATCGGTCTTCTTGACAGGAGGCCGGTGTGTTGTGATAGGTTAGGGGGCAGGAGAAGGGGTGGGACAATACAATAGAGTGTGCAGGAATCGGATGGCAGGAATATCACTGGCCTTGCTATAACATGGCAGCATATGCAAAAGGTAACGGCTACACTGTCTGGACTGGATATCACTCAGGGTGCGACCGGACTCTGACCGGGATGCGTGAGACTGATGGCGGAATCTGGATTCTGCCTTGAAAGGTATTCTTAGCTGAGGTGTAGAGGAAATTATAACTGCACTGCACATCTGTGCTAGTAGTCCCATTGTGAAGCATACACACTTCATTCATCTTATAAATGCCTGTATATGTATTGCACTACCACTATTTGTGAGTGCTCAGAAGCCTGTTATGTTTTGTTTTCTCATATGTGCACAGTGCATGCACTGAAGATCCCTTTACTAACATTAAATACCTAGTAGTAGGTTTCCTGCCCTCTTAATAGAGGTGTTAAGTCAAATTCCAATTTCTTTTGTTCTTGTTCTAAATTATAGCAGAGGTGATCAAAGATATTAAACAAATTTTAAAATATTATTTTGCAATACAATTCTTAGGTTCATATATATATATATATTAGCATATTCTTGCACTTTCATGTAATTCTATGGAGACTATTTAAAAGGTGTGAACTAAATTGGTACACTTGAATGGGTTTTTACTGTTTTTTTTCTAACTCAAGGTCGTTTCAGTGCATCAGGAAAACCTGTTTTTTTTACACAGTTTGCACCACCTAACTTGTCATATACTTTTTATTCAGACCCCACATCACTAGATCATTATAACACACCTTTTAAAGGTGTTTTCCAGGAAGCCCACGGGTAATTTTTTAAAGTCAAAATTAAAACATTAATGATTTAGATAGAGCATACAATTTTAAAAATTTTTCTAATTTGCTTGGTTCTATTGTTATCCTTTGTTAAAGAGAATACATAGGTGGGTTCAGGAGCAGTAATGCACTATCAGAAGTGAGCTGCTAATTGGAGGCATCACACATTTATGTCTTTTGTTATTGGCTCAACTGATGTGTTCAGCTAGCTCCCAGTTGTGCAGTGCTGCTCCTTCAACAAAGGATGCCAAGAGAATGAAGCACATGTGATAACAGAAGTAATTAGAAAGTTGTTTATGGGGTTCTGTCCCTTTAATTGATTTTATCTGTTGGTTTCCCATTTTTTGGCCGAAATATAAACGGCGGGGGTGTGGGAGTGGGGGGCCCTGACCACTGGCTCAGTCAGGGGCCCCAAAATTTCTAGTGGCGGCCCTGGGGGTAATAGCAATCCTTTAGATGATGGTAGATAGTAACTTCAAGGCACTCTTATTCCGTGGTGCTTAGTGCAGGTACTAGATCATCTGGCAGTATATTCAATTTGTAGACTGGTGCGCTCCCTCAGAGGGCTGTATTCAAATTCACAGGCCTTGGGGGTAGTGAGCCAGGCGTTGGTAGTTGTCCTGTGTGCTTTTTCAACACAATAGTGATCCTTTCGGCGGCTGTATCAAGTTCACAAGCCTAAAAGGAGGAAATGAGACACAGTCATCAACGGGTTTCTCCCCTCACTTGGGGCTTTTTCAAGATCTTGAAAAAGCCCCAAGTGAGGGGAGAAACCCGTTGATGACTGTGTCTCATTTCCTACAAGAAGAACTACTGCTAAGCTGAACTCCTTTAAGGCTTGTGAACTTGATTCAGCCGCCGAAAGGATCGCTATTGTGTTGAAAAAGCACACAGGACAACTACCAAAGCCTGGCTCACTACCCCCAAGGCCTGTGAATTTGAATACAGCCGGGCCCTCTGAGGGAGTGCACCAGTCTACAAATTGAATATACTGCCAGATGATCTAGTACCTGCACTAAGCACCACGGAATAAGAGTGCCTTGAAGTTACTATCTACCATCATCTAAAGGATTGCTATTACCCCAGAGATCGTTTACATTCTGTTCCTCCCAAAATCAGCTGGACATTTTCAGAAAGGGTGATGTAAGTGGACTACGCTAGGAGTACACACCCACCTCCAGAGGATCACCCACCTTCAGGACGAACAATATTCAATCTGTGCTCCACAGATTAGCGCAAGGTACCTCACTCGCCCATTAGCTTGATCCAATGCTATTAGTATGATCATCTAGTCACGAGTGTTTTTGTTCACTATAGTGCACTTTCAGGTTAATACTGTTTTAACCCCAGATTATTACTGTTTTAACCCCTGGTTTTTACGCTGGACGTCCAGTTATTAAGTCTGTTTGTATTGCTATTTGTTTTTATTTATACTGTTTGAATATCTCTGCCCTCTTTATACTTATATTTATTTGAGCATAGTTTTCTTCTATCCTCAATCACAGTATATATATATATATATATATATATAGATTTGTGGTTAATCTTTCCCCTTTCTGTATGTTTTTTCAAACTAATTTAAAGGGCCCCATTAATTACTTTTTAGTATATATGTACTGATTTTATTAACACTGATTTTATAATCTTGATTGTATTGTAATTTTACACTATTAAATATATTTTCTAAGATATATATTAGGCTATTACCATTTATTAACTTTTATAACGATTATATTTCTGCTAAGGTAGACCCTTTTAGGTTGCCCGTATATTGTATTTGTGTACTACCCTGCTTTCAGCGCCAGTATTTCCGCTTAAATTATTCTTAATCCTGACTAAAGCCTAAACAAAATTCTGGATATTGGAGAATGTAGTAGTCTTTTTGTAAAACAAGAAAGAAAGATCAGAGATTTGAACCTTTATGGGTTTTATTTTTAAATCCTTTATTTATACAAAGACCATGTCAAACACAATAAAATCAGTGAAAGAATACAAATGTCTCTGATTCATAAATCAATTTGACCATTTTGTACAGAGTAATTTTGCAATTTAAGATACAGTATGCTTCAACATGTCTTCATTTTTTCTCACTTTGTTTTTTTCCTATAACCTGTAGGGATCAACAACATTAACTAACACCAAAAGCCCCACAATCCATGTCTCTTGAATCTCTTTTCTCCAATCGGGGAAGATACAAATGTCCAGTTGAGTCATATAACAATTTGACAGTTCCATACAGGATGGTAAGGTAATACAATTTAATATACAAAACAATACTGCAGGTCCCCAATTTTTTTTGCTTCTTATACCTACAGGAGTAAACAGTATTAACTAAGAACAAAGGCCTAACAATTAGGTCCATCTCAGACAAATTCTTATCTACTACACCTATTGCTCACACTCTCCAGGGTACCCAACACCAAGCCTGATGACGATTTCTCTCCACCTGAGGGTTGTATCTATCAAAATCAAGGTCCCATTCCCCAGCTAACTGAGCCTGTAGGATATACTCTGTGTTTCTAATTGGGTATATTACCAAGCTCTGCTGGGCCTTATCCAAACTGAGTATGTAAGGTTTTATTTTTTTAATGAATTGTTCTGTTCTACCCTGGAGATCTCCCAGTGCATCTGCCTGCTTAAATAATAGCTGTTGGTGAATCTCATATTTAAGTTGGGTAAGGGTTGGGGGTTTTACATCTAACCAATGCTTTAATAATGTTTTCCTAGCTTGGAGTATTGTATTGCGTACAAACAATTGGTTCTGTTTATTTGGTGTTTGGAGATCCACGAATAAGGCAATTTGGGCATTCATTACTAGTTGTCCTTTTGTAATGGCATTAATCCAATGTGTTCATTTTCCCCAGAAGCTGTACAGTTTGGGAAAGGACCAAAGCATGTGCATTAAATCTGCTTTTGGCAGTGAGCATCTTGGACATTTCCCTTCCTGATTTGATTCCCAATTTTTATATGATGTAGGTGTTATATAGGCTGCTTCTAAAATTCTGGTATGCGATTCTCTGATATTTGCAGAGCGTAGCTTTTCTAACTTTTGCTATGCTTTGCTTTATTAGATCGGGGCAAATTTCTGTGTCCAACATTTGTGACCATTTATCGCTAATGTGTTGCAATGTATGCTCGTTCTCTATAGCTATAAGAGTCTTATATGTCAGTGAGATTAAGGTGTTCCCCTGCTGATATAGTATTATGATATGATAAAGACTGCAGTCTGTTTTGGGAAGGTGTTTAGAATTCAGTACTTCCGTTACAAAGTGGTCCAATGTAATACTAAGTCTTGAGCCCCTCTCTTATGTGGTGTGTAGTTGGCCTCATACCATTTACTGGGGTCCGTATTAAGTCTAATACCTAAGTATTTGAAATTACCGTTTACCATTCTGAAGTTATAAGTCAATGTTTATGGGCTATGGTGTGGGTGTAACCAAATTAGTTCTGTCTTATCTGTATTAATCTTATATCCTGATATTGCTCCAAAATCTTCTATGATTTCCATTACCTTGGGGATATTGATATCTGGATCTTGTATGTAAAGTACCATATCGTCCACAAATAATGAGAGGTGCAATCTTTTTTTCCCTACTAGTAAACCTTCTGTTTCCTGTCGAATTTTAATGGCTATAGGCTCAAGGGCCAGATCAAATAGGAGAGGGGAGAGAGGGCAACCCTGTCTCATCCCCCTCTCAAGGTTGAAAAGCTGAGGTGGGGCACCGTTCACTAATATCGCTACTTGTAGGTGACTATATATGGACCTGATTGCTTTAGTGAAAATTACGGTAATTCCAAATTTTTCTAGGGTGGAAAAGAGATGTTCCAAAAGTACCTTATCAAAGGCCTTTTCTGTGTCAACTAATAAGGCACATGCCGCAGGTATGGCCTTCTCCCTTTTAGATTTTTTGATTCCAGTAATGTATAAGTAAGTATTGTAAGGTACGGATGTTTGTGACCACTGATCTTCCTTTAACAAAACCAGTCTGGTCCCTATGTATCAAATTGGGTAAACCCTTATCTAGTCTAGTAGCAAGAATTTTTGTAAAAAGTTTGTAATCTGAGTTCGTAAGGGATATGGGGGGATATGATGCTGGGAGTAAGGGGTCTCTTTCAGGTTTAGGAATTAAAGTGATATTCGCTTCCGTAAATCTCTGGGATATTGCAGTTGTACCTGTCATGATGCTGTTGAACTGTGTGGAAAGTGTTTCTGCTATTTCTGACTTAAGAATTTTGCAAAACTCACTAGGTAAGCCGTCAGGCCCCAGGGCTTTTTTGAGTGGCAGGTCTACTATTGTTTTGGATATCTCAGGCGGAGTAATGGGTGCGTTTAGAATGTGTAACTGTTAGTTTGTTAATGTAGGAAGATTTATGTTATTCCAAAATGTTCTATCCGCCCTCCCATCAGTTTCTTGTCCCTTGTATAGCTGAGAGTAATAGTCTCAAAACACTCATTGTAGCTTTGCATTGTCTGTGTGCAGTAGATCTGCTTCTTTTACTGCTGTTATGTTACGAGTACCATTAGTGAATTTTGTTAATCTGGCCAAGAGCCGTCCAGTTTTATTAACATGTCTATAATACCTGGCGTGTGTTATTTGTAAGTCTCTTGCTGCTGCCTGGGTCAGCATAGTATCACTATGTGCTTTGGTTTCTTTATATGCTGTCCTGTGCTCTACTGTGGGGTGTCTCAAATATCTGTTCCTGGCATTAAGTAACTGTCTCAGAGCTAGTTACTCTCTTTGTTTCTTTTTTTTCTTTATGGTTATAATGTAAGATGTTATTACCCCTCTAAGAACAGCTTTGCCAGCTTCCCAGTGAAGGATAGAATTAGTAGTGTATTGTTGGTTTAAACATCATGATATAGGTACTTAGGGAAGGACCACGTACCGGGTATCTTCAGATTATTATTTAGTTTCAATATAAGTGATATTGGGGCGTGGTCAGGTGCATCTATTGTGGCGTCAAGTACTTTATCGCCCAAAAAGTCTGAAATAAAAAAATAAGTCTATTCGGGACATTGTGTCTTTAGCAGGGGTGATAAACGTATAATCCCTTGCCTCCAGGTTTCTGTTTCACCATGTGTCAATCAAGGTAATGGCTCTTTTAAATTTTTAAAGCATCAGAGATTCCTTTTTTGCATTAGGCATTTTCAGTCTTGTGGTATGTATCATGTTGAGTTTTTATATCTGTCCGCTGGACTTTGAGGGGCGACATTAAAACTACCCCCCAGAATTAACAGTGAATCCATTAATTGTGTTAGGTGTATGCGTAGTTTGCTCCAAAATTCAGTTTTTAGGGTGTGTGGACCATATACTTCTCCCAGCATTAAGGGTCAACCCTCAAATATTATCGTTTAAGTAATTTTGTAGTTTAGGTTTCTCCTAAAAAGTTTGAACCTTTATGTTTAAATCTTTTTTATTAATACATTTTGCGTAATGTAACAATACATTATGCTTTTAAATAGAAAGTACACTGTAATATATTCCTATAATAATATGATATTCCTTTTTACATCCTTTTATCAATATCGCCTATGGTGACTTAATTTATCCTGATGCAGGATAATTATCAGGGAGTTTCTAATGTCTCTTGGTGGGTCCAAGGCGATCTTTATAAGTCTCTTATGGAAAATCCCAGTCTCTAGTAAGATCCCCCAAGTCTCATGGGAATAGATGGAGAAAGTCAATTTACTTCACAGGGTGGTTATATTTAGTGTACCTTGCGCTAATTAAATAGAACAAAAAACAACAAAAATAACCAAAACCTTAATTAAAAAAATGATCAAAAACAATGAGTGAGATACCGAGAACACTGATATATAATATGCTGGCGCAGAAAACAGTCTCCCTCATTCTGTCTTGTAAATGTCATTGAAAGAGTGGTACTAGGTGTATAGGTCCCTAAAAGGTAGAATATAGTTTATAGATGTTGATAGACCCTAATTACGGGGCTAACGTCTTAATAGCCAGTAATACCAGATATTATGCACCAAATCTTTGGTATGTAAAATCCATGCTGCCGATTCATGCATTGTGTTGATTTGTACCTTTAAGGAACCTTTACCCAATCCATCCTGAAGAAATTGAAAAATTCTAGGAATTCTAAAAGAGTGACAACTAAACCCATGTTCCAAACACCAGGACATAAAAGCCTTATAGACATTGTGATAAATCTTCCTTGTCACAGGTTTATGGGCCTGAAACAAAGTTTCAATGATAGAATCAGAAAAACCTCTCTGTCTTTGAACTAAGCGTTCAATCTCCAAGCCATCAACTTTAGAGATTTTAGATCCTTATGAAAGAAAGGACCTTGAGACAGAAGGTGGTGACACAGAGGAAGTGGTCACGGGGGACAACTGGACATCTGTACCAGATCTACAAACCAAGTCCTGCAATGCCAAGCTGGAGCAATCAGGATTACTGATGATACCTGCAATCAGGATTACTGATGATACCTCCTGCCAGACAAAACAACCAAGGGGCTACTATAGCATCCACAAAATCTGCCTGAGAATATCTGGACCTCACAAAATATCTGGGGAGTTTTTTTGTTCCAACGAGAAGCCATCAGATCCACTTCTGGAAAACCCCATAGGTCTACATGACTGAAGACTTCCAGATGAAGGGACCAGACCCCTATGAGAATGGATTGACGATTGGAAAAATGTCTGCTTCCCAATTGATCACCCTGGAATATGAACTGCAGACACTATACAGGAATTGCTCTCTGCCCAAGTCAGAAACCTCCCTCATCGCCAGGGAACTGCAAGTTCCCCCCTGATGATTGATGTAAGCCACTTCTGTGACATTAAACAAAAGAATGGAAGAAAAGATGTACACAAGCTGAGAGTAACTTCAGTCTTCTCTGTTCTGCCAAGGAAAGTCTCATGGAGACTGAATCGATAATCAAACCCAAAAAAGTAGTCCTGTATTGAAGGGACAAAGAACTTTTTGGAAATGTACTTTCCAACCATGCTCTTGAAGAAACAACACAAGTCTTTTGATATCAGAAATTGCAAAATATAAAGATAAAGCCTGTACCAAGATATCACCCAGGTAAAGAACCACCAAAACACCCTAAACAATTATTATCAATAAGAGAGACCCCAGCACCTTCGTATAAATTATGGGAATGGTAACCAGGCAAAACGGTAGAACAACAAACTGAAAATGCTTGTCCAGGAATGCAAATCTTAGAAATTGGTGATGATCCATGTGAATAAGGATATAATGAAGATACGCTTCCTTCAGATCTATAGAGGACATGAACTGTCCTCTTTGGACAAGAAGAAGAATCATACGAATGGTCTCCATCTTAAAAGAAGGAACCCTGATAAACCTGTTTAAAGTTTTTAAGATCAGAACAGGTCTGTAGGTTCCTTCTTTCTTGGGAGCTTGTTCTAAATCTGGAACTGGAACTATTACTCCCATAGATTCCAGATCTCAAACTGACTAAAAAGGCTCCTGCCTTTACAGGATTCTTTGGAACATGAGACAGAAGAAACCTTTTCCTGGGGGGCCTTCATCTGAAACCTATTCTGTTTCCTGGTGATATAATGCTCAGAACCCATGAATTTTGAACAGAATGAAACCAAAACCCTCTGAAAAAGGCATAATTTCTGGATTGGGGGCTAAACCTTAATGCAGACTTGGTAGTGGAAATAGGCTTCTTGGACTGTTTTAGCCATTTTCCAATTCCAGTTTGGTTAACAGGAAAAACTGGAAGACGTCTGCTTCTGGTAAGAAGAGGCAGAGGAGGACTTTTGGTTCTTAGATTGACAAAATTAACTAAAATGGTTAGAACCTCTAGAATTACCTTTAGACTTCTTATCCTGAGGGAGAAAATCTCCTTTCCCCCCAGTCACCGTAGAAATGAATTTGTCCAGACCAGACCAAAAAAACACCTTCCCCTTAAAAGGAAGAGATAGAAGTCTTGATTTAGAAACCATGTCAGCAGACCATGATTTGAACCATAAGACCCTTCTAGTTAAAACTACTAGAGCCATAATACCCAAGCTGCGGAGTCCCTGAGTAATGAAACATAAAGGGTGGGATTTAACAAACATCTTTTTACTGAAAAAAACAAATGTACAACCCTAATAGACCACAGAAAGGGTTCTATTGGGGTTGTGGATAGAAAATAAATCAACCTTACACAACTGCCTTAAGGACTTTCCTAACAAAGTCGGCCTCAGAAGAAGTAAAAACATCACAATAGTAGAATTTAGTAAAAGTATGCAAAGAAGACCAAGTAGCTACCTTGCAAATTTGGTCAACAAAAGTTTCATTCTTAAAAGCCCAAGAAGTGGCAACTTATCTAGTAGAACGAGCAGTAATCCTTTAAGGTGGAGACTGACCTACCTCCAAGTAAGCTTTGTGGATCAAACAATTACACCAAGAAGCCGAAGAAACAGCATAAGCTTTCTGCCCTTTAGCAGAACCAGAAAAATTAACAAACAAACTAAAAGTTAAAATATTATGTTGTCGCTATTAACAGCATCCAAAATTATGAAGAGATCTCGAAGAATTTGTAGGATTAGGACCACAATTTTCCTACTTATATAGTCTGAGGACACAACCTTCGGCACAAGGTCACAATTGGTCCTTAAGACGTTATCTTGATGAAAAATAACATAAGGAGAATCACATGAAATAGCAGAAACTCTTCTAGCAGATGAAATCGCTAAAAGAAACAAAACCTTCCAAGAGAGAAGCTTAAAATCCACCTTATGCATAGGTTCAAAAAGTAAAGCCTGCAAAATCCTGAAAAACATCAAAATGTCAAGGAGGAGAAATTGGTTTAATGACAGTTTTAATTATAGACAAAACCTGAACAAAACCCACAAATCTCAGGAAGATTAGCAATCTTGATGTGGAACAGAACTGAAAGAACAGAAATCTTGCCTTTCAAAGAACTGGTGAATAAACTTTTATCCAAACCATCCTGTTAAAATAGCAAAATTCTATGAAATCTAAAAGAATGCAAAGAAAAACCATGATTCCCACACCAAGAAATAAAGGCCTTCCAGACCTTATACGAAATTCTCCTGGTCACAGGCTTATGAGCCTGTATAAGAGTCTCAATAACAGAATCAGAAAACCCTCTCTGCCTGAGAACTATAGGTTCAATCACCATGCCATCAAGCTGAGAGATTTGGAATCCGTATGGAAAAAATGGACCTTGAGATAGAAGGTCTGGATGCAAAGGAAGTTGACAAGAAGGGCAAATTCTTTGAGACCAAGTGAGGCCAATCAGAATCACTGATGCTCTTTCCTCCCTTAGTCTGGTAATCAATCTGGGAAGGACCAGAGAAGAAAAATCATAGGCTAGCTGAAAGGACCACTGAACTACCAGAGCATCCATAAACACTGCTCGAGAATCCATGGACCTCGAATAGTACCTGGAAAGTTTGTGATTCAGCTAAGAGGCCATCAGATCAATCTATGGATGACCACAAAGATCCACTTTCTGATTGAACACATCCAGATGAGACTGAAGACTGAGAACATCTGCTTTATAAATGTCCACTCCTGGAAGATGAACAAAAGAAATCGGACAGCAATTGACTTCTGCCCAGGAAAGAATTTGTGATATTTCCCTCATGGTTAGGGACCTGTGAGTTCCTCCCTGAGGATTGACATATGCTACTGATGTAACATTGTCTGACTAAAAATGGAGATAAGATTCCCTTTTCAATAGAGGCCAACTCTGAAGGGTCCTGAAAAGTGCACAGAGTTCTACTACATTTATTGGTAACCTTGCCTCCTGAGGAGGCCAAATTAACTTTCAAACCATGTTGCTGAAGAAGCAACATTATTCTTCTGGTGTGAGATTATGCTAAATATAAATATAATGCTGAGAGCTGTAGCCAACCAAATAGTAGAGCAACACACTGAAAATGCTTGTCCAGAAAAGCAAACCTTAGAAACTGATGATGTTCCTTCTGTATAGGAACATGAAGGTAAGCATCCTTTAAAACTATTATGGACATAAACTGACCTTAGTGAACAAAAGGCAGAATATTCCGAATATTTTCCATTTTGAAAGTAAGAACTCTGAGAAAACTTGTTCAGAGCTTTTAGATCCAGAATTGGTCTGAAAGTTCCCTCCTTCTTTGGAACAATGAAGAGATTGGAATAAAATCACATTCTCTGCCCCTGCAAGGAAACCAAAACAATATGAAACAGATATGAAACAGACTGAAAAAATGCCTGAGCCTTTACAGGATTTTTTGGAACATCGTACAGAAAAACTTTCCCATGATAGGCCTTGCTCTGAAACTTATTCAATATTCTTGGGATACTTTATTTAGAACCCTTGAACAGACTGAAACCAAACTTCCTGAAAAAAGGCGTAACCTGCCCCCTGGATCGGGAGATCCACCTTCATGCAGACTTGGTTGGGGGAGTGGATTTATTTGACTGCTTTGACTTGTTCCAGTTAGATTTTTTTTTTCTCTGCTCAGAATCAGAGTTCCTCTGATTTTGTCTCTAAGTTGATTTGTGTGCCCTATTTTGAGGAAAGGGACAAACACAATTCTGAGGCTTATATTTACCTTTGGACTTTTTGTTCTGAAGATGGAAATCTCCTTTACAGCAGTCAAAGTAGAAATAATGAAATTCAAACCAGTACCAAATAAAATGTTTTGTTGAAAAGAAAGAGATAAAAGCCAGGATTTAAAAACCATGTCAGCAGACCAAGATTTCAACCATAAAGCCATTCTAGAAAGAACAGATAAACAAATATTTTTAGCATTAATTTTTAATAATTTAAAAAATAGTATCACAAATAACAGCATTTGCACATTTGAGCAATACTAATGGTTCAAAAAATCTTCATTGGCAGAATTATCAGATAACTGCCCAGCAAGACTATTTAACAAGAAAGAAGAAGCAGCAGCCACATCAGCAATAGATACTGTTTGTCTGAAAAGATACCCTGCTTGCAGAAAAACCCTCCTATGGTAGGATTCTAACTTCCTATCTAAAGGGTCTTTAAAGGAAGAACTATCTAACCAAAGTAGAAATTGCTCCATCTACCTTGGTAATAGTTTCCCAAAGCTCAATATTAGAGACTGTAAAGGATACATCTTCTTAAAACTTGCAGAAGGATTGAAATGTAAACATGGCTTAGTCCAATCCCTGGATATAATCTAATCTCAGAGATAGGAAATACAACAGGTGATTTAACCATATGTTTAAAAATAGTATCTAAATGATTAACAGGTTTATGCCCATCTACTTCCGGATCCCTAACCTTTAAAGTAAGCAACCTTTTTTTTTTTAAAGTGAACGAATATGCTTAATTTTAAATGAATAAGGGGATGTTTAATTTTATTAATCAGAGGCTAACTCTTGATCATCAAAAAAAAAAACCTCTCCCTCTGGGGACAGATCAGCTTCACAACTAGAAACATTAACTGCAGCAGGCTTAGAATTAGTAGAAGGTAAATTCTGAACTGACCTTTTACGCTTTAGTTGAAGGAGGCATGGCCGCCAAAATTTCAGACACAGTCGTACAAAGAAGATCCTTAAATCCAGGAGTGAAACTAGCAGAATCCTCCTGAAAGTAACAAACAGAAAGAGCAATAATACCTTTAGAAGCAAGTGCAGCACCAGCCTGGTCAGGATGCATTAAAATATCAATATATTTTTAGGGGGACGGAGCCAACTACCATAGCAGTAGGATGTGTTTTGTTGAGCTCTTATGGCCAGTCGAGATTATATAGATTTATGGAAGCTATTCATAGTAACTTTGGGGAAAATGTTGCCTCAAGAATATTAGTTTTGAGATCAATATTTTGGCAGCTTAGGAACTATCAGCAAAGAGGCTCTGATTATACTCCTGGAATGATACGGTCCAGCTTATGCTAAATGGTGGCATAACCTTTTGTTTTAGCATACAGGACGCTGGTCTGTTGATATCCCCGCAAACTTGCCGAAAAAGCCTGTCATACTATATTTGAGAGAGAAAAGGAATCACATACGTGAGTGATCTGTATGTGTGAGTTAAAACATCTCCCTTTGTCTGATACTTTACAGCAGAGCATGCAGTGAGAGCTAATGGCGCACATGGAAGCTGTAAGGGCTGATATCTTCCGAGCTCTAGAAAAGCTTATAGAGGATCACTCTCACAAGTTAGAGGATCATTTGGAGACAGTATTCCTTTCAAATCCTATACCCAACATGAAGACTCTTCTGGCGCCTAAAGCCAATGAAGATTATCATGAGGTCCCTATATGTTCTCCTACTCTGAAGGAATTAGTGGTGACGCAGGTCTTAACGGAGGAAAGATGCAACACAAAAGTTTTGAAAACAATACGAGCTAACCCCCAAGGAGAAATCAGAAGGTTTTACTCTGCTAACCGAGCGGATCATATGGAAGGAAGAGACCCCAAGAAGAATGCATGCACAAAATCAAGTAAAGAACAAGCAAGGAAATTAAATCTCATGGATTCTTGCACCTGGCTGCCATGTGGAACGTGTGAATGCTTCTGACCAGCGGAGCTACCAGCCTCTGAACTGTGTCTCAGCGCCAGCCTTAAGGAGCCTCAGTTCACTGTTTGCAAATATATGGCCGACTTATATTTATTTTTTGAGAATTGGTGTGGGGTAGAATATGAGAAGTCCATGGTAGTGAGAAGTGGATTCTGATCCTCTCTTCAATGGTGCGTTCACCACTTCCTAAACTAAGTGACTAAGGACTATTGCTGGTTTATCTTACACTTAAAAACTTTCATGCAACTTTAGCTAAATATCGGTTTTTTGGGGGCTTACTTTGTCTGCAGGTTGGATCATGTTTATATCCTTTTTTTTGTCTCTTACAGGCAAAAGATAAGAACTCATGTAGTAGCTATATAGTCTTCTGAAGTATTGTTTTATATGCATGCTATTTACAGCTAAACCTAAGTGTTAGTCCTAAAGGTTAGTAACTTATCTTTTATATATTTTTAGGATACCCACTTTTATATGATTTTCTCCTTGCATAGGATTCTGCAACTGTAATATCTAATGCGTGTTATTAAAATGAGTAAGGAGGTTCAGCTTTACTGATCCATGTAAAGTATATTAGTTTTAACTATACCTCCATGGTATGCCTTTTAAGTTAGTGATGCTCATCTCTCTAACTAAATCATTAACAGTAAGAACACAAAGTGTACACTCTGTGACTACTTTATTTGTCCCGTTATATCCTTATTATAATGTTAACAAGGTTATAGCTATCTGGAGATATAGATATATACATCTGCCATGCAGAGCCCATCTCTTCCCTACAGTCCTTTTTTTATCCTGAACAGATTTTAATGTAAGAAAATACTCCCCTGGTATAATATTCTGGCTTCAATTATAGTGGTCGCAGTTACACTAATAACTGACATACAAGTAAATACATCATATTTATACCCTAAGCCTGCTTCTTAGTTATTAATAAGCTCCTACCCCTCACATATCAATATACTCTGGCAAATTTAATTCTGCTCAGAGTATTTTTTCGCAGTTTCCCTCGCAAAATACTGCAATTATAATCTTCATTTCATCAAAACTGATCATAATATTATGCTATGTGATACAGAATGAAATAGCTCTGCTTTTAGATAGGTTTGTCAATTATAATTATAATATGGCTAATCTGCTTTTTTCTTTCGTCTTACTGGCATATTGATATATAATTGGAATGGTTTAATGAAAGACCAGAAGGTAGTATAGTCTAACTAGGATTTTTATCAGGAGGTTTTACAGTTCTGCATACTTACTATTTTAGTAGCAGGCTATCTTATGTACTCCTATATATCAAGCTGCCAATGGGTATAGGGCCCATGCCCATATGGCAAAAAGTATTTTCATTCAATATTGGAAAACAAATTATCATTATTTTCTCACAATACCTGCCCTGATATCTACCAGCTATCAACTCCCTATAACTATTGTTTTTCCTTTTTACTTTGTTCCCCCTCCCAAAGCCTTGCGTCCCTATATCTTTTTTTTTAAAAAAAAATAATTTTTATTGAAGTCATGACTCAATATTACAAATAGGGTTCATCCATAGACCAGAATAATACAAAAAAAAAAAAAAATAGAGTATACAGGGAGTGCAGAATTATTAGGCAAGTTGTATTTTTGAGGATTAATTTTATTATTGAACAACAACCATGTTCTCAATGAACCCAAAAAACTCATTAATATCAAAGCTGAATAGTTTTGGAAGTAGTTTTTAGTTTGTTTTAGTTATAGCTATTTTAGGGGGATATCTCTGTGTGCAGGTGACTATTACTGTGCATAATTATTAGGCAACTTAACAAAAAACAAATATATACCCATTTCAATTATTTATTTTTACCAGTGAAACCAATATAACATCTCAACATTCACAAATATACATTTCTGACATTCAAAAACAAAACAAAAACAAATCAGTGACCAATATAGCCACCTTTCTTTGCAAGGACACTCAAAAGCCAGCCATCCATGGATTCTGTCAGTGTTTTGATCTGTTCACCATCAACATTGTGTGCAGCAGCAACCACAGCCTCCTAGACACTGTTCAGAGAGGTGTACTGTTTTCCATCCTTGTAAATCTCACATTTGATGATGGACCACAGGTTCTCAATGGGGTTCAGATCAGGTGAACAAGGAGGCCATGTCATTAGATTTTCTTCTTTTATACCCTTTCTTGCCAGCCACGCTGTGGCTCACTCTCATTTCATCAGTCCATAAAACCTTAGAAAAATCAGTCTTGAGATATTTCTTGGCCCAGTCTTGACGTTTCAGCTTGTGTGTCTTGTTCAGTGGTGGTCGTCTTTCAGCCTTTCTTACCTTGGCCATGTCTCTGAATATTGCACACCTTGTGCTTTTGGGCACTCCAGTGATGTTGCAGCTCTGAAATATGGCCAAACTGGTGGCAAGTGGCATCTTGGCAGCTGCACGCTTGACTTTTCTCAGTTCATGGGCAGTTATTTTGCGCCTTGATTTTTCCACACGCTTCTTGCGACCCTGTTGACTATTTTGAATGAAACGCTTGATTGTTCGATGATCACGCTTCAGAAGCTTTGCAATTTTAAGAGTGCTGCATCCCTCTGCAAGATATCTCACTATTTTTGACTTTTCTGAGCCTGTCAAGTCCTTCTTTTGACCCATTTTGCCAAAGGAAAGGAAGTTGCCTAATAATTATGCACACCTGATATAGGGTGTTGATGTCATTAGACCACACCCCTTCTCATTACAGAGATGCACATCACCTAATATGCTTAATTGGTAGTAGGCTTTCGAGCCTATACAGCTTGGAGTAAAACAACATGCATAAAGAGGATAATGTGGTCAAAATACTAATTTGCCTAATAATGCTGCACTCCCTGTACATTAACAGAACAAGAATATTACGGACAACTAAAGAGCTGTGAAACCCTTTATCAACAAGAAGAGATGAAGCTGGGTGAGCACTAGGGTCACTCTAATGGCATATGGGGCTGTATCTAAAGATGTAGCTGTCCGCAAAGTGTTATTGGAGTCTACCAACAGGGGTAAACATGAAGGCGTAAAACCATCAGGCACGTTCCGCTACTGTGTGGTAAACTGGACTGGACAAAGGTAGGTGGGACTTCTTTTTTTTTTCTTTTTTTTTTAGAGTAAGTCGTGAAACAGATAAAATGAAAATGCTCCTACTTGTGCAAAGGGGTCACTTTTGGACCTAAGTGATCTAATGAAAGAAGGCTGTGGGGAGGGATCTTATGAGTTGGTTACTCTTGGGACAAAACATAAAGAGGGGGAAAAGAATGCAGCAGGCAAGAGCCGCTCTTTTTAGAAAAAAGGGGGGAGGGGGGGACAGAGCTATCTGGGGTACCTATACTAGTTTTGAGGGCGACAAGTTGGGGATATTCAGTTATGATATAGAGGAAAAGTTCTTTATGGGAGTATATATTACAATAACATAGATCATTTCTTATATCAAAATAAATTGAGAGAAGAATCTAACTTAAATATGGGATCAGATATACAACAGTGGAAGAGCACTGTCTACTGACAATTTCAACATAAGTTCTAGGAGGGTCATACCTGGTTTCCAAAATAAATATGAAATATTTAGATACACATGAGGCATAAATTGGACATGTATCTAATTAACGTTCTTTGCCAAACTATGTCATCCATAGAAGGACCATTAACTAAACTTCGTGTCTCTATCTATATCTTCTAAGTACATATAGGGGCTGGGGAGGAGGGGTGATTTCTGTGGAGTTCCCTCATGTGCCTTAGGAAAGTGGACGTAAAACATACTGAGGGAATTAGCATATAGGGCTTGTTCTATGAGACCCCCCTAAAAAGAATGTAATTTGGGAGAATGGTAATCACATAATATTGCTACTTGAGGTCAAAACTAGATTAAGTACAATATATGCATGGTTTACCAACATGGGGACCATCCTACCCAGTTCCTCTCTTAAACCTGGATTTTAACCTACTGAGGGGAATATACATTACAATTTTTTGAAACTATAAACACTTTATAGGTTACAACCCTCTTAATAAGCTTAGGTGAAGTGAATGACATGAGATTTTGAAGAAGAGCTGTTACAGTTTTACATGTGTCATAATACAAGGACTCACAAGGCATTCTGTGTAGACTGACAGCCTGTCCTTTCAAGGTTGGAAGGCAATATCTGTATACGGCAGTTACTATATATAGTAATTATAGGAGAGGAGCTAATAGGGTTAGGTTTCATACAGATGTGTAAATAAAAAGAGAGAAGCGCTCAACCTGGGGACGAACAATAGCATAATAGCTTGTTCTATGGCTAGTTACCACCCTAGAAGCAGCCTCTTTTTGCTCAATATGTGCCTTTCACAGAGAAGAACTTTCCTGTAGCATATCAGTCTGATCCTGACTTCACAGTACAGTCCAGCCCCGAAATACCAGGCAATCCCTCTCTAAACAAGAGAAACAGCAAAACCCCAGACGTACGTTTCGGCCTATTGTGGGCCTCGTCAGTGAGGTGCAGCCATATCCCTCTAGGCACACTGAGCAACGGGTCCACGTCTGGATTCCCGCATCACACTTAGGGAGACTTCCCTAAGTGTCATAATTTGCATAAATAAAAAAAGAGAAGCGCTCAACCTGGGGACGAACAATAGCATAATAGCTTGTTCTATGGCTAGTTACCACCCTAGAAGCAGCCTCTTTTTGCTCAATATGTGCCTTTCACAGAGAAGAACTTTCCTGTAGCATATCAGTCTGATCCTGACTTCACAGTACAGTCCAGCCCCGAAATACCAGGCAATCCCTGTCTGAACAAGAGAAACAGCAAAACCCCAGACGTACGTTTCGGCCTATTGTGGGCCTCGTCAGTGAGGTGCAGCCATATCCCTCTAGGCACACTGAGCAACGGGTCCACGTCTGGATTCCCGCATCACACTTAGGGAGACTTCCCTAAGTGTCATAATTTGCATAAATAAAAAGAGAGAAGCGCTCAACCTGGGGACGAACAATAGCATAATAGCTTGTTCTATGGCTAGTTACCACCCTAGAAGCAGCCTCTTTTTGCTCAATATGTGCCTTTCACAGAGAAGAACTTTCCTGTAGCATATCAGTCTGATCCTGACTTCACAGTACAGTCCAGCCCCGAAATACCAGGCAATCCCTCTCTGAACAAGAGAAACAGCAAAACCCCAGACGTACGTTTCGGCCTATTGTGGGCCTCGTCAGTGAGGTGCAGCCATATCCCTCTAGGCACACTGAGCAACGGGTCCACGTCTGGATTCCCGCATCACACTTAGGGAGACTTCCCTAAGTGTCATAATTTGCATAAATAAAAAGAGAGAAGCGCTCAACCTGGGGACGAACAATAGCATAATAGCTTGTTCTATGGCTAGTTACCACCCTAGAAGCAGCCTCTTTTTGCTCAATATGTGCCTTTCACAGAGAAGAACTTTCCTGTAGCATATCAGTCTGATCCTGACTTCACAGTACAGTCCAGCCCCGAAATACCAGGCAATCCCTCTCTGAACAAGAGAAACAGCAAAACCCCAGACGTACGTTTCGGCCTATTGTGGGCCTCGTCAGTGAGGTGCAGCCATATCCCTCTAGGCACACTGAGCAACGGGTCCACGTCTGGATTCCCGCATCACACTTAGGGAGACTTCCCTAAGTGTCATAATTTGCATAAATAAAAAGAGAGAAGCGCTCAACCTGGAGACGAACAATAGCATAATAGCTTGTTCTATGGCTAGTTACCACCCTAGAAGCAGCCTCTTTTTGCTCAATATGTGCCTTTCACAGAGAAGAACTTTCCTGTAGCATATCAGTCTGATCCTGACTTCACAGTACAGTCCAGCCCCGAAATACCAGGCAATCCCTCTCTGAACAAGAGAAACAGCAAAACCCCAGACGTACGTTTCGGCCTATTGTGGGCCTCGTCAGTGAGGTGCAGCCATATCCCTCTAGGCACACTGAGCAACGGGTCCACGTCTGGATTCCCGCATCACACTTAGGGAGACTTCCCTAAGTGTCATAATTTGCATAAATAAAAAGAGAGAAGCGCTCAACCTGGGGACGAACAATAGCATAATAGCTTGTTCTATGGCTAGTTACCACCCTAGAAGCAGCCTCTTTTTGCTCAATATGTGCCTTTCACAGAGAAGAACTTTCCTGTAGCATATCAGTCTGATCCTGACTTCACAGTACAGTCCAGCCCCGAAATACCAGGCAATCCCTCTCTGAACAAGAAAAACAGCAAAACCCCAGACGTACGTTTCGGCCTATTGTGGGCCTCGTCAGTGAGGTGCAGCCATATCCCTCTAGGCACACTGAGCAACGGGTCCACGTCTGGATTCCCGCATCACACTTAGGGAGACTTCCCTAAGTGTCATAATTTGCATAAATAAAAAGAGAGAAGCGCTCAACCTGGGGACGAACAATAGCATAATAGCTTGTTCTATGGCTAGTTACCACCCTAGAAGCAGCCTCTTTTTGCTCAATATGTGCCTTTCACAGAGAAGAACTTTCCTGTAGCATATCAGTCTGATCCTGACTTCACAGTACAGTCCAGCCCCGAAATACCAGGCAATCCCTCTCTGAACAAGAGAAACAGCAAAACCCCAGACGTACGTTTCGGCCTATTGTGGGCCTCGTCAGTGAGGTGCAGCCATATCCCTCTAGGCACACTGAGCAACGGGTCCACGTCTGGATTCCCGCATCACACTTAGGGAGACTTCCCTAAGTGTCATAATTTGCATAAATAAAAAGAGAGAAGCGCTCAACCTGGGGACGAACAATAGCATAATAGCTTGTTCTATGGCTAGTTACCACCCTAGAAGCAGCCTCTTTTTGCTCAATATGTGCCTTTCACAGAGAAGAAATTTCCTGTAGCATATCAGTCTGATCCTGACTTCACAGTACAGTCCAGCCCCGAAATACCAGGCAATCCCTCTCTGAACAAGAGAAACAGCAAAACCCCAGACGTACGTTTCGGCCTATTGTGGGCCTCGTCAGTGAGGTGCAGCCATATCCCTCTAGGCACACTGAGCAACGGGTCCACGTCTGGATTCCCGCATCACACTTAGGGAGACTTCCCCAAGTGTCATAATTTGCATAAATAAAAAGAGAGAAGCGCTCAACCTGGGGACGAACAATAGCATAATAGCTTGTTCTATGGCTAGTTACCACCCTAGAAGCAGCCTCTTTTTGCTCAATATGTGCCTTTCACAGAGAAGAACTTTCCTGTAGCATATCAGTCTGATCCTGACTTCACAGTACAGTCCAGCCCCTAAATACCAGGCAATCCCTCTCTGAACAAGAGAAACAGCAAAACCCTAGACGTACGTTTCGGCCTATTGTGGGCCTCGTCAGTGAGGTGCAGCCATATCCCTCTAGGCACACTGAGCAACGGGTCCACGTCTGGATTCCCGCATCACACTTAGGGAGACTTCCCTAAGTGTCATAATTTGCATAAATAAAAAGAGAGAAGCGCTCAACCTGGGGACGAACAATAGCATAATAGCTTGTTCTATGGCTAGTTACCACCCTAGAAGCAGCCTCTTTTTGCTCAATATGTGCCTTTCACAGAGAAGAACTTTCCTGTAGCATATCAGTCTGATCCTGACTTCACAGTACAGTCCAGCCCCGAAATACCAGGCAATCCCTCTCTGAACAAGAGAAACAGCAAAACCCCAGATGTACGTTTCGGCCTATTGTGGGCCTCGTCAGTGAGGTGCAGCCATATCCCTCTAGGCACACTGAGCAACGGGTCCACGTCTGGATTCCCGCATCACACTTAGGGAGACTTCCCTAAGTGTCATAATTTGCATAAATAAAAAGAGAGAAGCGCTCAACCTGGGGACGAACAATAGCATAATAGCTTGTTCTATGGCTAGTTACCACCCTAGAAGCAGCCTCTTTTTGCTCAATATGTGCCTTTCACAGAGAAGAACTTTCCTGTAGCATATCAGTCTGATCCTGACTTCACAGTACAGTCCAGCCCCGAAATACCAGGCAATCCCTCTCTGAACAAGAGAAACAGCAAAACCCCAGACGTACGTTTCGGCCTATTGTGGGCCTCGTCAGTGAGGTGCAGCCATATCCCTCTAGGCACACTGAGCAACGGGTCCACGTCTGGATTCCCGCATCACACTTAGGGAGACTTCCCTAAGTGTCATAATTTGCATAAATAAAAAGAGAGAAGCGCTCAACCTGGGGACGAACAATAGCATAATAGCTTGTTCTATGGCTAGTTCTCTCTTTTTATTTATGCAAATTATGACACTTGGGGAAGTCTCCCTAAGTGTGATGCGGGAATCCAGACGTGGACCCGTTGCTCAGTGTGCCTAGAGGGATATGGCTGCACCTCACTGACGAGGCCCACAATAGGCTGAAACGTACGTCTGGGGTTTTGCTGTTTCTCTTGTTCAGAGAGGGATTGCCTGGTATTTCGGGGCTGGACTGTACTGTGAAGTCAGGATCAGACTGATATGCTGCAGGAAAGTTCTTCTCTGTGAAAGGCACATATTGAGCAAAAAGAGGCTGCTTCTAGGGTGGTAACTTGCCATAGAACAAGCTATTATGCTATTGTTCGTTCCCAGTTTGAGCGCTTCTCTCTTTTTATTTATGCAAATTATGACACTTGGGGAAGTCTCCCTAAGTGTGATGCAGGAATCCAGACGTGGACCCGTTGCTCAGTGTGCCTAGAGGGATATGGCTGCACCTCACTGACGAGGCCCACAATAGGCCGAAATGTACGTCTGGGGTTTTGCTGTTTCTCTTGTTCAGAGAGGGATTGCCTGGTATTTCGGGGCTGGACTGTACTGTGAAGTCAGGATCAGACTGATATGCTACAGGAAAGTTCTTCTCTGTGAAAGGCACATATTGAGCAAAAAGAGGCTGCTTCTAGGGTGGTAACTTGCCATAGAACAAGCTATTATGCTATTGTTCGTTCCCAGGTTGAGCGCTTCTCTCTTTTTATTTATGCAAATTATGACACTTGGGGAAGTCTCCCTAAGTGTGATGCGGGAATCCAGACGTGGACCCGTTGCTCAGTGTGCCTAGAGGGATATGGCTGCACCTCACTGACGAGGCCCACAATAGGCCGAAACGTACGTCTGGGGTTTTGCTGTTTCTCTTGTTCAGAGAGGGATTGCCTGGTATTTCGGGGCTGGACTGTACTGTGAAGTCAGGATCAGACTGATATGCTACAGGAAAGTTCTTCTCTGTGAAAGGCACATATTGAGCAAAAAGAGGCTGCTTCTAGGGTGGTAACTTGCCATAGAACAAGCTATTATGCTATTGTTCGTTCCCAGGTTGAGCGCTTCTCTCTTTTTATTTATGCAAATTATGACACTTGGGGAAGTCTCCCTAAGTGTGATGCGGGAATCCAGACGTGGACCCGTTGCTCAGTGTGCCTAGAGGGATATGGCTGCACCTCACTGACGAGGCCCACAATAAGCCGAAACGTACGTCTGGGGTTTTGCTGTTTCTCTTGTTCAGAGAGGGATTGCCTGGTATTTCGGGGCTGGACTGTACTGTGAAGTCAGGATCAGACTGATATGCTACAGGAAAGTTCTTCTCTGTGAAAGGCACATATTGAGCAAAAAGAGGCTGCTTCTAGGGTGGTAACTTGCCATAGAACAAGCTATTATGCTATTGTTCGTTCCCAGGTTGAGCGCTTCTCTCTTTTTATTTATGCAAATTATGACACTTGGGGAAGTCTCCCTAAGTGTGATGCGGGAATCCAGACGTGGACCCGTTGCTCAGTGTGCCTAGAGGGATATGGCTGCACCTCACTGACGAGGCCCACAATAGGCCGAAACGTACGTCTGGGGTTTTGCTGTTTCTCTTGTTCAGAGAGGGATTGCCTGGTATTTCGGGGCTGGACTGTACTGTGAAGTCAGGATCAGACTGATATGCTACAGGAAAGTTCTTCTCTGTGAAAGGCACATATTCAGCAAAAAGAGGCTGCTTCTAGGGTGGTAACTTGCCATAGAACAAGCTATTATGCTATTGTTCGTTCCCAGGTTGAGCGCTTCTCTCTTTTTATTTATGCAAATTATGACACTTGGGGAAGTCTCCCTAAGTGTGATGCGGGAATCCAGACGTGGACCCGTTGCTCAGTGTGCCTAGAGGGATATGGCTGCACCTCACTGACGAGGCCCACAATAGGCCGAAACGTACGTCTGGGGTTTTGCGGTTTCTCTTGTTCAGAGAGGGATTGCCTGGTATTTCGGGGCTGGACTGTACTGTGAAGTCAGGATCAGACTGATATGCTACAGGAAAGTTCTTCTCTGTGAAAGGCACATATTGAGCAAAAAGAGGCTGCTTCTAGGGTGGTAACTTGCCATAGAACAAGCTATTATGCTATTGTTAGTTCCCAGGTTGAGCGCTTCTCTCTTTTTATTTATTCATACAGATGTGAACTATCACTGATAAGTACACCTAGAATATATATGGATATGAGTGCCTGATAGGAGGACTCTCCTAGCACCAAAGTTAAGATGATATAAATAGATACCATTCACCATTGTATACCCTATGCAGGATGGGTAGCTATAATGATAACACTGAATTGCCCGCTGGTCTCATTCTGGGCCCCGGCTCTTAAGATCCTAGTGAAGGAGGGCAGTCTCAGAGGAATTTCAGATGTATGGTCTCCTTATAATAGTTTCAGTAAAGAGAGATCTCTACCAGGGACTAATTAGTGGATTCTACAGACAAAAATATAAACCTCTTTTGGGAGCTATAAGTGTAAACTCAGTTATGAAGGTATTGTGAAACACAAGGCACACCCAATTGAGAATCACAAGAATGCCAATGTCATCATTCACTTCAATCTGTTTTTATGAAAATCTAAGAAGGGGTTACTCGAGATAGATTCCCATCCTCCATATAATAAGAGATTGCGCGGTATATGTTCTCTGAGATATTAGGAGCACAACTAAATAGGATACTGCTCTTATTGTTGAATGAGCCCCATAAACTGTACATAATTTAAAATAGAGATGACTAACTGAGGCAACATAAAGAGAACATAGAATTAAATTGGGTTAGGTTAAAAAACAGTTAACTGGAGAATTGGGCTCCTTGAAATACTGTAAGGTGGTTTTCTCAAATAATGGCAAACATATGGAACATCTATACACATATTACATACTGTCAATACAGACGATCATGAACAAATCACATAGAGTCCAGAAAAGTAAACAACTGTATAAACTTGTTTTTTTAAGTTCTCTAGAGTAACAGCACTAAGTCACATGGAAAGCAGGACATAGCTATGACTCTTTTACTGCCTGCATCGAATTATCCACAGCTAGCCAACTCCTGCTTTTAGAGGCTCTAGGGTGTCCCATTGGAACCATTTACATGGGGATCCATGTGAGGGGACAAAATACACTAGGACTGTGATGTGGGTAGAAATATCTAAGAAATTCAAGCATCTGCCGTTTTCGGTATCCTCTCTCTGTATCCAAATTTGGAACTGCCGGCCCACTGAGTCTCCTTTTCTAAGGAGCCCCGGTTCTCTGCATGGGTGCTTAAGGGCTGCCTTGAGAGGGACAAGAGCGTCTCTGAACTGCCGCTGTCTTCTTACAGACTGTCGTGATCTGTCCATTGATTCCTCGGTGTGGGAGGACTCTCTTCTCAGAGAGTTGAGGCTGGTATAGCCAGGTATGCTCCGTGGATGTTTCAAAGTGCTCCTATTAGTGAGTAGAAAGCCAGGATTACTAAGCTGAACGATTTGGGGAGGGCCGGACAATGTCGCGACCTCTTCTCTAGCTGCCGATAAGTTGGATGCCGGAAAAACACTCAAGAGCTGTAACTTTGCTGCACGGTGGGGATCCTGTCTTGGTATCATAGTCGATCGGCTGTTATCCCTAGTCTCCTCTTGGGTGTTGTCTTCTCGCCTATGCTTTTGACTCACTTTGTATGGCGTCGGAAGGCTCTCCCCAAGATGAGACTTCCCCCCTGCTAGATCAATTAAGGTGCAGAGTTCTCGGCGTAGTGAGGTAAAGTGATCCTCCAGTAGCTGCGCTACTTTTGTCTCCCATCTATCAAAGAACTCCATGTGTATATAACAGGTTAGCCTCAAAGGTATATATATGGCGTTTAAACGATCAGTCGCTGTAAACTTGCTTGTAACTTGTTAATGCGACAGCCTGCCCCTTCTTAGCTTAGATAACGAAGTAAAACGGTGAAGGCAGTGTAATAGTTCCCAGGATCAGGGCCGCATCCGGCAGCAGTGTTGTGTCGTAGCTCCCGCTCAACTAAACTGTATAATCTTGGTATCTCTGTGATCGCAAACTTTTATAGATCAAGTTGTATGAGTTTAAGATATCAGATTTTAGAAAAAATTGCAATAGGATTAAATTTATGAGTTATACAAGCGGGAGCTCTAAGAAACACGTCTGTTCCTCTTTAATGTTAGCTCCGTCCCGCCTCCCTATATCTTAACCAATTGTGGATCTAATATACAATGTCATATAAGCGGAAAGCCTAGGCTAAAGGTGCACCCAGAGATAAGCCTTTTATTGGTCAGACTTTTAGTCCTCTATTTAGCAGGGTGTACAATTGAAATCTAGATCTCTGAGGAACTCTACAACAAGATTGTATTTACATAACACTCAAATTTCAAATATTATATTATACCTTTACCAAGATCTATAAGTGACCATTGTGTTCTTGCATTTACAGTATATATTACTCAAAATGTTCTACAATATACTTGAATTCCCCATTTAAGTTATAGGGGCCCAAAAGTGACCCCTTTGATATTCAGGGGAACTTATTTATTTACCTACTTGTTTATCACTTAAAAATGAGGCTTCATACATAAGATCCTTACCATTACAACAGATAAATATGTTTATTATTAATATTTCCCGTTTACTATTATATATACTGACACATACCGGTATCAAGTAATCTAGATCAGACCCTTTTTCTTTTTGATGTTGCAAATCTACATTTGGTTGTATGTTGAAGTGCGGAGTTTGTCACATATACATATGTCTCTTAGCAACCCTTTAAGCTAAGCTTTATATTCTTTGTTAAGCATGCAGCTAACTCCACTGCTCTCTTAAGAGACATTGTATATTCTTTAAACTTACTGTAAATGTGAGTAAACGTGTTCCATGTTGTAATTTTTGATTAAATAAAAAAAAAAAAATATATCAATATATTTTTTACATAAATTTGCCGGAGGAAAAACCTCAGCATGCTTAGAATGTAAACACAACACTGATAGGAAATGTTCAGATGAACCAGCTTTAAAAGCAGGTTAAGGGACAGAATCAAAAGGCTCAATAGCGGCAGAACAACTAATAATAAAGTTAAATACATAAAAAAAAACAATCCCATAGTTAAAAGGAACCCCCCCCCCTGCAAGTAACTCTCAAATAAATTACAGTTTAATAAACATTTAGATCAATAATGCAATACACAGTACACCTTGCATCCAAACACTTAAAAAGTGATGTGTGCATTAAACTGACATCATATAGAAAAAAAGCATGTCAAAAAGCATGCACAGGCCGGCATGCATTAAAAAATGTACACATGTGAAAACTTGCATGCGTTAATATGCGCTCATGAAACTTTTTTTCGCTAATAAAAATAAAAATTTATTTTAAAGGGGAATTACTGAAAAAAATATACATAACTGTCCCAAGGCTATATAAATAATAAATATATATAATTATAACCTAATCAGCTTATAGAGTGTCAAACAACTAAAAAAAATAGGGCTAGATTACAAGTAGATCGCAAATTTATCATGCACCCATAAATGGACCAATTCACCCGTTTACAGGTGCACGATAAATAACCACCAGCCATTACAAGTGGCTGGTTATTGCAAATGCAAGCTCGCAGTAGCAATTAGCACTCCGAAAATTAACCAAAGGTGAGACCTTTGGTTCATTTTATTAATAATAATAATAATAATAATAATAATAATAAAATATGCCACTACCAATACTACAGAAAAATCCCTTCAACAAGCAACTGTATCAACTTGATCTGAAAACCCCTCTCACAGAAGAATCTGATGCACATCTTCATTCTTCACCACCTCCAGTGAAGGCAAAGACAAGACTGAGGTATGAGTAAGGTGGAAGTGGTTTTATAGAGCTCTTGGGGGTTGGAGATCTTTACTTCCTCCTAGTGGTAGGGAAGAGTAATTCGCAGGAGTAATTGATCATGGACTCTCACCACCTGTAGGACGGAAAGTCTTTCTATGAAAATATTTCAATTTTCTATCAATAGGTTTTCTAAAAAAGGTACTATCCTCAAGAGGAATAGTAGTATGTATAGTTAAAGTAGAAATAGCTCTATCCACTTTAGAAATAGTTTCCCAAAGCTCTAAATTAGAAGCAGGCAAAGGAAACCTCCTTCTTAATCTCTGAGTTGGATTAAAAGGTATACCAGGCTTGGACCACTCTTTAGAAATTATCTGAATGATAGCATAAGGAACTAAAAATGTAACAGATGGTTTAAAAAATCAAATCCAGCTGCTTATCAGACATCCTCAGAAACGTTAGAATTCTGAACTCCTAAGTAAATAAACACTTCTCTGAAAAGAGAATGAAGGAGTTCACAAAATTTACTTAAAAAGAGGAAGATCCAGTTTCTTGACGAGAGACTGACTCTTGATTATCTGAAAAAACTTCACCCTCAGAAGAAGCAGAACCTGGAATGTTTAGCTTAACAGACTTAGACTTACTTAAATTAGAAAAGCTAGTAGAGGAAATATCAGAGACCACCTCTTTACACTTACTTGGAGGAGGCATGGCTGGCAACATCTCAGATATAGTAGAGCATACAAAATCTTTAAATCCTGGAGCAAAATCTGAAGAACTCCCTTATGAAGTACAAACAGAGGGAGGACAGATATATTTAGAAGCAAGAGCAGCATTAAAATTATAAGAATGCATACGATGATCTGTACATGATTTGCTAAACACGGCAGATTAAATATTTTTGCGACTTAAAATATAACTTTTATTTGTACTCAATTAAAAATGGGAAAAATATAAAATCATCCTCTCATGCTTGAAAATGACTAGATTGCTCTTATTAGAGTGTTCCCTATATGTGATAACAAAATCTCCAACTGGGGAAAATTGTATAGAAAATGTGGTAATAGAGTGAATTATTTGGTGTAAAGTTAAAATATTATAAAAGTTGTTATACAACACTTGTAAATCAGCTCATAAAAATGGGATAACAGAAATATATTAGGTATCCATATGATTGGTTGGTACCTTTAAAAATGTATAGTAAATAATATCTGTCCCAATGTTAAACTGTATTATCCACAAGTGATAAATATTATTGATGTTATTGTACAACACTGGTAAATCAGCTCTTTAAAGTGGGATTGCATATTTTACTTGGTATCCTTGTGATTAATTGGTCCCTTTAAGAGGTGATATGCCTTTAAATTAACAGAATCCGTTTGAATTGCACAAATAAATAAGCTCTGACACTAGTCATGGCAGAATGTAGACTTATAATATAGTGTATCTATTATTAGGCAAACAGCCTTACAACATATTTATTTCAGACACAAACAATGTCTGGATATATATCTGGCTGTCTGCCTTGAATTGTATCTATGTAAAAGTATCAACTTATCAATTGAGTATATTTGGCTGCATGCCCAGAAAAAAAATGTATCAAAGTGCTAGTTTAAAGTGAATGTAAATTTTCATGGTAAAGTGGCCGGTTTATAAAAATTTGATTAAAAACAAAAACAGGGGCACTTTAATTCATCAAAATTTACATTTCACTCCTGTAGTGAAAAAAAAAACTTACCTTTTAAAGTGAATATAAATTTTTTTGCAATGAGTGCCCGGTTTTTAAAAATACTTTTAAAAACAGGGGCACTTTCATTGAAAGTTTACATTGCACCGGATTTGTAGAAATACTTAACTTTTACTTCTGCAAAGCTGGATCGATGATCCCCCGCCTTCTTCTTCCTGCTGTACAACCACAGCAATGACGAAACTGGCTTCCTCCAATCACAGCCGGGCATCACGAGATGGACGCTCTGGGGTGCAAGCCATGATTGGAGGAAGCCGGTTTTGTCATTTCTGACGTCAGTACAGAGGAACTGAGGCTGGGATTGGCGATCCGGCTTTGCAGAAGTAAAAGGTAAGTATTTCTAAAAATCCGATGCAATGTAAATTTTCATCAATGAAAGTGCCCCTGTTTTTAAAAGTATTTTTAAAAAACGGGCACTCATTGCTGAAATTGACATTCACTTTAAACTTGACAGCAGCTCCAGCTTCCTCCGGTCGTCGCAAGCCATTTCTGATGTCAGAAATGATGGATAGGTTATCCTCCAATCACGGCTTCCCCCCGGGGGAATGTGTTTTCTATTCAATGCCGTGATTGGAGGAAGCCGGATTCCCCAGGAAGAGACTTTGTGACGGGTGGAGGAAGCTGGAGCTGCTGTCAAGATTAAAAGGTAAGTTATTTTTCACAACAGGAGTGAAATGTAAATTTTGATGAATTAAAGTGCCCCTGGTTTTAATCGAATTTTTAAAAACCGGGCACTTTAGCATAAAAATTTACATTCACTTTAAAGTGAAAGTGAATCCTAGCATTTTACAAATGCTAGGATTGACTTTTGAAACAAATAAAGGGGACTTTCAATTAAGAAGTATAAGATACTTCATGTAGAAAGCTCCTGTATTTGTTTTAACTGATCGTCGTTTTTAGCTGCTACAGCAGCCCACGGCTAAAAAATGTTTTAGCCGTGGGCTGCTGTAGCAGCTAAAAACGGCGATCAGTTAAAACAAATAAAGGAGCTTTCTACATGAAGTATCTTATACTTCTTAATTGAAAGTCCCCTTTATTTGTTTCAGAAGTCAATCCTAGCATTTGTTAAACGCTAGGATTCACTTTCACTTTAACACTCAGCCTTAAAGGGATAGGAAAGTCAAAATTAAACTTGTCTGATTCATATAGAGTATGTAATTTTAAGACAATTTTAAATTCACTTCTATTTTCAAATGTGCATCGTTTTCTTAGTATCCCTTGTTGAAAAAGAATATGCACATATCCTACACTAGTGGAAACTGCTGCTAATTGGTCCCTTGTGATTGGCTAACTTGATGTGTTCAGCTAGCTGTCAGTAGTGCAGTGCTGTTTCTTCAGCACTGGATAATAAGAGAATGAAGCAAATTTGATAATAGAAGTAAATTGGAAAGTTGTTTAAAATTGAATGCTCTATCAGAATCATGAAGAAAAAAAAATGTGGGTTTAGTGTCCCTTTAAAGATTAAAGCTGAAATGTTATAAAACGTTTGCTTTTACATGGCTGCAACTTTTAGTAAAAGTGTGCTTGAATTAGATTCTACCCTCAGAGTTTCTTATATTACTAATGTAGTTATAATAAAGCTTACTTATTGCAAGCAAAGGCCTTCCCCACCTTATTGTTATTCTTACTATATCTAGGAGATATATTAGTGATGATTAGCAATATGATTAGCAATATAGCCAAAAACATGAGAGCCCCCATCAGCTCCTCCCACATCCCTATCATGTTTCACTTTAAAACAGCTTTCTCAAAAAAACATTTGTGCTGATTCACAGGTGTTCTATAACAACTTTTATAATATTTGAATCTGACACCAAATAATCCAATTTCTAACCACCTTTTCTATACAATTTCCCCAGTTTGGGATTTTGTTATCACATATAGGGGAAACTAATAAGAGCAATCTAGTCATTTTCAAGCATGAGAGGATGATTTTATATTTTTCCCATTTTTAATTGTGTACAAATAAAAGTTATATTTTAAGTCGCACTAAACACAATACATTGTAGTTTGAACATTCACTTTGAATCAATTAAAATGAAGCTATAGTGCTAGACAGGTGTATCCTTTGTAGTGGATTTTTTCCACCATTTCAGTTTCACATTATTTTAAAGATATGCAGCACCATTGTCCCTAGATAAGTAATCAAGAGCTGAATGTAAGGGGATCATAAGGTTGTAATATACACTCAGATAGTGCCATTGCTATTTCTATTTTCTTTTTTTTTATTAGTGGGAAAGTGTTCAGAAGATCTAGCCTTTGAGGTATTAACAGAAGAGGGGACAGAATCAGTAATTCCATGGGAGCCGGATTTACCACACGGCTATTGGCTAAGAGGTGAAAACGTCACCTCTTAGCCAAAATTTTTTTAGCCGTGCGCTGCTGTAGGAGCTAAGAACGGCGATCAATTGAATCAAATAGAGGAGCTTTCTACATGAAGTATCTTATACTTCATGAATGAAAGTGCCCTTTATTTGTTTCAATAGTCAATCCTAGCGTTTGTAAAACGCTAGGATTTACTTTCACTTTAACCATAGAAAGAATGAAAGTGTTATCATTTTAGCTTTGAAAATTAACTATAGATCTCATAGAGAGACAGACTTGATTGATTATTAAACTACATTATTGCTCCTAAAATTCTCTCTCTTCTTTTTTTTTTTTTTAAGTTTTTTTTTAAGTAAAGTTAATCTAATTTCTGTATATTATGAAAAATTTAGGATGGATTCTTATTAATCTGCCAGAAACTTAAAGTGATGGTGAATTTTAAAATCAAAGAAATTATATTAAAATTAAAGGTATGTTTATACTGAATTTTAATCAAGTATGTGCTCGAATATTTTTTTATTTAGATAATTATTCCATTCCATAAATATAAATCTAGCTGCCCTCCACAATACTGTATTTTTTTTTCATGTTGTGTTGTCTCCACCTCTTATCCAATAGGTGTGCTAGCCATACGGCACTCCATTAAAAAAAACAACAAACAAACAAAAAAAATGCTTCAAAGCTGCAGCGTGCCATATGGCTAGCAGGGGTATTAGAGAGGTAGAAAGAGGTTGAAACATCACCTCATGAGGTAAAAAAAAAAAACAGTTTTGTGGAGGGCGACAAAATGGGAGTTATGGAATAGAATTATTATCTAAATAAAACAATGTTCAAGCTCATCTTCCATTAGAATTCCTGAATGAAGGTACCTATCATTTTATTCCGTAGATACATAATAGAATTTCTTGAATGTTAAAATTTATCATCACTTTAAAACAGAGAGAACTGCAAAGGTAGGATATAAAGCAAAAACTAACACTATAATTTTATATTACACAATTTCCTCATTCATAAACATTATTCACACTAATAACTTTAACACAAACCAAAAAATGATTTCCTGTGAGCCAGAAGTACTGAAAATAGAAACAGTATGTTCTCTTGTTCCAATATTATGTTCTTATTGCCAGCCAAGACATTTTAAAGATAGAACATGTTACATAATTACCATTGTGTTCACTGTAATTATGCAAATATACTTTACATACAGTTGCAGATTTCAGAATAGTATAGTCATCATATAGCATACTGCTGGCTATGTTTACCTGCAGTTGTTACACATTGTTGTATACATACCACAGCATAGTATTGATAATTACTCATATTTGTAAGAGTGGGTGTTTATTTTGGGCACACCCTTGATAAATGGTAAATGGAATGCTGCAGATTTTTTGATTAGCCATCTCATACTGTATTTAATACAGTCACTGGAAATGTTATTAATTTGCTGCCAAATTATTTTCATCCGTATAGAAACAAAACTATTTGACAGATTTGCCTGGTAGAGGTTATGAATCCCAATAAAGAATATCCGTTTTAGTTTTTTTGGAATTATTTGTTTAAAGCAGTGAATCTCAATCAGAGTGCATGCAAAATCTGTTGGTGCTCTACAAATAACTGATAATAATAATAATAATAATGTCAGGACTGGACTTGAACCAGAAAATAGGCACAGGCATTTAAAGGGACAGTCTACTAAAAAAAATTGTCTAAAAAGATAGATAATCCCTGTATTACCCATTCCCTAGTTTTGCACAGCCAACATGGTTATATTAATATACTTTTAACCTCTGTGATTACCTTGTATCTAAGCCTCTTTTGACAGCCCCCTGATCACATGGCTATTTATTTATTATCTATTGACTTGCATTTTAGCCAATTACTCATAAATAACTCCACGGGCGTGAGCACAATGTTTATCTATATGGCCCACATGAACTAGCAGTCTTCTGTTGTGAAAAGCGAATACAAACGCATGTGATAAGAGGCTGTCTGTAGTGGCTCAGAAACAGGCAGAAATTTAGAGGTGTAAATGCTATAAAGTATATTAATATAACAGTGTTGGTTGTGCAAAGCTGGGGAATGGGTAGTAAAGGCGTTATCTATCCATTTAGACAATAGCTATTTTTGATGTTGACTGTCCCTTTAAAGGCAAAGCAGCCCACATCAGTTAGAGCTCTGTCAACTAAGTAGCTATAATACACCAGATGTCCTGCAGCACCTCTGCTTAACAGCCAGAAATAAAATGTTCTGCTTTAGAACATAGGCAGGTAGTAACAGCTTTCCTATTGTTACCCATATTAAGTGTGCGGGGGGGGGGGGTGATGAGAGTGGGTGTGTGACGTCACCGGATGGGGGCGTGGCCTATAGCCTTTATAGTCTATGTCGCAGTTACTAAGTCTGATGTGTTGTACAGTCGGTATACTTCTATGCTCTGCAATAAAATAGCGTTGTACCTTCTATGCTGTACTCACTTTGTACCTAAACGTAATGTGATTCATGAGAAGGCCTGTTTCCATAAACGCACTCAGCGTGTGGGAGAATCTGTGGAGTCATTTGTGCGCAGCCAGTATGAACTAGCTGAATTCTGTGAGTTTGGTGTTGCTAAAGAAGAGCAAATCAGAGACAGAATAGTCATAGGAATTGCAGATGCTAAGGTCTCACTGAAGCTACAGTTGGAGGCTGAATTGACGTTAGATGGGGCTATTAGGATGGCCCGTCAGAGTGAACTGGTGAAAAAGCAAAGTGCTGATCTGAGGTCTGAGAGTATTGTGGATGAAGTGCAGCAGTTCAGGAGAGCTGCAGGTGAAAGGCACAGTGTGAGCGGTAGACCAAGGGCAACAGATAGGCCCAGAAGCGGATGGGTGCAGCAGGCTCACTGCACGCGTTGTAACCATACCCATGATCAGAATGTCATATGCCCCGCTAAAGATAAAAGGTGTAGAAAGTGTAACCGGATGGGCCATTTTGAAGTGGCGTCTAAAACTGAGTCCATTAAGGAGATGCAGGTGGATAGTGACCAGGAGGCTCAAGAAGTTTCCCTTTGTAGGGTCTGTTGTTGAACGGTCAGGTTCAGACGAAGATTGGCGGGTTACCCTTACTGTTAATGGGAGCCAAGGTTGCCTTTAAGATTGACACAGGAGCAGACATCACTGTTATGTCCCTTGCAGCATTCATAAAACTGCTTTGACAGCCTCAGCTGGTGAAAGTTTATAGTCCTGCTGGCCACATCGATTGTGCGGGGAAATTTCTTGCCAGCTGTGAGTAGAAGCAGAGGAAATTCCCCATGTGGGTACATGTAATTAGATGACACTGTTAACAACCTATTGAGCAGGTAAGCAGTCTGTGGTTTGGGCCTTGTTGCTAGAGTAAACGAGATTATGGAAGACATATTTGGTGAATTGGGCCTACTAATTTGCAACCCAGTCCAAATATCACTTAAAGTTGATGCAGTCCCATACAGCATTACTACTCCTCGTAGAATTCAATTCCCGCTCATGCCTCAAGTCGAGAAGGAACTTCTGCGTATGAAGAATATGGGAGTTATTAAAGAGGTTGCAACTGACTGGTAACCCCATTGTGCCCTTTGCGAAGAAGAACGGGAAGGTATGAATCTGCGTAGACTTGAAACGGCTGAATGAGGCGGTGAAAAGAGAGAGATACAGGCTGCCGATGCTTGAAGATTTAGCGCTGAAACTGGCTGGGGTGAAGTTCTTCTCTACAATAGATGCTTCCAGTAGCTTCTGGCAGATACCTCTAAATCCAAAATGCCGCAAACTGAATACCTTCATTACACGGGTAGGTCGGTTTTGCTTCTGCAGACTCCCCTTCGGGATATCCTCTGCTTCTGAAATATTTCAAAGAGAGGTGAGTTCCCCCTTAAGGGACCACAAAGGCACTGCAGCCATCATGGATGACATTTTAGTGTATGGATCTACACAGGAAGAACATGATCAGCGATTAAGCTGTGTGCTGCACACCATTAGAAAGTCCGGGCTGTAATTAAATAAAGAGAAATGCGATTTTGGAAAATCTGAGTTATGTTATTTTGGGCATATCATCAATGGAGATGGCATCAAGCCAAACCCTGATAAAATCTTTGCTATTGAACAGATGAAAAGTCCTTTTGATGTACATAAGCTGAGACAAATATTGGGCCTTGTGAATTATGTGGGCAGATTCCTACCAGATTTATCCACAGTACTCCTCCCTATCACCAAGTTGTTTAAGAAAGATGTTGCCTGGGTCTGGGGACCTCCACAGGAAGAAGCTTTTATACAGTTCAAGTCTCTGCTGGGGTCTTCCCCAGTATTAGGGTTCTACGACTTTTCTAAAAAGACTGTGGTTAGTGCTGATGCGAGCAGTTATGGGCTAGGGGCCGCCCTCCTGCAACTGAATAAGAACAAACTACAGCCCATCGCCTACTGTTCCCATACACTGAGGGCTGCAGAATCAAAATACGCCCAAATTGAGAAAGAGTGCCTGGCTGCAGTTTGGGCCTGTGAGCGCTTCCAGCGTTACCTAGTAGGTTTAGAGAAATTTAGTCTTTAAACTGACCATAAACCACTAGTCCCTCTAATCAATTCCTATGATATTGACAAGACACCCCTAAGATGCCAGAGACTTCTGATGAGGCTGCTCAGGTTCAACGTTCAGGCAGTGCATGTGCCGAGGAAACAACAGGTAGTGGCAGATACACTATACAGGCTCCCTCTGGCTGCTGCTAAAGGATATTCAACGGAATGAGATGTAAAAGTGTATGTGGATTCAGTTGTGACATCTAAATCTATCTTTTCAAGGAAGCTAGAGCAAATAAGAAAGGATACAGATACAGATAAGAAAGGCTAGATACAGAACTAGTTATTAAGTACATAAAGAAAGGTTGGCCCGAGAGCCGGGCACCCTGGATGTCTTTGAGCTCTTACCAGTCAGAGAGGTCGGTTTAGTGCTGTTCCAAGACCGCATTGTTATTCCTGTTAGCATGCGGCAGGAGATGTTAAGCAGGATTCACAATGGCCACTTGGGCATTACAAAGTGCAGAGAAAGGGCAGCTATGGCGGTATGGTGGCCTCGGATCAGTACTGACATTTCAAGCCATGTGTCAAAATGTGCCTTTTGCCGGGAACACCAGCTTACTCAGAGAAGAGAGCCCTTAATTTCTACCCTGCTGCCTGCAGGCCTGTGGCAGAAAATAGCCTCAGATTTGTGAAAACTTCATGGGAAGAAGTACCTGGTTGTGATTGACTACTATTCCATGTATTTGGAGATTGCACTCTGAATGTGACCACAAGTCTGGCCGTTATCACTTGTCTTAAAAGCTTGTTCACCCGGTGAGGCATACCGATAGAGCTAGTGAGTGATAATGGAATGCAGTTTGCTTCCATGGAGTTCAGTTCTTTCAGCAGTGAATATGATTTTATCCATTCTACATCAAGTCCGCATCACCGGCAGGCCAATGGAATGGCTGAAAAGGGCAGTTCAAACAAGCAATTTGAGCCATACATAGCTCTCTTGGCCTATAGGGCGACTCCATCCAAGCCACAGGTTTTAGCCTGGCACAGTTGATGCTAGGACATTAGATCCACACTACTCTACCCTCTGTGGGTATCTTCCAGCCAGCCCCCTCTGTTCCTTGGGACATGGTCCTTAGGAGGGATGAAGAGGCGAAAAGGGGCTACTGATTCTTCTATGACAGAAAACACTCTGTGAGGCCCTTGCAGGAGCTGAATGTGGGCCAAAATGTCAGAGTTAAACTGGATGATGAGAAGAAATCGAAGACGCCTGGTACCCTAATAGGACGCTCTATGTAATAGGGCACTACTCTACCCTCTGTGGCTGTCTTCCAGCCAGCCGCCTCTGTTCCTCGGGACAAGGTCCTTTAGGAGGGATGAAGAGGCGAAAAGGGGCTACCGATCCTTCTACAACAGAAAACACTCTGTGAGGCCCTTGCAGGAGCTGAATGTGGGCCAAAATGTCATAGTTAAACTGGATGATGAGAAGAAATGGAAGACGCCTGCTACCGTAATAGGACACTCTACAGCGGAGGAACAGTCACAAGTCAAAATGGAAGAGATCTTCATCCAGTACCTGAGAGTTTGGGACTGGATGCCTCAGAGTCACAGCCGGTGGGATCCCATGTTTTAAGAGGGGTGACTTCCCCTCAGCAAGACCACAGTGGGGATATTTCTGTGCTTCCAGCAGACTCTCAATCATCTTCTTCTGTATCAGAGGATAGTTCATGTAAAATTACGTCAAGTGGAAGAGTGGTGAAACTTCCAGCCCGCTACCGGGATTAGCACTGTAGTTAGAGCAGTGACCAGAAGAATGGGCAGAATAATCCCATGGTCACTGTGGACTAGGGTAGTCTACCCTGATGTCCAAGACAGGATTGTATTTCTTGTTGTTCATATATATTCTCTTATAGCTTGTTATTTGTTGTACATTAAAAAAAAAAAATTGTATGCTTCTTGTATACCTTGTTATTTTTTGTATTCTAAAAAAATAAATAAATGTATGCTATAGCCTTTTGAAAAAGGGGAAGATGTGATGAGAGTGGGTGTGACCTATAGCCGGATGGGGGCGTGGCCTATAGCCGTTATAGTCTATGTCGCAGTTACTAAGTCTGATGTGTTGTGCAGTCTGTATACTTCTATGCTCTGCGATAAAATAGCATTGTACCTTCTATGCTGTGTCCTGCATCTCATGACAGGATGGTATATAGCAGCAAGGCTTACATAAGAGCCCGACTCACCGGGCATTTGCCCTGTTGCCCTATGGCCAGTTTGGTGCATTTTGTGCCATAGCCCAGTATGTGATGCAGGACTAGGGACAGTAGCAGTGGTGTATTTAGTTTTTGTGCTGTTTTAGACACTGCAAAAATCTTCTGCCCCTGCTAAGGCAATTTGCACTTGTAAAATTTTCACACCCAAAGGCACACAGAGGGGTAATACACCCCTACTAGACATCTCTGTTTTATAATAAAATTAATAAGCATTGTCAGACCCATGAGAAATTGCCTTTTTGGCCTTGCCAGTCTCTCAATCCGTGTGACTGGCGATATATTCAAACAAAGTGGGCTGAACCTCTCTGTTCCGATGAGTGTCTCCAGTGGGCAACAATAGGGATCGCAGCTTCAGCAAAAGTCTGCCAACATTTCCACTTATCTATGATCTTGGCACAGTATTTAAACAAAAACATAAATTATGCTTACCAGATAATTTCCTTTCCTTCTGTATGAGGAGAGTCCACGGCTTCATTCCTTACTTGTGGGAAATACTGAACCTGGCCACTAGGAGGAGGCAAAGACACCCCAACCAAAGGCTTAAATACCTCCCCCACTTCCCTCATCCCTCAGTCATTCTGCCGAGGGAACAAAGAACAGTAGGAGACATATCAGGGTTTAAATGTTGCCAGAAGAACAAAACAAAAAATTAGGTCCGCCCAACAGAGACTACAGGCAGGAGCCGTGGACTCTCGTCATACAGAAGGAAAGGAAATTATCTGGTAAGCATAATTTATGTTTTCCTTCTTAATATGAGGAGAGTCCACGGCTTCATTCCTTACTTGTGGGAAACATATACCCAAGCTCTAGAGGACACTGAATGAAATGGGAGGGTAAAAAGAAAGGCGGACTCTATTCTAAAGGGCACCACAGTCTGCAAAATCTTTCTCTCAAAAGCTGCTTCAGCTGAAGCAAAAACGTCAAACTTGTAAAATTTTGAAAAGGTATGTAAGGAAGACCAGGTAACCGTCCTACAATTCTGATCCATAGAGGCCTCATTCTTAAAGGCCCAAGAGGAAGCCACAGCTCTATTTGAATGAGCCTTAATCCCCTAAGGAGGCTTATGTCCTGCTGTCTCATAAGCTAAGCGAATAATGCTCCTCAACTTAAAAGGACAAGGTAGTGGACGAGGCTTTCTGCCCCCTACGCTTCACAGAATAGACAACAAACAAGGAAGAAGTTTGTCTAAAGCCAACAAGGTTATGTTGTCCGATTGGAATCTGATAAACTGGGCCAAACCCAGAAGAGGCCTTGAAGATCGCTCGAAGTTCCAAGATGTTGATCGGGAGGAGGGATTCCTCTCGAGTCCACAGGCTCTGTGCCTTCCTGGCACCCCAAACAGCTCCCCATCCTGTGAGACTCGTGTCCGTAGTCACAATCTCCCAGGATGGTCTCAAGAAGGATGTCCCTTGGGACAGGTGATCTGGACAGAGCCACCAGGAGAGCGATTCTCTCAAACGGTTGTCCAGAGAAATCTGTTGAGACAGATCTGAATGATTGCCGTTCCACTGTCTCAGCATGCATAGCTGAAGAGGCCTGAGATGGAATCTGGCAAAAGGAATGATGTCCATGCAGGACACCATGAGACCAATTACCTCCATACACCGAGCCACAGAGGGCCTTAAGGCATGGAGGGCAAGACAATTGGAAGTTAGCTTGCAACGTCTCTGGTCTGTAAGAAATATCCTCATGGATATGGAGTCTTTTATCGTACCCAGGAATTCCACCCTGGTACTGGAAATAAGAGAACTCTTTTCTAAGTTTATCTTATTCTTCTCCGCCCTCCCCCACCTCCTAATACAACTTCTCTGTCAGTTCAAGACTTTGCCAACCACTTCAATAACAAAATCAACTCCATCAGAAATGAAATCAGCTCCCAACATAATTCCATTCTCTCATCCCCTCAGATGCTCTCAATCAACCACAACCCACATAACCTTAAACTTAGCTCATTCTCCCCTGTTACTGAGGAAGAAGTTTCGGCACTTATACTGCGCTCTCACCTCACTACCTGTCCCCTTGACCTGCTACTCCCCTCCCTCTCTGCCACCCTTACCGCTATACTCACACACACTTTCAACCTCTCCTTCAGCACCAGTATATTTCCCTCATCGCTGAAACATGCGCTGGTCACACCTATCCTCAAAAAACCTTCCCTTGATCCTACCTCCCCATCCAACTACTGCCCTATTTCCCTCCTCCCTCTTGCATCAAAGCTTCTCGAAAAACTAGCTTATGCACGCCTATCCCATTTCCTTACAATAAACTCCCTCCTTGACCCATTGCAATCTGGATTTCGTCCCCATCACTCCACAGAAACAGCAATTGTTAAGGTTACCAATGACCTACTTACAGCAAAATCAAAAGGCCACTTCTCTCTGCTTATTCTCCTTGATCTGTCCACAGCCTTTGACACTGTTGACCACCCTCTCTTGCTCCAAACCCTCCAATCCTTCAGCATATGTGACACAGCCCTCTCGTAGTTCTCTTCCTACCTGTCAAACCATACCTTTAGTGTAGCCTTCTCTGGGGCCTCCTCTGCCCCGTCACCACTTTCTGTCAGAGTACCTCAAGGCTGTGTCCTCGGTCCCCTTCTCTTCTCAATCTACACGTCATCACTAGGTTCCCTAATAAAGTCCCATGGTTTACAATATCATTTGTATGCCGACGACACCCAAATCTACTTCTCTGCACCAGACCTTTCTCCTTCCTTGCTAACCCGTGTCACTAACTGTCTTTCTCACATCTCCAACTGGATGTCCTCTCACTACCTCAAGCTAAATCTCTTCAAAACTGAGCTCCTTATTTTCCCCCCTTCTTCAAAACTCTCCACCCCCAATCTCTCTATAACTGTTGACAACTCCATCATTACCCCTACCCCGCATGCCCGATGTCTCGGGGTCACATTTGACTCAGATCTTTCTTTCACTCCTCACATTCAGTCTTTGGCTAAAGCCTGCCGCTTCCACCTTAAAAAAATCTCTAAAATTAGACACTTCCTTACACAAGACACAACTAAGATTTTAATCCACTCTCTCATCCTCTCCCGCCTCGATTACTGCAACTCTGTCCTCTCTGGTCTCCCCACCTATCGCCTAGCTCCTTTACAATCCTTAATGAATGCCTCTGCCAGACTCATCTTCCTTACAAGTCGCTCTTCATCTGCTGCACCTCTCTGCCAATCTCTTCACTGGCTTCCTCTTGCCTCTAGGATAAAAATAACACAAAATTCTCACTCTGACATACAAAGCCATCAACTGCACTGCTCCCCCTATATCTCAGATCTTGTCTCCAGATACTCTCTCTCCCATCCCCTTCACTCTGCTCACGACCTCCTACTCTCCTCCTCTCTTGTCACTTCATCACACTCCCGTTTACAGGACTTCTCCAGACTGGCTCCCATCTTGTGGAACTCTCTGCCTCGCTCCACAAGACTCTCTTCTAGTTTTAAAAGCTTCAAGCGCTCCCTAAAGACTCTACTGTTAATTCCTCTCCTCCATTGCTATCCCCTGAACCCCCCTAGCATGTAAGCTTAAGAGTCCAGCTGTTTGTTGATCACCTTCTCAAGAGCTGACTACAACAGTGCAACTCTTGGCAGGGCCCTCTACCCATTTGATCCCTATAACTGTTTTTTTTGTACTCCGCCTTTGTTAATAGCACTGCGGAATATGTTGGTGCTCTACAAATAACCGATAATAATAATAATAATCTTACATTCGTGAGATCGAAGAAGAGTAAGAAGGGCTTTTGAATGGTCTTCTGGCAGACAACAGGATGGTGCCTGAACCAGAATATCGTCTAAGTATGGCGCCACTGCTATCCCTCTAGTTTTGGTCACTGCGAGCAGAGCCCCTAGAACCTTCGTAAAAACTCTTGGAGCAGTAGCTAGAAAAAACAGAAGAGCAATAAACTGGAAGCACTGGTCTAGGAACGCAAATCTTAGGAACTTGAAGAGTTCCTGGTGTATAGGGACGTGAAGGTAGGCATCCTTCAGGTCTATCATGGTCATAAATTGTCCTTCCTGGACTACAGGAAGAATGGACCTTATTGTCTCCATCTTGAACGAGGGGACAGACAGGCATTTGTTTAAAGCCTTTAGGTCCAGAATTGGACGAAAAGTACCCTCCTCCTTTGGGTTTGAGTAGTATCCCAGACCTCTCTCTGCTGGAGTTACCGGTACAATGACCCCCCAGGGCAGAGAGATCCCTCACACAACCTATCCTGTATCTCTGAGTGATGATCTCCAGCACCTACGGGTCTTGCACGTCCCCAAACCAAGCTTCTGAAAAGAGTGACAGTCTGCCCCCTACCAGATCCAAAGCTGGATCGGGGGCCGCCTCTTCATGCCGACTTTGACTCGGCAGGCTTCTTATTCTGCTTGGACTTATTCCAGGACTGAGGAGGTTTCCAAGTTCCCATGGACTGCTCCGGCTTTGCAGAGGGCTGCTGACGTTGGGATTTATCCGAACGCAAGGAACGAAAATTAGGACCTTGTCCCTTAGGTTTGTTCTTCTTATCCTGCGGTAAAAAGGCACCTTTGCCTCCAGTAACCGTGAATATGATTGAGTTCAGGCCTGGACCAAAAAGAATCTTTCCCTTAAATGGGAGGGAAAGAAGTCTAGACTTCGAAGTCATGTCCGCAGACCAAGACTTCAGCCAGAGTGCCCTACGGGCTAGCACAAAAAAAACTGAAACCTTGGCGTTCAAGTGAATAATCTGCATATTTCCATCACAAATAAAAGAATTAGCTACCCTTAAGGCCTTAATTCTTTCCTGGATCGTGTTGAGGGGATACTCTACCTCGATCAACTCAGATAAGGAGTCGCACCAGTAGATAGCCGCTCCCGCAACTGTAGCAACAGCCGCTGCCAGTTGAAACAAATATCCCGTATGCTGAAACATCTTTCTTAGTAGAGTTTCCAGCTTCTTATCCATGGGCTCCTTAAACGACGAACTATCCTCAAGTGGGATAGTAGTACACTTAGCAAGCGTGGAGATAGCACCATCTACTTTAGGGACGGAACCCCACAACTCCAACTGAGAGTCCAGAACAAGGAACAATTTCTTAAAGGAAGAAGAAGGGTATAAAGGAGAACCAAGTCTTTCCCATTCATTCTTAATAATGTTCGCCATCTTTACAGGAACCTGGAAAGTCTGTGGTACATCCTGTCCTTGTAGACCTTATCTAATTTAGGAATACAAGGTTCCTCATGTAATTTAGGTTCTGGAACTTCTAAAGTAGTCAAAACTTCCTTTAGCAGAAAGCGTAGGTGTTCAATCCTAAATCTAAAGTCTGGTTCCTGAACAGCTGGAGGCTTAGAGGCAGCAGATTCCGACCCAGAAAGAGCATCCTCTGAAGTATCAGAGGCGTCTTCATCATCGGATAATCTTGTATCAGATAAATCCAGTAAGCTAGTAGATGACCCCTGGGGAGGATAGCAATATTTAACCTTTCGCTTGCGCTTAGCAAGGCGAGGTAAAGCACTAAAGGCCGCAGACACTGCCGTCTGTAACTGTTCAGTAAAGTCTGGCGGTAAAAGGGCCCCTCCAGATGGAGGAATAGGAGTGCTACGGGAAGCTGCATGTGTATTAGGAGATGACTGTAGGGTGCGCACCTCACAGGACGGAGACTCCTCAGAGGTAGAAGGCTCAGTAGTACTAAACATATTAGTTTTCTGGATCTTTTCCAGATAAGCCCCGCCACTAATGCAAAAAGTGCACGCGCGAAAAGTTAAGCCCCGCCACTTTTGACAGCTCCAATTTAATGCACGCACGCACACAACTATTATATTGCTACAAGAATCTCCATGCAACCCTGGGGTTATTGACACATATCTCGTTGTCTGCAGGACAAAACTAAAGCGTTAACTCCTTATCTAACAGCACTGCAACGATTAGCAGATCCCTATGGCAGCTAATCTGTTAAAGTGTCAAGATCTGATTTCCCAGTCTTTCCCCACTTACCCTTAGCATGCTGGCTGCTGTCACTGGGTCCCCAGATGTCACCTTGCACACAGCTGTGTGACCATGTATGCAATCACGGCTCAGGCTCCGCCCAGTACAAAAATCGTTAACTCCTTATCTGACAGCACTGCAATGATTAGCAGATCCCTATGGCAGCTAATGGGTTAAAGTGTCAAGATCTGATTTCCCAGTCTTTCCCCACTTACCCTTAGCATGCTGGCTGCTGTCACTGGGTCCCCAGATGTCACCTTGCACACAGGACTCAACACTCACTAAATCCTCAGCGAAACAGCGAAAAAGGGATCCGGCCATAGAAGGAGTCTGAGCTTTCTCTGGTCTCACACTCTCCCGGTGCAGAACTTTACTCCAACTTAATCTTTACTCTCCAGATTGTGATACAAAAACGAAGTAACAAACCCCCAAACATGTGAAAAATAAAATAATAAAACTTGTGTCTGTTTTTAAAATACAAATAATTATATTAAAAATAATAAAAATTCACTCTCGAAAAACCTGTAAGCAGCAATGCACTCTGGGCGCTAGCTAATAATCTTTTTTGGGTGGCGGGGGTTAACTTTTTGGCGGGGCTTATCTGGAAAAGATCCAGTTTTCTTTTATAAAATTACTTTATCAAGGCATGTGGAACATAATTGAGCAGGCAAGTATACTGTGTCCTCCTCACAATATAGACAGGCATTAGATTTAGGTAAAGAGGGAGTACTCTCTAACGTATCAGAGTCCTCCATAGCTTACGCTTATAAATAGGACTATAGACAAAGATAAATGGCACCTTTATACCCCCAATGGCTGGGGCACTCACCACCTCCTATGACCCAGGCCCAAGAGAGAAACCGCTTTATCTCCAGACAACCGCACAGTCAGGAAGAGACTCAATGTGACCACACCCGGTCACGTGGTGCACCGTGCAGGACCGCCCCTGCACCACTAAAAGCGCGCCAAGCCTAACAGTCTGCGCAGCTCTCCAAAATGAAAGTAAAACCTGTACATTCCAACATCTGCCTGAGCCTCATCTTACAAATGTCACAGCATAAACACAATATTTAAAATATGTGATTTATCCCCCCATTCAATAATCCCCTTCCGGAGACATTAACCCTTGATTCCATTCAGATAAAAGGAGTCACACTGTGACCCTGTCTTCTTGCGTAATCAAATGTGTCTAAAAAAATAAAACAATCTTACCGGAATCTATGCCGTGGAACAGAAACATAGCCTGTCAAGTTTGAAAGTCTTGTGGCATCACTCCTGACATGGACTTGAGTGATAAAAGCAGGCAGTGAAACTTGTCAACACTGATTGCTTAGGAGCTGTTAATACGAGTCTGGATAGGTTCACAGAAAGACTCTCCCTGCATCTCCAGACTCTAAGATTCATCAACGCTCTCACTGAGAGGCTGACAAGACTACCCTCCATAAGGAACTACTCCGTATCTTCTGACAATTCTCTGCCAACCTCCTGTGACGAAAGGCAAAGAATGACTTGGGGATGAGGGGAGTGGGGGAGGTATTTAAGCCTTTGGCTGGGGTGTCTTTGCCTCCTCCTGGTGGCCAGATTCAGTAATTCCCACAAGTAAGGAATGAAGCCATGGACTCTCCTCATATTAAGAAGGAAAATGGTTTCTGTGTAGTAACACTTCAATACATATGTAAATTAAGTTTTATTGTACATTCACTAGATTGCTCCCAATGTAAATTTTCACCACTGAAAAGCTGGCGAACTGATATGGATGAAAAGGTGCATCCAAGATAGAGGACAGTGCTTTGAATATTAGAAACTCACTGCAATGTTTCCCTATTAAAATACAAGTCACTCCCATATATTCCTTATGTCTGCAATCTAAATTGTTAATAAAAAAAACAAAAACCTTACTATTAAACCTATAGGAGCTGTGGGAATGTGGGTATATTATACATGCATTCTAAAATGTTTTAATTATATGTATTTTATTGTATAATGTGATAATATGAATTTTAATGATTGTGTTTTAAAAATTATATTTTGCTTTTGGCGTGCTTATTTCTTTTTTAGGAAGAAGATTTTGTGTTTGTGATATTAATATTTCATAGAAGACAGTAGCCACGACTTTCTAGTTTTATTTAGTAATTGTCGATATATATTCTCACTGTTCTGAACGTGCTATAATATTGCGACTGCACTGTAACAAATGTATATTAATAAGACGTTTTTTACAGAGCGGTCACAATATTGTAACACATTCAACACAGTGAGAACTTATATCGGCAATAAATAAATAAACCTAGAAAGTATATACATGTGTAATTATTGATGTCCTAGTTTCACTATTGTATTGCAACAAAAGGTGTTGAGCTTTGGTTGACACATATAAACTGTATTGCCAAGCAATAATGTCTAAAGGGATCGTTTACATTACACCTTTAGGTGGCAATGCTGCTTTGAAAATATCACCAGTATCAAAAAAGCAGCACCACCCATAGAGCTGTATAGTAAAACACCTCTTAGTGACAGGACCGCCATCAGGGGGTGAATAGGGTGACTCCTGTCAGGAGCCCAGTAGGCCCCATGAGGCAAGCACAACTATTATTTAAAAAAAATATATATATTTTTTTTTTTACATTTTGGCAGCCACCAGAGGGCCACTCGGCTACAACAGAGTGCTATTGAGCATGGGAAATGTCATTACAAAGAGTAAAGCATTAGCATTTGAGAGGATTTCTGAGTGTGCAGTGCACTAAACCACTATGCACAGTGTGAGACAGACTTGGCACTTCAGTTTGTACAGTGTGTGCTAGAGTCAGGTGGCAGATCACTTTCATTTACAGAGTAAGTAGGATTTAGTTAGTAAATGTTTTTTTATTTATTTGTGGAATTTCAGATTGTAACTTCAGTGTGGTAGTTGTGTGGTGGGTCCAGGGTTCATAAAAACACATTTTTTAGCAATATGCAGCAGTGTATTATGATTATTTGACAATGCTGTAGAAATTCTATATTTAAAATCATGCAGAAATGTTTCCTCCTCAATACACAAATGGTAGGTGCCCTTTTGGCAGATATGATTTTTTTTAAATATATATATATATATATATATATATATATATATATATATATATATATATATATATTAATTACATTCCAGTTTACTGCCCCTTTATGCAAGGACTTTCCAGATGCCAGGAGGCATTTATCTAAGATTTTTTCATTTGCATAAAATGTTATACTCTCAAGCTAAAATTGCTCAGTATTTGAAATGAGACAGGTTAACTTAACACTGTTCAGTTTACACTACAGCTGACTTAATTTTGAAATACATACAAACAAGCCTAAATCCTGCATTTAACCAGATTTTTTTTTATTTTATTTTTTAAGTATCATTTTTATTGGTGATTTTAACATAATTATACAGGCTTGCATTTTATCACAAATCCAGAGAAAAAAAGAAAGAAAAAAAAATGAACACCCTTAGACAGGTACATTTGCAATATTACTTACAAAGAGAGAAGAAAGAAATCATAGCCACTCTTCTCTGAGTCTGCTTTCCATTATATACACAGTATTTTCAAACCTTGAAATAAGTTCTTTTTGAATATCTCTATCCTGAATCTTAATCCAAAACTTCCACTTTTCAAAGAACCTGCTAACATTTATTTCAACATTAAACCAAATATCATTTTGCTCAATCAGAAATTGCTTCTGTACTATATTTTTCAATGATTTAAGTGTTGGTGCTCGTTCATTCTTCCACCCTTTTAGAATCAGGTTCCTACTTAATATAATTATCATTGAGAGAAATATTCTACACTTTATGGCCTCTGCTTTCTCAAAGCTTAAAAATATAACATGTTCTGCTTGTAGTGTCAGCTGATTATTGCATATTTTATTAGCCCAATATGATACCATTCTCCAAAACCTTTGTAGTTTTGGGCATTCCCACAGACAGTGAATTAAGTTAGCATTGTCCCTTCTACATTTCTCACATTTATACCTATCTTGACCTTTCCCCCACTTAGACATTGTTTCTGGTGTGATACAAGTCATCCATATTATTTTGATGTGTTGTTCACGCAAGGACATTGCCAATGTGGCACTTTCTACTGTTCTTATACTTTTTAAAATAATCTCTGATGTTAAATTGGGGAAATATATGTCTTGCCATTTTAATGTAAGTTTATCCATTTGGTCCTTATACTCTGTGTGTTTTATGGTACTATATAAGAGTGAAATAGAAAATTTCTTATTCTTATATGCACTTAAAACTGGTATTAAAACTGAGTATTCCCAGTCGTTCCCATATAACCTTATAAGATTCAAGCAATAATCTCTTAGCTGTATATATGCATAAAGGTGATCATTGCTGCACTGAAATTGCCCTTGCATTTAACCAGATTTAATGGTATGAGACCTAGTGCCACAGCTTATGGTTGCACCAAGACCATATAGAATACAGCATTTTCAAAATCCATATACAAATATGATTCTTTAAAAGGTGATCTCTTAATTTCTGCTATTTTTTTTTTATCATGCATGTCACACACTGTTGATTTAGGGGATGGCAATGTGCAGAAATTTTACCTCCTGTGACTGTTTCTGTGGGTGTTTGTGTTAGTGTGTTTATGTCTTTGTGCTCTATGAGTGAGGGTATGTGTGTATGTATGTATATATTTGTGTTTGTTTTCTGTGGGTGTCTCTGTGTGTGTGTGTGTGTATGTCTTTGTGTTTTTTCTGAGGCTGTTTCTGTGGGTGTTTTCTTGGGTGTATGTGCAAGTTTGTGTTTAAGTTTGTGTGTGTGTGTGTGTGTGTGTCCATTGTCTGTTCCTTTTTAGGACATTTTGACCTTACTACTGATTGAAGTTTCTGGAAGTCACGAATCCACCACTTAACCTTTAAATTATTATTTAGGCAGTTCAGGGCCCTTACTTTCAGCCACTGCATGCAGTTGTCATCATATAGTTGGTATCTTCCTTGACAAAAAGATAATCAGAATTCCATATTTTGTCTTGCAAATCTCCTTTTTGACAAAACTGTAGTCTACCTCATTACTTGTCAGGTCAATGTAAACAAGTGCTGAGTGTCTGTGTGCATGTCTGTGAGTGTGTTTGTGCGTTTCTTTGCGTGTCTGCTAGAATGTCTATATACGAATCCTTATGTGTGAGTGTGTGTTTGTGTATGAGTGTGTCTGTGCGTTTTAGTCACTTGGTCAAACACTGCACATGTCAAAGGGGGGGAGGGCCCTTATCAATGGTTAAGTAAGGGGTCCCAAAATTTCTAGTGGTGGCCCTGCTTAGCGAGATGGCCTTCAAACACTGCCTGTGAAATTTTCAGATGGGCTGAAATCAATCTCGATCCTGCGACGCCTCAGGGAGCATAGGAGGTATCATGCCATAGCACTAACCCTAACATATTTCTTTCCCCCTTAAACCTCACAGAGTTAACTATTAGAGACAAGTGGGTGACTGTTAGCTACTACTGCACACTATTTCCAAGCTTATATTAAAAATGGTACAAAAATATTTTGATTAAAGCATGTAAGCTCACCTTTTGACATCAAAGCAAACTCTACACGTGAGTCCTTCTCTAAGCATTTAAATATTTTATATATTTAAAATCCCAGCTTTATGGGCTGCCACTATCACAACATTGAGGCACAATTAAGGATAATTAAAAAAAATGTTATCTGCTCACTAGCCCCAAATTATGACAAATAAATAGTATTTTAATACCATATCTTGGCTAAAGCATGTAAGCTCACCTGCCCATATCAAATCAAATGCCATAGTTAAGTTCTAAAGGAATACTTATAAATACATAATACATATAAAACCAGTCATCGTGTGCACATATACCTTGTTTGTGTTTGCATGTTATACAGAACATCACTAATGAGAGAAAAAGGGTGGGGTTTATTTTAACCTTACCTAGTTAATAAGGTGAGCACATTTCAAAAACCCTGATTCAGGAGGCCTCAGACCGAAATTCAGGGCACCTCAAAACTTTAGATGATGCAGTATTTTAAATGTGAAAATAGTTGAAATACAATAGAAATCAATACTATTGCTAAGTGAAATATCCCTAGCAAGTATTTTCCCTCAAGCTGCAGTGAAAATTGAAGTAGAAAAATACTTGCTATGTGAATCTGTACAATGTGATTATTTGACTCCTAATTGCTCACCTGATTTTACAGCTGGAGCTGCTTACTAATTAGCACCCTTTAAAAATCTGCATTGCCGTTTACCTGTTTGTTCTGCCTGGCTCAATATTGGTCCTGTTATTGGACTTTATTTTAAACAAAGATTGTGGCACAAAATCAAAGGCCTAATCCTGGTTGATTCCCTGGAAACAAGATCTGCACCTGCCCTTTCATCTCTGTACTGATGAATTATCAGAGAAAAAGGTAAAAAAATGTATTCTAAGGTAAAACTAACAATCTTTACAATTAGGAGGAAGAGGGGCTACTGTATTTTGCAGAGCTGAGTATTTTCTTAAGGAGCTTTTTCTTCAACTGAAGTATCTTAAGCTCAACACAAGTTTCATCATAGTTGACCTGAGTAACTAACATTTGGCTAGATTACGAGTTTTGCGGTATGAGTGAAAAAGCAGCTTTAAGGCTCTTTTTCACTACCGCTGGTATTACGAGTCTTGCAGGTTTAGGGGCACCGCACACTTTTTTGGCCTTAACGCAACGTAATTACCGCAGCTTTCAAAAAGTCCTTTTTCAATGGGACTTCATTTGCGCCGGTATTACGAGTTTGCCTGGGAGGCCAAAAAGTGAGCGGTACAGCCTATACCGCCAAGATCGATACCATAAACTGAAAGTCAGTAGTTATGAGTTTTACGCTACAAAGCTGTAACATAAAACTCATAACTAAAGTGCTAAAAAGTACACTAACACCCATAAACTACCTATTAACCCCTAAACCGAGGCCCTCCCGCATCACAAACACTAAAATAAAATTATTAACCCCTAATCTGCCGCTCTGGACATCGCTGCCACTAGAATAAACATATTAACCCCTAAACCGCTTCACTCCCGCATCGCAAACACTAGTTAAATATTATTAACCCCTAATCTGCCGCCCCTAACACCGCCGCCACCTACCTACATTTATTAACCCCTAATCTGCCGCCCCCAACGCCGCCGCCACTGTACTAAATGTATTAACCCCTAAACCTAAGTCTAACCCTGACACCCCCTAACTTAAATATAATTAAAATAAATCTAAATAAAACCTACCTAAATAATTCCTATTTAAAACTAAATACTTACCTGTAAAATAAAACCTAAGCTAGCTACAATATAACTAATAGTTACATTGTAGCTAGTTTAGGGTTTATTTTTATTTTACAGGCAAGTTTGTATTTATTTTAACTAGGTAAAATAGTTATTAAATAGTTATTAACTATTTACTAACTACCTAGCTAAAATAAATACAAATTTACCTGTCAAATAAAACCTAACCTGTATTACACTAACACCTAGGTAATTTAAGGAATACAGGATAGCGCCAAAGATAAAAGGACCTGGCTGTCACTAATGATTAACCCCTTCTAAGATAATCTAAATGATAAATGCAAAATGTTAGTGACTGACAGTGCTAAAAAGCATAAGTCAAAAAGTTTCTTATATATTCAGTGAGTTATTTGTAATATATGGTAGATGTAAATCTGTGATTATATACGAAAGCAAATATGTGTTTGCTGGCAGTAAAGAAAATTAAAAAATTAAAAGATGTAGAGCACTCTAGTGCGGTCAAATAGAAAATGTTTATCCAAATAGCATATATATTAGGTAGATACAAATCTGTGATATATAAAAGCAAATATGTGTATGCTGGCGATAAAAAAATTAGTATATAACAATCAAGTGTAATCAGATAAAAATAGCATATATTTAAAAACACATATTTTCACAAACATACATAAGGGACGTCTCCCTTCAATTAAAACAATGTAGCTAAAATGCCTATTATCAGGGAAAGTGGGCCACGATCTGCGCTCCTTTAATAGGACTCTTATCTCAAAAATGTTTTTTAACAACAGAAAAATAGGAAAATAGGATATGAGCCCCAGCGGTTTCCAAATAATGTGGGGAACTGATTTATTAAGGCAGTTCCTAGACAGGACTAATCCTAACTTTGCTCTGAACTACTGATTGCCTCACAGTCAGCTTTTACTACTGATTTTGGAATCCAAATTTTCAGCTGTTTGCTAAACAGCCTCACTACCACAAACTGAACATCCAGCTCTCCAAGTATCGTTCAGGAATTGCTGTATGAACAATCACACCACTACTAGTGGTATACACCTTTGATCTGAAGACCACCATTCACAGAGTGCTACATTTGCACATACAGGGGGGTAGTTATCATCGTGTCAACTTTCCTGCCTTCGCCGGCCCAATACGCCCGCCTAAGCTCGCCTACCTTCGCCGCCGCGGACCTGAAAAAATACGCCTAAGTTATCAATAAATCTGTCAAAAAGCCGCGCACCAAGTACGGGGCGATGAGCAGCTGACTGTGATAGTTATCACTCATCCGATCTCGCTGCTCTTCGGCTTTTTGACAGCTTTATTGCTAGCCTGTCACTAAGCACTCACAGTAAACTACACTGTTCTACCCCCTATACCGGCGCCCCCGGAGCCCCCCGCAACTAAATAAAGTTACCAACCCCTAACCCGCCGCTCCTAGACCCCGCCGCAACTATTATAAATGTATTAACCCCTAAACCGCCGCTCCTAGACCCCGCCGCAACACTTATAAATTTATTAACCCCTAAACCGCCGCTCCCAGACACCGCCGCAACCTACATTATACCTAGTAACCCCTATCCTGCCCCCCCTATACCGTCGCCCTCTATAATAAAGTTATTAACCCCTATCCTGCTGATCCCGCACCTCGCCGCAACTAAATAAATAGTTTAACCCCTAAACCGCCGCTCCTGGACCCTGCCGCAACCTATATTAAATTTATTAACCCCTAATCTGCCCCCCCTACACAGTCGCCACCTATAATACATTTATTAACCCCTATCCTGCCCCCCACTGTAATAAATTTATTAACCCCTAAACCTAAGTCTAACACTAACCCTAACACCCCCCCTAACTTAAATATTAATTAAATAAATATAAATAATATTTCTATTATTAACTAAATGAATCCTATTTAAAACTAAATACTTACCTATAAAATAAACCCTAATATAGCTACAATATAAATAATAATTATATTGTAGCTTTCTTAGGATTTATTTTTATTTTATAGGTAACTTTCAATTTATTTTAACTAGGTACAATAGCTGTTAAATAGTTATTAACTATTTAATAGCTTACCTAGCTAAAATAAAGAGAAATTTACCTGTAAAATAAAAACTAACCTAAGTTACAATTACACCTAACACTACACTATACTTTAATAATTTTTTCCTATTTAAAACTAAATACTTACCTGTAAAATAAACCCTAAGATAGCTACAATGTAATTAATAATTACATTGTAGCTATTTTAGGATTTATATTTATTTTACAGGTAACTTTGTATTTATTTTAGCTAGTTAGAATAGTTATTAAATAGTTATTAACTATTTAATAACTACCTAGCTAAAAGAAATACAAAATTACCTGTAAAATAAATCCTAACCTAAGTTACAATTAAACTTAACACTACACTATCATTAAATTAATTAAATAAATTAACTACAAATAACTACAATTAAATACAATTACATAAACTAACTAAAGTACAAAAAATAAAAAAAGCTAAGTTACAAAAAATAAAAAACATAAGTTACAAACATTTAAAAAATATTACAACAATTTTAAGCTAATTACACCTAATCTAAGCCCCCTAATAAAATAACAAAGCCCCCCAAAATAAAAAAATTCCCTACCCTATTCTACATTAAAAAAGTTCAAAGCTCTTTTACCTTACCAGCCCTTAAAAGGGCCTTTTGTGGGGCATGCCCCAAAGAAAACTGCTCTTTTGCCTGTAAAAGAAAAATACACCCGCCCCCCAACATTAAAACCCACCACCCACATACCCCTAATCTAACCCAAACCCCCCTTAAAATAACCTAACCCTAATCCCCTGAAGATCATCCTACCTTGAGTCGTCTTCACTCAGCTGAGCCACCGATGGAACTGAAGAGGAGATCCGGAGCGCCAGAAGTGATCCTCCAAGGGGCGCTGAAGAAGTCTTCCATCCGATGAAGTGATCCTCCAAGCGGCGCTGAAGAAGTCTTCCATCCGGGCGATGTCATCTTCCAAGCGGCGCTGAGGATCATCTTCCATCCGGGCAATGTCATCTTCCAAGCGGGGTCTTCAATCTTCTTGCTTCAGGATCCATCTTCATCCCGCCGACGCGGAACATCCTTCTTCCCCGACGGACTAACGACGAATGAAGGCTCCTTTAAGGGACGTCATCCAAGATGGCGTCCCTTCAATTCCGATTGGCTGATAGGATTCTATCAGCCAATCGGAATTAAGGTAGAAAAATCTGATTGGCTGATTGAATCAGCCAATCAGATTGAGATCGCATTCTATTGGCTGTTCCGATCAGCCAATAGAATGCGATCTCAATCTGATTGGCTGATACTGCCCCAACAGTAAAACCCACCACCCACACAACCAACCCCCCAAATAAAATCCTAACTAAAAAAAAACTAAGCTCCCCATTGCCCTTTGAAAGGATGGATGTCGAGTCTTCAAAAACTGTAAGTGGATCTTCGGGGGTTAGTGTTAGGTTTTTTTAAGGGTTTATTGGGTGGGTTTTATTTTTAGATTAGGGGTTTGGGCACTTGAAAAAGAGCTAAATGCCCTTTGAAGGGCAATGCCCATCAAAATGCCCTTTTCAGGGCAATGGGGAGTTTAGTTTTTTTTAGTTAGGATTTTATTTGGGGGGGTTGGTTGTGTGGGTGGTGGGTTTTACTGTTGGGAGGTTGTTTGTATTTTTTTTTACAGGTAAAAGAGATGATTTCTTTGGGGCAATGCCCTACAAAAGGTCCTTTTAAGGGCTATTGGTAGTTCAGTTTAGGCTAGGGTTTTTTTTATTTTGGGGGGGATTTTTTTATTTTGATAGGGCTATTAGAATAGGTGTAATTAGTTTAAATATCTGATAATTTCTTTTTTTATTTTGTGTAATTTAGTGGGGGGGGGGGGGGGTTTGTTGTAATTTAGGTAATTGATTTAATTGTAGTGTAAGGTTAGGTGTTAGTGTAAGACCGGTTAGGTTTTATTTTACAGGTAAATTTGTATTTATTTTAACTAGGTAGCTAGTAAATAGTTAATAACCATTTACTAACTAGTCTACCTAGTTAAAATAAATACAAACTTGCCTGTGAAATAAAAATAAACCCTAAGGTAGCTACATTGTAACTATTAGTTATATTGTAGCTATCTTAGGGTTTATTTTACAGGTAAGTATTTAGTTTTAAATAGGAATTATTTAGTTATTAATAATAGATTTAGGGTTAAATTTAGTATAGTGGCGGCAACGTTGGGACAGCAGATTAGGGGTTAATAAATGTAGGTAGGTGGCGGCGATGTTAGGGACAGCAGATTAGTGGTTAATAATATTTAACTAGTGTTTGCGATGCGGGAGTACAGCGATTTAGAGGTTAATATGTTTATTATAGTGGCGGCGACGTTGGGGGCGGCAGATTAGGGGTTAATAAATTTAGGTAGGTTGTGGCGACATTGAGGACGGGAGATTAGGGATTAATAAATATAATGTAGGTGTCGGTGATGTCAGGGGCGGCAGATTAGGGGTTAATAAATATAATGTAGGTGTCGGTGATGTCAGGGGCGGCAGATTAGGGGTTAATAAGTGTAAGATTAGGGATGTTTAGACTCGGGGTTCATGTTAGGGTGTTAGGTGTAAACATAAATTTTGTTTCCCCATAGGAATCAATGGGGCTATGTTACGGAGCTTTACGCTCCTTTATTGCAGGTGTTAGGCTTTTTTTCAGCCGGCTCTCCCCATTGATGTCTATGGGGAAATTGTGCACGAGCACGTAAAACCAGCTCACCACAGCTTTCAGCAGCGCCGGTATTGGAGTGCGGTATGGGGCTCAATTTTGCTTTATGCTCACTTCTTGCCTGCTAACACTGGGTTTTTTTAAACCTGTAATACCAGCGCTATAGTCTGTAGGGAAGTGAGCGGTGACAATCACTTGCAAGTTAGTACCGCACCCCTCGTAACGCAAAACTCGTAATCTAGCCGATTGTCTTCAGAGTGTAGACAGTAAGCTGAGTTTACTCACTGGTCCATATGATGTTCATGAGGGAAAATACTCATTCATTGGCAGCATTAGTTTCAGGAAAGCAGAAAAGGAACTCTACTAATTTAAGAATATTTGAACAAGGAGCATGTTTTTTTTTAAGTGGGAGACCATTTCAACTCATCTTTGAGCTGGCAATGTTTTATTAGCAGCCCACTCGTGCATTTTTCCCCCCAGTTACAAACTGCTTCATGTAGACATTCTCATCATACATCTCATTTTCAGCCAACTCAGCAGATGGCACAGTTATAATGGTAAGACATAAAGTTCTCTCCCATGAAGGTGTTTTGTTTAAGGTTACCCAGCTGTAGAATTCTAGGCCCTGAAAGCTTTTTTTTCAGTCCATTTATTCAAGTAACTCAGTGCAGTTTCATAGAATAAGAGCACAGTGGTATGAAACTTTTTTTTTTTTTTTTTGAATCAGCTTTATTTATGTCAAAAGTAAGAGATTATGGGGGGCGGAGCCTACAGCGCACATGGATGGCCTCACATCTATACAGCTCCGGTCGGGATTTACCTATATTTGGCTTTAAATGCCACTTATACCTGAATTAAGCTTTTCAAAACCCCTCTGTGAACTTTCTAAACCTCTTGCTAAAATCAGAATCTACAACCTTGAACTGCTGGCATTCTCAAGTCAAGACCAAAGGCCTGAGATAATATATTGTAAGCAGCGGCCATCGTCTCAACCTCATGGCTGTGGGATGCTGCAGATTTCTCTGGACTCACTGTGGAGACAGCTGTCTACACCCTGGCCTCCCAGCAGGACACCCTAGTAGCGCAGTCACAATTTATCAATATTACGTTGCCTGTCACAGCAAGCAAGATCTAAGAGATTACCCAGCACCCACGCTTACTCTTTCGTTAAAAGGTCAATATGAAGGAAGCTATATGTATTTTCAAGGAGCTACGCTGCCTACTTCAAGACCATCACGCTGCCCTTGAGGAGAAGCTGCACATGGCGTTTCATTACAGAGGTGCACACTTCACTTCGCAACCTATCCAGGGTGCAATTACCTCAGCAGAATGCGGGGGTGGCGACGCTTTGGGGCCCCAGCGCTCGCCACCTACTTCTAGCAGTTTGTTGCTAAATTCCAAGCTAACTTCTCTGCAACCCATAGGATTGAAAAGCAAAGCTATGGATGAGAGATTGAAAAGTGCTCTGGAGAGCCATGCCGTTTTATTGTGGAAGGGTGAATGTGCTCCCGCTGCAAACTGGCCAGCCAGGGTATTGTATCAGGTGACATCAGCGAGGAGTTTTGCTCAAATTTATGGAGAAGCACATATATATTGCTCTATACCAGCCTCATTGTCTCCCAACATCTTTTATTACATAGACTGGTTAAAGTGGGATCCTGGAGACTTACTTACTTTGGACATTTCTAAGAACTGCTGGTCCCTTCTCAAAACTGGTGTGGGGTAAAAGTGTTTCGTACTTGATTGCACATTTAATCTCCCCATACTCTCACTGAGCAGCTCCTTAGTTTAGTTTTCTGCAAATTTCAGTCGAATATAGAGGAGTTTATTAATGCTTAATGGTATATTTCCTAAAAGTTATAGTTGGATTGTTTACCCTGTTATAATATAACAAATGTTAGTCTCAAATGTAGGGAATTCAGTTTTCTTTTCTGATATGTAGGCTTTTGTCTAGCTGACTGTTCATTAATGCTAGCGCTTATTTGTAAACAGCTTTGTCTTTGGATTTTAAAATAATTCTTAGGATGTTTCAAGTAGCACTGTACTAAGCTTTTTTATTTATATCCAATTACATTGCATAATTTATTTAGACTAATACTTATAGGTGTAGTGGGTACCGCTAACATTGTTTATGGCTGTAAGTTTTCTTACATATTCAACAGCTCTCTCTAAGTTTAGCACATCACTCACTTAAGATAATTCTGAATACCTAGATGAGTGACCAATGTTACAACAGATTCATTTCTTTTGTATTCTCTGTATCCACTTTGGGCATCCTAAACTGAATGTGTTGCCTTTGTTAATAATATAAGATCTATGCCTGATACCCTAACATTTCCTCTTTACAGGTTGCCAGGCAGAATTAAAAGGATAGCCTTAGCTCCATGTTATAATGCCTATTATTTAGTATAATTTAATTAGATATTTGTTCTCATTTATAATTATACCTACCCTTAACTTGGCACCAAGCTTGTAAAACATTTCTAACAATTTGACAGAGCGACTACTATAATTATCACTTTAGACTACATTGGACAGAAGTCTACCTTTTTTGTAGGATTTCTAATGTTTTCTTAACAGAAAACTCTCTCTCTATTTATTTTAATCCTAGAATATTGCTTATCCAAACAGTACAATATGTATTTCCAGTCTATGTTCACTCATTATGACGGCTATATAGTCAGAGCAAAGAGTCTCCTTTAAGACGAAGCCTTATAAGACTTTTAGCCTCCAAATGTATTATTTGTATAGGTTCCTGATGTGATTCCCTATAAATATATTTAACTTTTAGACTTCAAGTTCTAAAATTATTCATACTTAAAGGGACAGTATACACTCATTTTCATATAACTGCATGTAATAGACACTACTATAAAGAATAAGATGCACAGATACTGATATAAAAATCCAGTATAAAATGGTTTAAAAACGTACTTAGAAGCTTTCAGTTTAGCTCTGTTGAAAAGGTAGCTGGAAAGCCCACTGCAAGTGGGAAATAAGACACTCCCCCCTCCCCCTTCTTTTGCATATGAAAAGACCCTTTACACAAACAGGAGCAAGCTGGAGAAGGTAGCTGACGGTATTCACATAACACTTTGGGGCTTGGTTAGGAGTCTGAAAATCAGTGCAATGTTATTTAAAAATAAGCAAAATTATACATTTATTTAAAAAAAACAAAAAACTTTATGGGCTATATAAATAGATCATCTACAAAACATTTATGCAAAGAAAAAATGAGTGTATAATGTCCCTTTAAGCTATTATCAATATTTTATTTCTTTAAACTCAAAAATGTTTTCAGTTATATTCATGGATAACCTTTTCATGTATCTCCACCTATATTATATCCAGTATTATCAACAACTTTGTTATCTTCATATATACAGTAATATTCCTATCTACGGAGGTTTGAGAACAGTCTCACTAGTTGACTTATTATATTCCAATCAGATAAAAAAACAAGAGGTTTGTTATGAGACCCAAGAGAGGTCTCCTTTATTTCATGATAACCTTCATTACTAGTTTCATTCAATATATGTATGAAGTCCAAGAGTGGCCTCCTGAGCACATAGGAAGGTTTACATTTATGTATTATGGCAAGCTATTGTATTATTGTATGCTAACACTGTTTTCTGTTATTGAAATGTATTGTGATTTTACACTTGTATGCCTTACAGTAAACCTCAATAAAAATAATATAAAAAAAATGTAAGAGATTACAGACCCAGCTCTGTCAGTATATATACAAAAGCCAATACCATTTTCTTAAATAAGGTTAATATACAAGAAAAAGAAAACAATCACAGTAACTAAGATACTTGTAAGCATTTAAATTAAACAGTGTCCATAGGGTGTGACGTATAAAGAAAAACATAATAATAACAACAAGTGACTAAAAGTCTCTGCTTTAATAACTGTAGTTAATGTAGTTATTATTCCCATAATCAGGCTGATCATAAAATCAGATGTGGTATAAAACTTTTTAACCTCTACTTGTGGTAATCCTTCCTCTCTTTCCGGTCTCCCAATGATTGTCATAACAGCTGAAGGAGCAAAATGGTCTTTAAATCGAGATTGTTTTCAAACTATCAATGCCATCAATCACTTCAAATACAGTGACAGCCTGACTATGAACAAACAGCCATAGTTCACACAAAGGGCTATTAAAAAAATGTGCAGAAACACTGAAAATAGGATTTTAGGGGCATAAATATTATTCGCTTGGATTTATTCCAATTTGAAGATGGTCTCCAGACTGAGCCAGAGGGTTTAGGGGAGAAGTCAGTTTTCTGTTCTCTATTCTGACGAAAGGAACGAAAATGAATGGGAGCTTTCCCTTTAGACTTTTTGTCCTGGGGAAGAAAAACTCCCTCACCTCTAGTAATAGTAGAAATAATAGAATCCAGTTGAGACCCAAATAATTTATTTCCTTGGAAAGAAAGAGATAATATAGTTTTAGATACCGTGTAAGCATTCCATGATTTAAGCCATAAAGATCTTCTGGTAAGAATAGCTTAAGACATAATTTTTATGTTAATTTTCATGACATCAAATACTGCATCGCAAGTAAAATTATTTACATTTTAAAGTAAATTTAACATTCAGGGTCAGAAGACAACTGCTGAGCTAGACTGGATAACCAGAAAGTAGAAGCAGCAGCTACGTCAGCGATAGATATAGCTGGTCTAAGAATATAGCCAGTATGTAAATATGCCCTTCTTAGATAAGATTCAACTTTTCTATCTGAAGGGTCTTTAAAAGAACTACTGTCTTCTAAAGGAATAGTAGTGCGATTAGCTAGATTGGAAATGGCCCCATCAACTTTGGGAACTGTTTCCCATAACTAAGTTAGCACTAGCAGCAGGTAAAGGATATACACCTAGATTACGAGTTTTGCATTGCGGATTGTAATGCTGAAAATATGGCATTTTCAGCGTTAAAACAGCACCGCAGCTATTACAAGTCTTGTTGGTATAGGTGTACCGCACACCTTTTAGCCTGTAACGCAACGTCAGTACTGCACTCGTAAAAATTACGTTTTTCATGGGACTCCCATAGCGCCAGTATTACGAGTTTTGCGGTACGGCTAAAAAGTGAGCGTTACACCCTAAAACGACAAGATCCGTACCGCCATCTAAAGTCAGTAGTTATAAGCTTTACATTACAAAGCTGTAACATAAAACTCATAACTAAACTGTTACAAAGTACACTAAACACCCATAAACTACCTATTAACCCCTAAACCGAGGCCCTCCCGCATCGCAAACACTATAATACATTTATTAACCACTAATCTGCTGCTCCCGACATCGCCGCAACTAAATTTTTTTGTTAACCCCTATTTCGCCGCTCCCCGACATCGTCACCACTATACTAAAGTTATTAACCCCTAAACTGCCGCCCTCCTTCATTGCAAACACTATTTAAATAGTAACCACTAATCTGCTGTCCATCCACTTTGCCCCAGCTATACTAAAGTTATTAAGACCTAAACCGCAAGCCACTATAATAAACCTATTAACCCCTAAACCGAAAGCCCCCCACATCGCAATAAACTAATTTAAACTAGTACAGCCTAAACCTAATGCCACCCTAACTTTATATTAACATTACAATTTCCCTATCTTAAATTAAATTAAAACTTACTTGTCAAATTAAAAAAACTAAGTTTAAACTATTAAACTAAAATTAACTACCAATTAAATTAAACTAAACTACACATTAAAAAATCCTAACACTACTCTAAAAATTACAAACTATCTAATTACAAAAAAAGTTACAAAAATAACAAGCACTAAATTACAAAAAATAAAAACGAAATTATCAAAAATAAAAAAAATACACCTAATCTAATAGCCCTATAAAAATAAAAAAGCTCACCCAAAATATCATTATGTTAAAGTTAGGGGGTGTTAGGGTTAGGTTTAGGGTAAGGTTTAGGGGTTAATAGGTATTATTTAGTTAATAATTGTAAGTTTAATTTAGATCTATTTTAATTATGTTAAAGTTAGGGGGTGTTAGGGTTATGTTAGGGTTAGGGGTTAATAGTTTAATTTAGGTTGTTGCGATGTGGGGGGCTGGCGGTTTAGGGGTTAATAGTTGTATTTAGTAGTAGTGATGTGGGAGGCCAGACGTTTAGGGGTCAATAGCTTTATTTAGGAGACGGCGATATCGGGAGCAGCAGATTAGGGGTTAATAACTGTAGGCAGGTGTCAGCGATGTCAGGGTCAGCAGATTAGGGGTGTTTAGACTCGGGTTTATGTTAGGGTGTTAGGTTTAAACTGTCTTTTATTTTCCCCATAGACATCAATGAGGCTACGTTACGGAGCTTTTGTTTCCGCGATCGCAGGTGTTAGACTTTTTTTTTGCCGGCTCTCCCCATTGATGTCTATGGGGAAAGCGTGCACATCAAAGGCAGCGCTTGTTTTGTGAACGGTATGGAGCTTAAAATCTCCATATCGCCCGCACAAGCAGTATTTTTTTAAACTTGTAATGGCAGCGCTATAGGGAATTAAATAACGCCACTTTTGGGCGTTCTTTACTTTCCCTATAGCACTCAAAACTCGTAATCTAGGTGATAGTTTTTTAAACCTTGAAGAAGGATTAAAAGAGACACCTGGTTTAGACCATTCCTTTACAATAATATCAGAGACCGCATCAGGTATAGGGAATATCTCAGGGAGATTGAATTCAGTATATAAAACTGTTGTCAAACGATTACAGGGTTTATCATTAGAAGGTTTAGCTTCTTCAACCCCTAAAGTGACTATGTATTCCTTTAAAAGAGAACGAATATGTTCAATTTTAAATTAAAAGGAAGAATTATCAGGCTCTACGTCCGTTGAGGGAGCTTCACTGTTAGAAGAATCCTCATCATTCGCAGATACTTTAGTATTTTTTTGCTTATTTGAAGGCGGTAGTGCAGCCATGGCCTTTGTAATGGCAGTAGCAATAAACTTTTTCATTGCTGGAGGTACGTCATCTGCATCCATCTGTAAGGAGGAGACAGTAGGTGCATTAGCACACATAGAAACATCATTAGATTGATTGGTATGCGATAAAAAAAATCTAAGCATGAGACACTTAAATGAGCTGAAGAAGCTACTGCAGTTGTTTTACAATAAGCACACTTAGCTTTAGTAGAAAGGTGTTCAACAGACTCAGTTCCTATGGTAGCTTTAGGGACAAATTGTTGCTGCTCCATTACGGCAAAAAAATTAGTAAAAAATAAGATGCAATGATTACTATTTTTACCCCCTTAAGGCAAGCTTTTTGAGGAAAAGGAAAAAATATGCCCCCTTTATATAGTGTTGCAAGGAGGTTAAAGCGCTAAGCAATGAAGCCTAGGAAAGCAGTTAATGTAGTTTTGCGCAAAATTCAAATGCAATTTATATAGGGGAAAAAAGCCCTAAAAAAAGTTGCATCTATAATGCATCATCACGTGCACGTTTTAGATGCGCCAATAGAGGTGCATTGTTTAAATGACAGTTTGCGCATTTATGGTGCAAAAATACAATACTAAGATGCACACTTAAAGGGATACTGAACCCAAATTTGTTCTTTCATGATTCAGATAGAGCATGCAATTTTAAGCAACTTTCTAATTTACTCCTATTAACAATTTTTATTCGTTCTTTTGCTATTTTTATTTAAAAAAGAAGGCATCTAAGCTAAGGAGCCAGCAATTTTTTGGATGAGAACCATGGACAGCACTTGTCTATTGGTGCTGTCCAATCAGCAAGGACAACCCAGGTTGTTCACCAAAAATGGGCCGGCATCTAAACTTACACTCTTGCTTTTCAAATAAACATACCAAGAGAATGAAGAAAATTTGATAATAGGAGTACATTAGAAAGTTGCTTAAAATTGTACGCTCTATCTGAATCACGAAAGAAAAAATTTGGGTTCAGTGTCCCTTTCAAGGTGCAAAAATAAAAAGGGTTGCAAAAAAATAGTCGTGCGAATCTGACGCATAAATGTGTGCCAGAAAACATGCACTTGCATGCGCATGTGAATTTGAGACTTTTTTCGGTGCAAAAATTATTAGAAGCAAGGGAAATAGTAAGAATCTGTCCCTGGGCCATACATACACATAGATATACGTAGTTAAACTTTCAAGTTAAAAGTGTCAAACCCATAGCTGTGAGTGTCTAGATAAAAATACAAATATACTTACCCATAGACACTCATCAACTAATAGCAGACAGCCAAACCAGTACTGAAACATATCAGCAGAGGTAATGGAATTGGAGTATAACGTGGATCTGTAAAGGGAGGCAGAAGACGAATCCCTGCGACCGAATTACAGAGAGCTCATGAAAAGATTTCCCATGAGGCAGTACTCCCTTCACTTCCCTCTGACAAGCACTTTACTCTGAGGGGAACCGGGCTTCAATATGCTCTGAAGCGCCTTTCACTAAACTGAGGTATGAGTGAGGTGGGGGGGGGCATTATAGGCTTTTGAGGTTTAGAAAACTTTGCTTCCACCTGGTAGGAATGTATATCCCATACGTATGTTATTTTATTACAAAATAAAAATGGTACCATTTTTATTTTTTAATAAAATATACTACACTGTATTTTGGGGGCATTTGGGGCATATTTATAAAATTAATCAGAGATCTTATAAGCGCTAATTGATGGTAATGGCTGGTTATTTATTAAGCACCTGCAAATGAGCGCGTGATAAATTAGCGCTCCACTTGTAATCTAGCCCTTAATCTCTTCTAAATTTGTTGGTCTTTTACCTGCCTTCTTTATTGCAATAATATCCTTAGCTAAACTTATTTTCCTAAATTTAACACATTTGGCCAGACATTTCACAATTTTATCGCCAAACCTATAAAATGTGGCTTTTACTTTCATGTCTTTAGACAATTCAAAGGAGGTTAAAGCTGGTTTCAGGTTGTTTAAAGGGACATTGTACACTAGATTTATTATTTGCATAAATGTTTTGAAGATTATCCATTTATATAGCCCATCTGTTTTTGTAACAATGTATACAGTAGTTTTGCTTGTTTTTAAATAACATTGTGATGCTTTTCAGACTTCCAACCAAGCCCCACAGTGTCAGATGTATACTGTACATGCATTTACAGGCTCCTGCTGGCTCCTGCAGAGAAGGGGGGGGGGTCCTGTTTCCCCAGCACCTTTTACTGGGGAAACTTCATCAACAGTGCTAAACTGGGAGCTTCTACGTAAATAAAAAAAAAAGATTAGATCAGTATCGGTGCATTTTCTTCTTTATAGTAGTGTCTATTACATGTCATGCAGTTATATAAAAATCAATGTACGCTGTCCATTTAATCCAGAGATATGGAATCCAGCCTCAATTAGAAATTACAAAATCCTTTATTAGTACCACAACATGGGTATATGGTCAATGTTGCAGGTTAAAATTACACATACACAGATTCCTTGTACACACTGTTATGTGCCAAACTTTACTTCCTATGGTACAATGTCTCCATCTCGTGGTCAAAAAATATTATTACATCTTATAAAAATATCTTATTTAAAAATAGGAAATACCGTAATAGTTTTTGTCACTAAAATATGTAATGTAAAAAAATGATAAATCAGATGAATTAAGGCATAACATTATATAACAAAGAGAATTGTTTTTTTAGCCTCAGGTTCTCTAACTTTTTCTATAATACACCTAATATTGGATTTATGTTCATTGATCCTTTCTCTGCTCTCTCTAGTTGTCTCACCACCAGACCACATGAACAATTAAATATATTATGTAATTAGACCTGCACGTCAAATAATCCTTGAAGGGACACTCAGGTCAAAATAAACTTTTATGATTCAGAAAGAGCATGCAATTTTAAGTACAGTTTACTTCCATCATCACATTTTGTACAGTGTTTTTATATTCACACTTTCTGGGGACACAAGATCCTGCTGAGTGCATGTGCACAAGCTCACACGGTATATGTATACTAGTCTGTGATTGGCTGATCTCTGTCACATGCTAAAGGGGAGAAAAAATACATTTGTCAGAAAAAAAATCTACTGCTTATTTGAAATTCAGAGTAGGTGTTATTGCCTTGTCTTTTTATTATGCACGTGTTAATTATGCAATTCTACTGCATAGAGTGCTCCTTTAATCTTAATATCCCCTAAAGGAATGCAAAGAGGGCTTACAGTCTCTCAGCAAGTGCCAGTGTTTCCTTAACACATGCATGACTTCTTGATTACATTTTATATAAGTAGAAACAAATACTAATCGGTTTTTATTTTATGGGCAGCAAAAGAGATATATGTCCTTCTAAGGTAAATACCCAGAGTGTTTTTTTAGATAGCCTTTTTTTGGGGTGGGGTTTACTTGTAGATTGGTGTTGGGTTTTTTTTTATTTGCAAAAGAGCTAAATAACTTTAGGGCAATGCCCTACAAAATACCCTTTTATGGGCTATTGCTGTAGTTTGGTGTTAGTATAGATTTTTTTATTTTGGGGTGGGTATTGTTTTTAAGTGGGGTTTTAGAATAGACATAATTGTTTTTTATTTTTGGTAATGTGTTTTTCATTTTTGTAGGTAAAGTTAGGTTTCTAATTTTTAAGGTAAGGTTAGGTTTTTCATTTTTTACAGGTAAGTTTAGTTTTTTGGGGGGTAATTTAGGGGTGTTAGGTTAGGGGGGTTAGCTAGTTAGGGGGTTTAGATGTTAGCTGTGGTTTAGGGATTGTGTAGTGGTGACTTTTCAGTGGACTATGTGGCAGGTTAGGGGTCAATAGTGTAGTGGTGACTTTGCAGTGGACTATGTGGCAGGTTAGGGGTCAATAGTGTAGTGGTGACTTTTCGGTGGGCTAAGCACCAATTTAGGGGTTAATAGTGTAGTGGGGACTTTTCAGTGGGCCATGTGATGGGTTAGTGGTTATTAGAGTAGAGGGTATATGGTGATTCGGGTTAGTGCGCGAGTATGGGTGTTAGTTTTTTCTCTCTCCACTTTTCTCTCTCCATTGACGTTAACATAGTCACAATATTTTAACTTTGCTCTTTGCGAGCATCGTGTTAGCATGAAAGGGAAATGTTTACTTTCAACTTGTAATATGCGTGCTACCCAAGGCGTGCAAAGAGCAGGAGTTGAGCAGAGTTAGCGTGCGTGCGTGAACGGTAATTACCGCTCCACTCATAATCTAGCCCTATGTGTATTTAAATGTTTATTATTTTAACTTTGCAATGGTGTAATTTTTATATGTTTAAAATACAAAAGTTTTCTAACCCTTTAACCATAAAGCCCTTCTAGCAAGAACTGCTAAAGACATACTTTTAGCATTAAAGGGACACTGAACCCAATTTTTTCTTTCATGATTCAGATAGAGCATGCAATTTTAAGCAACTTTCTAATTTACTCCTATTATCAATTTTTCTTCATTCTCTTGCTATTTTTATTTGAAAAAGAAGGGATCTAAGCTTTTTTTTGGGCTCAAAACTCTGGACAGCAAGGACAACCCAGGCCATATTGGCGTTGTGTATCTGTTTGTACTCTCCACAGATTGCTTATCTGGAGGTCAGTCTGCTGGGTGACTGCTATTGATCCCAGGCCGCCTCTTCTACACCACTAGGGGTGTCTCACCAAATGTGAGTGTGATATTACACTGTTATTTGTCATCAGTTTTTTAAACAATATTGGGCCATGTGGCGCTTCTGTCTTCTTATGTTGTTTACAACCCAGGTTGTTCACCAAAAATGGGCCAGCATCTAAACTTACATTCTTGCATTTCAAATAAAGATACCAAGAGAATGAAGAACATTTTATAATAGGAGTAAATTAGAAAGTTGCTTAAAATGGCATGCTCTATCTGAATCACAAAAGAAAAAAATTGGGTTCAGTGTCCCTTTAAGCTAAATAATTTCAATAATAACATTGCAAAATAAAGCATTAGCAGATGAATGCAACGCTAACTACAGGCCTAAAAATAAACCTAACTAAAGAAAAAAAACCTTCTATGGAAAGATTCTAATCCTTTAACCATAGGCTCTTAAAGACACATTGTACGCTAGATTTTTCTTTGCATAAATGTTTTGTAGATGATTTATATAGCCCATATGGTAGTGTTTTTGTAACAATGTATAGTTTTGCTTATTTTTTAATAACATAGTGCTGATTTTCAGACTCCTAACCAATCCCCAAAGTTTTAGATGTATACTGATGTCTACAGATTCCTGCGGGTCCAGTTTGCATAATCTGTCTTTTCATATGCAGGGAAGGGGGGGGGGGTGTCTACTGTTCCTGTTTTCCCAGCCCCTTTCCCAGTCTATCATCATCAACAGTGCTAAACTGGGAGCTTCTATGTAAGTTTTTAAAAGGTTTTATATAGGGTTGTTTTTTTAGATCAGTATCTGTGCATATTCTTTTGATAGCAGTGTCTATTACATGCAGTTATATGGAAATTGTTTATACTGTCCCTTTAAGGAAGCACTATCCTCCAAAGGAATGGAATGGAACGCCTAGCCAAAGTAGAAATAGATCCATCCGCTTTAGGAACAGATTCCCCAAGTTCAATATTAGAAAGAGGAAATGGATATATCCAATAAAACCTTGCAGAAGGAATAAAAATACCACCTGGCTTAAATTACTCCATAGAAACTATCTCAGAAAGGAAAAAGACAATGTCTTGCTTTATTGCCCAGGATATCCTAAACTAGCTATTCACATGCGCAATCGCACTAATGATCGGTATGGGGGTTTAGACCTGGTCCGTTTCCTACCTGGGTCGTACACCCCTCTTTAGAACAACCTGGAAACTCCAAACTCCCCCAGAGTTACCATATTGATACCAAACTTAAAGGGACAGTCTACTTGAAATGTTTTATTGTTTAAAAAGATAGATAATCCCTTTATTACCCATTCCCCAGTTTTACACAACCAAAACTGTGATATTATTATACTTTTTACCTCTGTTATTACCTTGTATCTAAACCTCTGCAGACTGCCCCCTTATCTCAGTTCTTTTGACAGACTTGCATTTTAGCCAATCAGTGCTGACTCATAAATAACTCCACAGGAGTGAGCACAATGGTTATCTATATGACAAAAATTAACTAGCAATGGCTAACTGAGAAAAACTGTCAAAAGAGGCGGCCTCCTAGTTGTTAGGCAAGGTAATTTCCAGGAGTAATGGATTGTCGACCCTCACCACCTGTATGAAAGAAATCTTAAGTACATAACACCTCCGTTAAAAGGGAACAAATATGGTCAACCTTAAACAGAGAAAAGGATAACTCAGAATCATGATCAGAAACAGACTCCCGATCCACAAAAAATATCTCACCCTCAGAGGATGAATCATCAGAACATGAATCCGGAACAATATGTAATACATGTTTTATGCTTACTTGAAGGAGGCATAGCCGCCAGTATTTCGGATACAGTAGAGCGTACAAAATTCTTTAATCCTGGAGAATAATCTGTAGAATTCCCCTGTGTGGCATACAGTCGGAGGGCAGATACCTTTAGAAGCAAGAGCCTGTCTGATTAGAATGCATAATAAGATTTAAACAAGTATTGTACAGCAGAGCTGGAGGCAACGCATCAGCAAGTTTACAATACACATAATGCACATTGGTAGGAAAGTGTTCAGAGGAATTAGCTTCTAAAGATGTTTCAGAGAAAGACATAGAAGGCTCCATAATTAGTGAAAGCTACAAAAAAGTAGAAAACTCAACCATAAGGCTATATCCTCCGAAAAAGAGCTCTTTAAACAAGGGAAAAACTTACCCCCACCAAGTAAAAAGCATTAATAAAAAACAGCAAGGATCACAAAGCTGATTAGCCAACATGTGCTCTCTTGACTAGTCGACTTGTGCAACCCTGGCAAACCGACATGCACAGACGAGCCCACATTCACAAACTAACTGAGCCGAAGTGTGCTAGCCCAACAAAACAAAACAAAACAAATATATATATATATATATTTTAAAAGGGAATAGAGACTTATAAACTAAAAAGCAGCTATACAAAACAAATACATTTATAAATACTGTCCCAAGGCTACAGAGTACAAAAAGGGTACAAACTACACAGCCCAATTGGATAAATGAATGCTCCTAATCTTCTAACCAGGATTCAGTAGATAGCCAAACGAGTGCTGAAACATAGAAGCACAGAACATGGAATAGGAGTATACCGATAACCGAACAGGAGGCAGCTAAGGACAGGTCCCGCCAACACCTGTGGAAGACTTGTGAGTAACTCCCATAGGGTAGTAATTGAGCCACTACACCTTACTCCCAATACATCATACGTCTAACAGCAGCTTTCTAAGGGATAATGGGCCTCAAATTAATATGAGAACCACTCCCACAGAAGAATATCAAAAGCATCTTCATTCTTCACCTTCCTCCAGCGAAGGCAAAGACAAGACTGATTACCAGTAAGGTGAAAGGGGATTTATAGAGCTCTTGGTGCTTGGGAATCTTTGCTCCTTCTAGTGGTCAGGAAGAGTAATTCCCAGGCGTAATGGATCCTGGACTCTCACCACTTGTATGAAAGAAAAGAAAGATAGTGGAAAAAAAGCTGTTGTGCGCTAAAAAGAAATAGGCGCGAAAGAAACACGCAGTATACATAAATACTTAACATACCTCAAGGCCTAAATAAGGATATATAAGGTACTTGCATAACCAAGCCTAAAATGCATGACATAATGGTCCCCGGGCTATTATATACTCATAAGTTACTTTGTACCTACTAATATCCTACAGGCTAAGCAGGAGGCAACAACAACCCCCACACTTACGTGATAGGCCAATCTCCCTGGTGCAAACATCTAAGCTAGTACAGTGTTAGGTTCTGTTATTTCTCCTTTTTTTTAAAAAAACTGTTTGCTTGTGTATAATTTTATTTGTTAACATCTTTTCTTAATAATGAACTGTGACTGATTTTCTTTTTTGCTTATAATAAATATTCCTTTATTAAATTTTTGCCTTTGTCTAATATTTGAACCACATTACTGAAAGAGACTGGTAGTACTGGTAATACTGTGCGGGGTTTTTAGATTAATTTTTGCTGAGTTTTCCTTAAGATTTCCCATATAATAAATCTTAAGTGATGGTAACTTATAGATAGATTAGTGTGGGTGGCATTAAAGGGGAGTTGGGATTTTTTTTATAGGTCTTTCTTTCATGATTCAGACATGAGCATGCAATTTTAAGCAACTTTCTAATTTACTCATTTTATCAATTTTTCTTGGTATCTTTATTTGAAAGTATTCCAAGAAACAGCTGCACTCCAAAATGGTAAAGCTTAATCACAGGTTTATTACAGCATCAGCAAACAACAGCAGTAACATTTCAAACTACATGTCCTTATTCATACTATGCATAAATCATTTTCTTTACACCTTTTAAACCCTCAGTGGACACACCCCCTAGGTTAAATAACCAATTACATATATCACATATTTGTATATATTTTCAAAAACAAAGTGTGAACCCCAATCAATGTTAAAATAAAACAAACTAACAGACATGGAGGAATTATCACATAACAGGAATTTTTACAGAAATACTGAAAGATCAGAATCCTTATTCATACCTATTGGCATTAAACAATTTAAGTGGAAAATCCAAAAGGATTCTCTCTGTTTAAAATACTGCTCTCTATCGCCCCCCGCCCTGCCTAAAAGGGGAAACATGTTCTATTATTTGAAACCTTAACTGGCTTACGCTATGGCCAGCCTGCATAAAGTGTGTAGCTACAGGGGATTTTATATTTTTTCTTCTAATATTCGATTTGTGTTTGGTTATTCTATCTCAAAACCTGCGGGTCGTTTGTCTGATATAGATAAACCCACATGGACATTTTAGCAGATAAATAGCATACTCCGTGTTACATGTAAAATAGCCTTTAATCAAACATTTACGGCCTGTTTGGGGATGTACAAAAACAGATCCTTTGATCATGCTATTACAATGGGAGCAACCTAAACAAGGATAACACCCATTATTCTTCTCAGATATATATCCCTGCTTCTTCTTGTTTGTAGAACCAATATCTGCTTTAACCAAAACATCTCTCAGATTAGTGCCCTTTTTGTATGCAGGCATAGGAAAGTCCTGAAATTCCAGAACATTAGGATTACAGTTCTTTAATATGTACCAATGTCTACAAATTATTTTCTGGATTTGAAAACTCATTTCATTATATTTGGATACAAATACTATCCTCTGATTTTTATTTTCTCTCTGTTTATCTTTTTTACAGGGTTTAAGCAGCACATCTCTCGGAATGTCTAAAACATTCTTAATTTCTTGTTAAATCAGTTCTCCCCTATATCCTCTCTCCAAAAAGAGATTACCCATTTCTTTGAGTCTTTGTTCGCTTCTTTTGTCATCTGACACTATGCGGCAAACCCGCAACAGCTGACTCTTAGGCAGGGAATTCTTTAAGGACTGGGGATGGGCACTGCTAGCTAACAAAAGATCATTTCTATCAGTGCTCTTCCTTTAAAGATCAATTTTAATCCTTCCATTTTCTTTTACAACCAAGGTATCTAGAAAGGCCAAACTTTCCTCACTATAAACCAAGCTAAAGTTGATCCTAGAAGTAGCACCATTCAGAAGTAGCACCATTCCATGTATCCACAAATTGTAATAGGCTCTCAATGTCGCCCAGCCATATGCCAAATATATCATCGATATATCGCTACCATGTGGTGCCATATAGTTGAAACAGTTCGTTTTCATATACCGATTTTTCTTCATACACATTCATGAATATATTGGCATATGTAGGGGCGACATTGGAGCCCATTGCCGTGCCCTGCTTTTGCAGGTAGAACTGATCTTGGAATAGAAAAACATAATTTATGCTTACCTGATAAATTTATTTCTCTTGTAGTGTAGTCAGTCCACGGGTCATCCATTACTTATGGAATATATCTCTTCCTAACAGGAAGCTGCAAGAGGATCACCCAAGCAGAGCTGCTATATAGCTCCTCCCCTCACATGTCATATTCAGTCATTCGACCAAAACCAGACGAGAAAGGAGAAACCATAGGGTGCAGTGGTGACTGGAGTTTAATTAAAATTTAGATCTGCCTTAAAGACAGGGCGGGCCGTGGACTGACTACACTACAAGAGAAATAAATTTATCAGGTAAGCATAAATTATGTTTTCTCTTGTTAAGTGTAGTCAGTCCACGGGTCATCCATTACTTATGGAATACCAATACCAACGCTAAAGTACACGGATGAAGGGAGGGACAAGGCAGGAACATTAAACAGAAGGAACCACTGCCTGAAGTACCTTTCTCCCAAAAATAGCCTCCGAAGAAGCAAAAGTGTCAAATTTGTAAAATTTTGAAAAAGTGTGAAGTGAAGACCAAGTTGCAGCCTTGCAAATCTGTTCAACAGAGGCCTCATTTTTAAAGGCCCAGGTGGAAGCCACAGCTCTAGTAGAATGAGCTGTAATCCTTTCAGGAGGCTGCTGTCCAGCAGTCTCATAGGCTAAACGTATTATGCTACGAAGCCAAAAAGAGAGAGAGGTAGCCGAAGCCTTTTGACCTCTTCTCCGTCCAGAGTAAACGACAAACAGGGAAGAAGTTTGACGAAAATCTTTAGTTGCCTGCAAATAGAACATTAGGGCACGGACTACGTCCAGATTATGCAAAAGTCGTTCCTTCTTTGAAGAAGGGTTAGGACAACAATCTCTTGATATTCCTGTTAGTAACTACCTTAGGTAAGAACCCAGGTTTAGTACGCAGAACAACTTTGTCTGAATGAAAAATCAGATAAGGAGAATCACAATGTAAGGCAGATAACTCAGAGACTCTTCGAGCCGAGGAAATAGCCATCAAAAACAGAACCTTCCAGGATAACAGCTTGATATCAATGGAATGAAGGGGTTCAAATGGAACGCCTTGAAGAACGTTAAGAACTAAGTTTAAGCTCCACGGCGGAGCAACAGTCTTAAACACAGGCTTAATCCTAGCTAAAGCCTGACAAAAAGCCTGAACGTCTGGAACTTCCGCCAGACGTTTGTGTAGAAGAATAGACAGAGCAGAAATCTGTCCCTTTAACGAACTAGCAGATAAGCCCTTTTCTAAACCCTCTTGTAGAAAGGACAATATCCTAGGAATCCTAACCTTACTCCATGAGTAACTCTTGGATTCGCACCAATATAAATATTTACGCCATATCTTATGGTAAATTTTTCTGGTAACAGGCTTCCTAGCCTGTATTAAGGTATCAATAACCGACTCCGAGAAGCCACGCTTTGATAGAATCAAGCGTTCAATCTCCATGCAGTCAGCCTCAGAGAAATTAGATTTGGATGGTTGAAAGGACCCTGAATTAGAAGGTCCTGTCTCAGAGGCAGAGACCACGGTGGACAGGACGACATGTCCACTAGGTCTGCATACCAGGTCCTGCGTGGCCATGCAGGCGCTATCAGAATCACCGAAGCTCTCTCCTGTTTGATCTTGGCAATCAAACGAGGAAGCATCGGAAATGGTGGAAACACATAAGCCATGTTGAAGACCCAAGGGGCTGTCAGAGCATCTATCAGCACCGCTCCCAGGTCCCTGGACCTGGATCCGTAACAAGGAAGCTTGGCGTTCTGGCGAGACGCCATGAGATCCAGATCTGGTTTGCCCCAACGATGAATCAGTTGAGCAAAGACCTCCGGATGAAGTTCCCACTCCCCCGGATGAAAAGTCTGGCGACTTAGAAAATCCGCCTCCCAGTTCTCCACGCCTGGGATGTAAATCGCTGACAGGTGGCAAGAGTGAGACTCTGCCCAGCGAATTATCTTTGAGACTTCCAACATCGCTAGGGAACTTCTGGTTCCCCCTTGATGGTTGATGTAAGCCACAGTCGTGATGTTGTCCGACTGAAATCTGATGAACCTCAGAGTTGCTAACTGAGGCCAAGCTAGGAGAGCATTGAATATTGCTCTTAATTCCAGAATATTTATTGGGAGGAGTTTCTCCTCCTGAGTCCATAGTCCCTGAGCCTTCAGGGAGTTCCAGACTGCGCCCCAGCCTAGAAGGCTGGCGTCTGTTGTTACAATCGTCCAATCTGGCCTGCGAAAGGTCATCCCCTTGGACAGATGTGGCCGAGAAAGCCACCATAGAAGAGAATCTCGGGTCTCTTGATCCAGATTTAGCAGGGGGGACAAATCTGAGTAATCCCCGTTCCACTGACTTAGCATGCACAATTGCAGCGGTCTGAGATGCAGACGCGCAAATGGTACTATGTCCATTGCCGCTACCATTAAGCCGATTACTTCCATGCACTGAGCTACTGACGGGTGTGGAATGGAATGAAGGACACGGCAAGCATTTAGAAGTTTTGATAACCTGGCCTCTGTCAGGTAAATTTTCATCTCTACAGAATCTATAAGAGTCCCTAGAAAGGGAACCCTTGTAAGTGGTAATAGAGAACTCTTTTCCACGTTCACCTTCCACCCATGCGACCTCAGAAATGCCAGAACTATCTCTGTATGAGACTTGGCAGTTTGAAAACTTGACGCTTGTATCAGAATGTCGTCTAGGTACGGAGTCACCGCTATGCCTCGCGGTCTTAGTACCGCCAGAAGTGAGCCCAGAACTTTTGTAAAGATTCTTGGAGCCGTAGCTAATCCGAAGGAAAGAGCTACAAACTGGTAATGCCTGTCTAGGAAAGCAAATCTTAGGTACCGATAATGATCCTTGTGAATTGGTATGTGAAGGTAGGCATCCTTTAAGTCCACTGTGGTCATGTACTGACCCTCTTGGATCATGGGAAGGATGGTTCGAATAGTTTCCATTTTGAATGATGGAACTCTTAGGAATTTGTGTAGGATTTTTTAGTCCAAGATTGGTCTGAAGGTTCCCTCTTTCTTGGGAACCACAATAGATTTGAATAGAATCCTTGCCCGTGTTCCGTCCGCGGAACTGGGTGGATCACCCCCATTAGTAAGAGGTCTTGTACACAGCGTAGAAACGCCTCTTTCTTTATTTGGTTTGCTGATAACCTTGAAAGATGAAATCTCCCTCGTGGAGGAGAAGTTTTGAAGTCCAGGAGATATCCCTGAGATATGATCTCCAACGCCCAGGGATCCTGGACATCTCTTGCCCAAGCCTGGGCGAAGAGAGAAAGTCTGCCCCCCACTAGATCCGTTTCCGGATAGGGGGCCCTCTCTTCATGCTGTCTTAGGGGCAGCAGCAGGCTTCTTGGCCTGCTTGCCCTTGTTCCAGGACTGGTAAACTTTCCAGCCCTGCCTGTAACGAGCAACAGCTCCTTCCTGTTTTGGAGCGGAGGAAGTTGATGCTGCTCCTGCCTTGAAGTTATGAAAGGCACGAAAATTAGACTGTTTGGCCTTTGATTTGGCCCTGTCCTGAGGTAGAGCATGGCCCTTACCTCCTGTAATGTCAGCTATAATTTCTTTCAAGCCGGGCCCGAATAAAGTCTGCCCTTTTGAAAGGAATATTAAGCAATTTAGATTTAGAAGTCACGTCAGCTGACCAGGATTTAAGCCATAGCGCTCTGCGCGCTTGGATGGCGAATCCGGAGTTCTTAGCCGTAAGTTTGGTTAAATGTACGACGGCATCAGAAACAAATGCGTTAGCTAGCTTAAGTGCTTTAAGCTTGTTCATAATTTCATCCAATGGAGCTGTGCGAATGGCCTCTTCCAGAGACTCAAACCAGAATGCCGCCGCAGCAGTGACAGGCGCAATGCATGCAAGGGGCTGTAAGATAAAACCTTGTTGAACAAACATTTTCTTAAGGTAACCCTCTAATTTCTTATCCATTGGATCTGAAAAGGCACAACTATCCTCCACCGGGATAGTGGTACGCTTAGCTAAAGTAGAAACTGCTCCCTCCACCTTAGGGACCGTCTGCCATAAGTCTCGTGTGGTGGCGTCTATAGGAAACATTTTCCTAAATATGGGAGGAGGGGAAAAAGGCACACCAGGTCTATCCCACTCCTTGCTAATAATCTCTGTAAGCCTTTTAGGTATAGGAAACACGTCAGTACACACCGGTACCACATAGTATCTATCCAACCTACATAATTTTTCTGGAATTGCAACCGTGTTACAATCATTCAGAGCCGCTAATACCTCCCCTAGCAATATGCGGAGGTTCTCAAGCTTAAATTTAAAATTAGAAATCTCTGAATCCAGTCTCCCTGGATCAGATCCGTCACCCACAGAATGAAGCTCTCCGTCTTCATGTTCTGCAAACTGTGACGCAGTATCTGACATGGCTCTCACCTCATCCGCGCGCTCTGTCCTTAATCCAGAGCTATCGCGCTTGCCTCTTAATTCTGGCAATTTAGATAATACTTCTGTCATAATAGTAGCCATGTCTTGCAAAGTGATTTGTAAGGGCCTCCCTGATGTACTTGGCGCCACAAAATCACGCACCTCCTGAGCGGGAGGCGAAGGTACTGACACGTGAGGAGAGTTAGTCGGCATAACTTCCCCCTCGTTGTCTGGTGATAATTTCTTTACATGTAAAGATTGACTTTTATTTAAAGTAACATCAATGCAATTAGTACACAAATTTCTATTGGGCTCCACATTGGCCTTTAAACATAGTGAACAAAGAGATTCATCTGTGTCAGACATGTTTAAACAGACTAGCAATGAGACTAGCAAGCTTGGAAATACTTTTCTAAATAAATTTACAAGCAATATAAAAAACGCTACTGTGCCTTTAAGAAGCACAAAAAGTTGTCACAGTTGAAATAACAATGAACCAAAATAGTTATAGCAACCAATGTTTCACAGTAAATGTATTAAGTTAGCAAAGGATTGCACCCACCAGGAAATGGATGATTAACCCCTTAATACCCAAAAACGGATAACAATTTAATAATTAACGTTTTTATCACAGTCAAAACACACTGTCACAGGTCTGCTGTGACTGATTACCTCCCTCAAAATGAATTTTGAAGACCCCTGAGCTCTCTAGAGACGATCTGGATCATGGAGAATGGAGTAGACAGATTGTGACTGAATTTTTACTGCGCAAAAAAGCGCTAAAATAGGCCCCTCCCACTCATATTACAACAGTGGGGAAGCTCAGATAACTGTTTCTATGCAGAAAACAAAGATGGCCATGTGGTAAAAATCATGCCCCAATAAGTTTTATCACCAAGTACCTCACAAAAAACGATTAACATGCCAGTAAACGTTTTAAACATACATTTGAAAAGTTATGAAGTGTTATTAATAAGCCTGCTACCAGTCGCTTTTACTGCAGTTAAGGCTCCTACATTACTTCAGTATTAACAGTATTTTCAGAGTCAATTCCATTCCTTAGAAAAATACATTCAGTGTACACACACTCATCAGCCTAATACCAGTCGCTATCACTGCATTTAAGGCTGAACTTACGTTACATTGGTATCAGCAGTATTCTCTCAGTCAATTCCATTCCTCAGAAAAATAATTTACTGCACATACCTCATTTGCAGGGGGGCCCTGCATGCTATTCCCCTTTTCTGAAGTTACCTCACTCCTCAGATGAGAACAGCCAGTGGATCTTAGTTACGTCTGCTAAGATCATAGAAACCGCAGGCAGATTCTTCTTCTAATGCTGCCTGAGAACAAACAGCATACTCCGGTGCCATTTAAAATAACAAACTTTTGATTGAAGAAATAAACTAAGTTAAAAACACCACAGACCTCTCACAGCGACCTATCTTTAGTTAGGCTGCAAGAGAATGACTGAATATGACATGTGAGGGGAGGAGCTATATAGCAGCTCTGCTTGGGTGATCCTCTTGCAGCTTCCTGTTAGGAAGAGATATATTCCATAAGTAATGGATGACCCGTGGACTGACTTCACTTAACAAGAGAAATAATTGCACCTCAGTATTATATCAAGCAATTTAATGATGAATTCTCTTTCATCGTCAGTATATAATTTTGAACCTGCAATTATCTTATTTACAGCCCCCACATCCCCATCATGGCTAATGTAGGTGTAGAGACTAGAGACATGCAAGCTGTACAAAATACATTTATCTAGAAGAACAGAAATTTCCTCCAATTTGTTAAAAAAAAAAATCCCCAGTATCCCTGATATATGATTGGGACTCCAAAACAAACCTCCTGAGTAAACAATCTAAGTACACTTAAATATTCGAGAACACACAGTCCACACCCGCCACTATTGGGCATCCTGGAGGTTCTTTAAAATGTTTATGCACTTTTGGCAATGTGTATATGACTGGTGTTCTCGGATGTTTACTTATCAAAAATTATTTTTCTTCCTCTCCAATAATACATTGTTTAACAGTAATTTTTGAATTTTAAAAACAGGATTAGACATAATGGGCTGATACATATCTCTATCTGATAATTAACGGTTGATCTCAGAAATATAATGTTCCTTACTTTGAACCACTGTGGCTCCGCACTTATCGGCTGATTTTATCACTATCTAATCATTATTTTTAGTTTTCAATAGACCTTCCCTTTCATCTTTAGAAAAATTCACAATCTTCTGTCTAGATTTTACCCCTGTGTTTATATATTTTTTGCGTAATTTATTGATGTCATGATACACTAAAGACATAAAAGTATCAATGCTTTTGTCATAATATTGTGGAAATTAACCCTGTAAACAAGATAAACAGAGGAAAAATAAAAATTTAGAGGATAGTATTTGTATCCAAATATAATTAAATTAGTTTTTAAATCCAGAAAATAATTTGTAGACATTGGTACATATTAAAGAACTGTAATCCTAATGTTCTGGAATTTCAGGACTTTCCTATGCCTGCATACAAAAGAGGCACTAATCTGAGAGATGTTTTGGTTAAAGCAGATATTGGTTCTACAAACAAGAAGAAGCAGGGATATATATCTGAGAAGAATAATGGGTGTTATCTTTGTTTAGGTTGCTCCCATTGTAATAGCATGATCAAAAGAACCTGTTTTTGTACATCCCCAAACAGGCCGTACATTTTTTATCAAAGGCTATTTTACATGTATCACGGAGTATGCTTTTTATCTGCTAAAATGTACATGTGGGTTTATCTATACCGGAGAAACGACCGGCAGGGTTTGATTTAGAATTACCGAACACAAATTGAATATTAGAAGAAAAAATATCAAATCCCCTGTAGCTACACACTTTATGCAGGCTGGCCATAGCGTAAGCCAGTTAAGGTTTTAAATAATATTACATGTTTCCCCTTTTATGCGGGAAAGGGGGGGGGGGTTAGAGAGCAGTATTTGAAACAGAGAGAATCCTTTTGTATTTTCCACTTAAATAGTTTAATGCCAATAGGTATGAATAAGGATTATGATCTTTCAGTATTTTTGTAAAAAATTCCTGGTGATAATTCCTCCATGTCTGTTAGTTTGTTTTATTTTAACATAGATTGGGGTTCACGCTTTGTTTTTGAAAATGTATACAAATATGTGATATATGTAATTGGTTAATTAACCTAGGGGGTGTGTCCACTGAGGGTTTAAAAGATGTAAAGGAAATGATGTAGGCATAGCATTAATAAGGACATGTAGTCCGAAACATAGATGCTGTTGTTTCTTGATGTTGTAATAAACCTGTGATTAAGCTTTACCATTTTGGAGTGCTGCTGTTTCTTGGAATACTTGGATATCTTTGTAGGGTTGTGTGGTACCCTGCTACAGCTTTGCGTGTGTACTGGACTATTTCCTTGTACTTTTGATCTTTATTTAAAAAGCAGGAATGTAGTAAGCTTAGAAGCCGGCCCATTTTTGGTTCAGTACCTGGGTAGAGCTTGCTTATTGTTGGCTAAATGTAGCCTGTACTTTAGCCTGTTGCATTTGTAAATGTAGCCTGTAGTCTGAGACCTGGTACCCTTAGATTTTATTTTAGGTTCTTAAGTCTAAAATGGACAGAAAATCCCTTAATTCAGTTCTGAGAGAAATTCAGGGACAACCATTACCATGTCCTCCAGGTCTTGGACACAGATAAAGGAATACACTTTTACTGGTTCTTTTAAAGCAAGTAGCCAAAAGCTTAAATATCTAGGAATATATCTTCCAGCTAATATTTTCTCCCTATACCAAGCAAATTATCTTCCCATGTTTGCACACATTAGGAACTTAATTATGAAATGGCTAAAGCTTAAGATATCCTTCTATGGCAGGATTGTCTCTGCTAAAATGACTCTGTTACCGAAACTACTATACTTATTTCGATCTTTACCGATCTCTATTCCTATTGCCGAGCTCAACGCTCTTCAAAGAGATATCTTACGCTTTGTTTGGCAGGGAAAACGAGCCAGAATTAGTAAAAAGATTATGAGCATTAGTAAAAAGATTATGGCCCAAACGATACATTGGTTTAACAGCACACAACAACCTCTATGGACACAGATTGAATCGGAGGTAGCTAACACAGACCAGATTTCCAGACTATTATGGACTAAAAAAATATAGTCAACCTCTACTATATAAACAAATAGCGATTTCTCATACTATATTCCTATGGAATAAGCTGACAACTAAATACCCCCTAATCCAGGACAAATCTAAACTAACACCTTTAGTATTAACAGAGATCGCAATAGACTCAAACATACAACAAAAATGGGCTAGCAAAGGGCTTTATAGAATTGCTGATGTGTGCATAAATTATAGTTTCATCTCATAAGAGCAATACAGAGACATTGACCCCAATGACAGAAATGTTTGGTTTCAATATCTACAACTAAAATCCAGGGCTCGGGAGGTGATGGGTTTTTCCAAGATGCCGTTAACCACTACATTTGAGTCATTGTGTTTAGCCAAAGATTTGACACACGGTGCAATTTCTTTATTATACCCTACATTTAACAATTGCTTTAGAGAGACTAAATCACCAACTATTCTGAAATGGGAACAGGACTTAAATAAGACCTGGCCTCTTGAGACTTGGAATTCTAATTTAGCCAAGGGCCTCTCCTTCTTACATAACGCTGTACTGAAAGATAATTACCTTAAAGTGGCTTTCAGATGGTATCTCCACCCAACTAGATTCGGATGCACCGAAAATTCATCCCTAAAACCTTGTTATAGAGGCTGTAACGATAGAGGAACATATATGCACATGTGGTGGCAGTGCGATAAAATCAGAGAGATTTGGGAACAAATCTCAGGTCTTCTCAGTTCTATATTCCAGAAACAAATAATTTTAGCTCCTGAACAAGCGCTGTTACATTTCCCGACTCCTAATATTCTAAAACAACACCAAAAACTAGTAATGACTATATGCACAGTTGTTAGGATTAGCGTTGCACAATACTGGAAATCTACACCCCCTAGTTTCGCACTTATTGAGAAAAAGATAACACATCATTATGAAATGGCTAGCCTAGCAGCAGAAACTTTAAACACGAGGGAAGATTTAATTGCAAAGTGGGAACCATTCATTATGTATCATGAAACTAGATTATGAAGAGGTACTGAAATTCCTTAGCAAAAACTTGACAATTGTTAGGGAACTTAATAGAGAGCCGGGACCTATTACCTGTTACCTATCACCTGTTACCTGATATCTATTAACTATTACCTATAACCAAATGTTTCCTCTCCTTTACCAACATTGGGGGACTACATCCACGAGATCTGAAAATTAACAAGATGATAGTGGGAGAGCCACGGACTTTGGAGTAAGAATGATTGTACTACAGAACTGTCAAGGTTCACACAGAGTGGACATAGTTGGAAATTTACTGACAACGTTAATAATTTGATTGTACATGCCTATGTTTGTTATTTATACTATAAAAATTCAATAAATACTTTTTCAAAATAAAGCAAGTAGCCATAGCTGGATTTGAATTTTCAACTTTCACGCCAACTTAACTAACCCCTGCATCATGGGACATTTCACAAAAAGGGTTCAGATTTGCTGGTAAATTAGGACGACTCATATTCTAAGAGAAAGAATACTCCGGTCTCCTGAAGAACAAAGGAATAAATTCTGAAACACATACTGTATACTTAAGCATAAAATTATACTAAGTTTATAAATCTGTACATAAATTAAATATCAGCGTATACTATACAATACTACATATTCAGTATCTAATTTGGCTTGACTGTTAGACAAGTACTATATATAGATAATTAGGTATAGTGTAGATACTGGAAAGATATGTTCAAATAGGCAGAGACTGCATATACATAAATATTTTACAAAATGAACACACTATGAACGTCGTGAATTAAAATATTCATGGTAATATTCAGTATCTACATAATAAAACCTATGGGCCAGATTACAAGTGGAGCACTAAATATCGCTTGCATTCAAGCGATATTAGCGCTCCACTTTTTACGCTGTTATTACAAGTTAATTGGAATGCGAACACATATACCCATATTAACACACATATATATGTATAGAATCATATACATATATATTTACATTGCGGTCTATGGGAACACACAGTTCCCATAAACGGCAATGTAAAGGCATTTTTTAGTGCTGTTGTTTTTTTTTTTTTCAAACACCCCACTCCTACCAACTTTAAAGCCCCAAAATTGCCTAGTGCGTTTTTTTCTGGGGTACTTTTAGAAAATTAACCAGAGATCTAATCTCTGGTTAATTTTCGGAGGGCTAATTGCTACTGCGAGGTTGCGGTAGCAATAACCAGCCACTTGTAATGGCAAATTTGCCTGTTTGCAGGTGAGCAATAATTTAGCACTCCACTTGTAATCTAGCCCTATGTGTATAGACATAAACTAAACATATAATAAAGTGTAAAAGAGATACCAATAGGAATTTTTCTCTAGAGGATCTTCATGGTTATACTAATATATATATATATATATATATATATATATATATATATAGCTACACACACACACAAATGCACATGGGAAATAAACGCCTTGTTGTGCAGTATGCATATACAGTCTTTCACTTTAGCATATACCCATAAATGTTATGTGTATATCACAATACAGAGAGTACATTACTGCAATGACATTTCTAAATGCATAAAATGTACTACAGTATACAATACAAACCTATCTGCTTCTACATAATGCAAGTGAAAGCAGTACAATGCTATATCAGCTATGTATAAGCATTTCTCTTTAATCACTTAAAGGGACACTCAGTATGATTCAAAAAGAGCATCCAATTTTAAGACATTTTTCAATTTACTTCTATTATCAAATTCTGCACAGTCTTTTTTTTTCACACTTTCTGGGGAACAATATCCTACTGAGCATGTGCACAAGCTCACAGGGTATAAATATACAAGTCTGTGATTGGCTGATATCTGTCACATGATACAGGGGGACGTTAAATGGAAGGAAAAAAAAATTGTCAGAAAAAAATCTACTGCTTATTTGAAATTCAGAGGTGTAAAATAATTGTCTTATAATTATGCAATTCTACTGCATTGAGTGGTCCTTTAAATATAAGCAGTATGTTGTATTTACTTATATATAAGTGTTACTGTTGCAGATAGGTGTAAATGTATTTTATATATATATATATATATATACTGTAATATAAGGTAATCACACAGTAAGTATTACGATATTGTTAAGCCTTCATGAAAAAGGTGGTAGCAATTAAAAAACAGAGCATATAATCTAGGTGGTATTACACTGGTTGCACATAGCATAAACAGTGTCTATAGTGTCAATGAGAGCCCTGATAGGACTCGATAAAATGATTACATTTGGAGGTACAAAGCTGAGTTTATTGACCTGACATACATAGTTGCAAAATACATACAATAATGTAGGGAGATGGTTATCAGTAACTGACTCCTCTACAGTGCTAATACTGATATCAGTGGGGAGTGTCAGTTTGTTCCATAATATGTGTAAAGTTAAAGGGACAGTATACTGTAAAATTGTTTTTCCCTTAATGTGTTTACAATTGCTTTTTACCAACTACAGGGTAAAAAATGTGCGAACATTAGCTTTTTAAGGTTTATTTGTGTTTATTAAAAATCTGATTTTGTGTTTTGAAGCCACAACCTAATAACATGGGTTGAGCTTGTAGGTATAATCAGATCTCATTACTTTATCACAGTGTGTACAAAAACCTGCTTCTTTATCTTATATCTGTCTGTAAACCAACCACCAATACATGGAGAGAACAATGGAAAATCAACATTTTATCCCACTGGGAGTGTAATTTCTTCTGCTGGCTGTGTTTACAAAGCTTATCTATAGCTTGGACCTGCGGCCACAAACTTTCAGCATAGGTGGGGATACCACAAGCTAAATCAACTATTTAAAATGCCAATATAAGGGTAAAGGAGCTACTTGTAAACACTTTAATACACTCCAGCAGGTAAAGTGGATCATTGGGAACAAATTAAAGGGGAGAACATTTTTGAGTAAACTGTCCCTTTAAAGAATACAACACCAAACATGCACAAAGAAAGAAAACAGGTAGAGAGCCCTCTACACTAAACCCATAACCCCTCTGACACCTTTATTTTCAATTTAGTGAATACAATAAAGCCCTAATATAAAGACTGGATGCCTAATAGACCCCCTGGCAGCTCCTGCATGGGTTTACTCACTCCCTTCCTGTAATAGGACCAAGGATAAAGCAGTTATCATTGTTTCTTAAAGGGCCAGGTACCTATTTTCAATAAAGTGTCCAAAATAATTCCCCAGAACTGCCAGAGAGCTTCTAAAGGCCTCAGTCTCAGACAAGTCCCTTTGATGCCTGAGGGTAGTTATTTCTAAGGTCCCATAAGGAAATACTGCACACAGGGTATTCCTATGTCCCTGTATCAATCAACTGCTGGGAAGACTCCCAATGTCATCTTTGTGAATGATAATTCCCAGGGAATAAGGGCCTCACATTGGTCTGAGCTCCCAAATTTAAATCCATAAGCAAGTGGCTGGAAACACCTCTATTCTCAACCAACTCCTACAAAGCCAAGAACAGAACTGATTAGAGATGGGAGGGATTTTAAGCTCTTGTATGGGTTTTTGACCTCCTCCTAGTGGCAGGAAGTATATCCCATATGTTATGGAGTTTTAAGGACCATCATTATTTTACAAAAGAAATAGTGTATACAGCATACTCTAATACAGGGTTCTTCAAGCCACGGGTTGGAACCCATTACTGCATCACAACACCATGTTTACTGGGTTACGACTTGTGTGTGTGTGTTATCTTTAACAACACTTTCACGTTTGACTACAATCAGGACTAAAGTACTCAAACACACACACATTTAAATTAAGTCACTTTTCCAAAAATTGCAGCTATCATAATCTTCTTGTATATTACTTCAGAAATGTTCAGAACAAGCATAAAAATTGGGTCACGAAGGTATGTGGTATCATTGCACTGGGACTTAGGGAAAAGTTTGAAATACACTGTTCTAGCACATATGCAACCAAAAACAAAACTGTTCTATATTGTTGGTTCTTCCTGCCAGCATTAGGTCTTGATTAAGTTGGGAGATCCTGGGTCATAAATTATGTCTGTGTTCATGACAAATGGTTCTGGTTTTCCTCACCTATTTGGCCAGTTCCATTTCCAAATAGCATTTGGGGGGTTTCATACACACTGGTGTATTGCCCCATGAACTATATGTAATACACCAATGATTCAGAGCACCAGGAAGAAAAATGGGGGCATGAAAGTGGTTAGTGAGCCAGGGGTTGGTGGTGGGTGGGGGGGCTGTTTTTTTTTTTGTTTTTTTTTTTAAAAAGCAAGTGATCTCTCATTCACCTGTAAGATGCAGGTGACTGCAATTATGTGAAGCGGAATTTATAATGCTGTTTAACCTGAGGCAGATTTATTAAGAGGGGTATGAAACCCCTCATAAAAAAAAAAGGGGGATTTTTTTTTTTTTTTAAATGAAGTGTCACCTGCCTCCTCTAATTTTCAGATGATTACCTGCCCCAAGTATTCAACTGTAAATTGCTCATGAAGGAAGCACTTTTAGAGCGCATCCCCCCCCATAAAACACAAAGTGGTATGCGGTCCCCTCTATCCAGTATGGTATCGCATAACCCCTACCATTAGTAGGCAATTGGCATAAAATGGCACTTACTGCATGGGGCAGTGGCCTCACAGGAGCCCATCACTTAAAGCAGCACACACTATACCCCTCAAATATAATAATAATAATAAAAAAAAAAAAAAAAAAGCGGCCCAGGTGGCGATCTGCAGACTAATGTAACAGATCTAAAAGACCCATATGGAACATCTGCAGTGTATGACATCCCCTTACAATACATAAACTTGAGACCCCCTTACATGAAAAAGAGATCCTGCTCTTTTCGATTAGTGGTCCTATCCCAGCCTGCTACTTATAATGACAAATCAGCATCGGTTCTATTTCAGGATTTTCTGCGCAATTTCAGAGGCCTTTATTACCCCCTCATAACACTTGACATTCAAGAGAGGTTTTATGTCCATTTAGCTATGAAGTAGTCAACATGACCTGGCAATACTATTAGGGTCATTGTTTTTTTTTTTTGTATTACATCTCAAAGACCCATGTTTCTCTTAACTATTTTAACAAGTAAGACACATTTGTGAATATAAACAAAAAAAAATGTTTTGTAAAATTTGGATGACTTATTTTGCTATGCTGAGTGAATTTGGATAGGAACATGCATATACAGGCGTACCTCAGAGATAGTGTGGTTTGGTTCCAGAACACTGCAATAAAGCGAATCACACAATTTTTTATTTTATTTCCCAGTGCATATAAAAGCTACGTTTACACTATACTGTAGCCTATTAAGGGCTAGATTAAAAGTGGAGCGCAAACAATTTCAAAAGGTTTTTTTGCGATATTTTGCGCTGTTTAAATTGCGCTCATATTTACACTAGAATCCTTACCGCTATCTCAGAAAATAAAAAGTGAAAATTAATAAATAAATATATATATATCTCAAAGTCCAATAATAAGCACTCTCTGGATTTGCACACAGCAAATTTAATAGGCAGTGAAGTTTCGGGGCATTCAGTCTGAGGAAGGGGTGAATGTCCCGAAACGTCACTGCCTATTAAATTTGCTGTGTGTAAATCCAGAGTGCTTATTATTGGACTTTGATGAATATTTTTTGAGCACCCTGGTCCTGAGTTTTGTCGGCGAGTGAGAGTGCGCTATTTGGTGTTATATATATATATATATATACTTCCAGTCGCTTCCATGTTATTGCAGAGATGCCTCCTGCAATAACATTTTTTAGCCAACCGATGCAGAGAGCCACTCCGTGACCATCGTTGGCGGGTGGGCGGCCATTGATGGGGGATGTGCGTCAGAGGGGGGGCAGGATCACGTGCGGGGGCGCCGGGAGTGCGCACAGGAGTAAGTGGGAACGCTACACTATGGCAAAATTTGCTTAGGATAAGGTGGGAGAGAGGAGGGGGGGAATTTTTATCTAAGGAATCTGGGAGGGGGGGTTGGTTATTCAGGGGAGGGGCAGCTACACTACAGAAAAATATTTATAAATAAAAAAAAAAAAAAAAAAACACCATTTTTTATGGCAAACTGGGTACTGGCAGACAGCTGCCAGTACCCAAGATGGCACACAATAAGGTAGAGGGGGAGGGTTAGAGAGCTGTTTTTTTTGGGAGGTTGGGGGGGGGGGGAATCAGGGAGGTTGGGGGATCCTACACAGCAGAATTTTATTTTTTTTCCAAAAACTTATTTTAGTACTGGCAGACTTTCTGCCAGTACTTAAGATAGCAGGGACAATTGTGGGGAGGGAAGAGAGCTGTTTGGCCGGGATCAGGGGGTGGGTTGTGTCAGGTGGGAGGCCGATCTCTACACTAAAGCTAAAATTAACCCGGCAAGCTCCCTAATTAACCCCTTCACTGCTTGGCATAATACAAGTGTGGTGCGCAGCAGCATTTAGCTGCCTTCTAATTACCAAAAAGCAACGCAAAAGCCATATAAGTCTGCTATTTCTGAACAAAGGGGATCCCAGAGAAGCATTTACAAACATTTGTGCCATAATTGCACAGCTGTTTGTAAATAATTTCAGTGAAAAATTTTACTTTTTTTTTTTAATTTGATCACATTTGGCGGTGAAATGGTGGCATGAAATATACCAAAATGGGCCTAGATAAATACTTTGAGTTGTCTTCTAAAAAATATATACATGTCAAGGGATATTCAGGGATTCTTGACAGTGTTCCAATGCAATTATCGCTAATTTTGAGAGAGAAAAAAAATTGTTTGGAAATAGCAAACTGCTACTTGTATTTATTTCCCTATAACTTGCAAAAAAAAAAAAGCATAGAACATGTAAACATTGGGTATTTCTTAACTCAGGACACAATTTAGAAACTATTTAGTATGGTTGTTTTTTGGTGGTTGTAGATGTGTAACAGATTTTGGGGTCAAAGTAAAAAAAAAAAAAAAAAAGTGTTTTTTCTTTCCATTTTTTCATATTTTATTATAGTAAATTATATCATGAAAATAATGGTATCTTTCGAAAGTCCTTTTAATGGTGAGAAAAACGGTATATAATATATGTGGGTACAGTAAATGAGTAAGATGAAAATTACAGCTAAACACAAACGCCACAGAAATGTAAATATAGCCCTGGTCCCAAACGGTCAACAAATGGAAAAGTGCTGTGGTCCTTAAGGGGTTAATATATACACATATATGTGCATTGGAGCCTTTTACCGTTAAGTAGATGAAAACATGTATATTTTCTTACTATATACTTTTTAACTGTATATTTAATGTAAACATTTCACATTCCAATGTTCTGCAAATAGAATATGTTTTAAATATATTTATAAAAAAAAAAATTAACACGTTACATAGATGTAGAAATAGTTATGAATAAAATAGAACCTATTCCATTACAAAAATAACATTGGAATGAAATATTCATAATTTCATGTTGGGCTAGCGCTTTTACCAGGGGCATATTAAGGCCTAGGCCAACAAGGCTTGTGCCTAGGGCGGCACATTTGCAGGTGTGGAACATTTGGTCCATTGCCCCCAGCCGCTGCACTAGTACTTTAAAAATATACTTTGTCCGGCTTGCCGCCGTCACATCACGGCCACCAATAGCCGCCTTCCTGGAGTCTGCACGTCTCTAGTGAGTCATGCAGTGCACATGTGATCTCCCAGGCCAAGCGGATTTGGCTGAAGAGGCGACGCCAACGAACTTTGGGGAAGAAGCCTGCTGCCTACATTAGTGGCAGACTGAGTGTGGTGCAAACTGGACTTGAGAGCTCAGGTGGGTCATCATTGAACCAAAAACATTTAATAAAAAATAGCAGCACTGACTGTTGCCGGGTGCCTGGCATGTATGGAGGATAGTCCCGGATAATAAACTACTCTCTACTTTAGTTTTACCACAACGTAGCTATAACTGCTATATATTACTGAAATGAGGAATACAGTTTTGTGTCTGCTCTGTCTGTGTAACGTTGTTAATTTAGCATTACTTTGAGCTGGTTTAAAAGGACTGTCAAGTCCAAAAAAAAACATAATTTATGCTTACCTGATAAATTCCTTTCTTCTGTTGTGTGATCAGTCCACGGGTCATCATTACTTCTGGGATATAACTCCTCCCCAACAGGAAATGCAAGAGGATTCACCCAGCAGAGCTGCATATAGCTCCTCCCCTCTACGTCAGTCCCAGTCATTCGACCAAGAATCAACGAGAAAGGAGTAACCAAGGGTGAAGTGGTGACTGGAGTATAATTTAAAAAATATTTACCTGCCTTAAAACAGGGCGGGCCGTGGACTGATCACACAACAGAAGAAAGGAATTTATCAGGTAAGCATAAATTATGTTTTCTTCTGTTATGTGTGATCAGTCCACGGGTCATCATTACTTCTGGGATACCAATACCAAAGCAAAAGTACACGGATGACGGGAGGGATAGGCAGGCTCATTATACAGAAGGAACCACTGCCTGAAGAACCTTTCTCCCAAAAATAGCCTCCGAAGAAGCAAAAGTGTCAAATTTGTAAAATTTGGAAAAAGTATGAAGCGAAGACCAAGTTGCAGCCTTGCAAATCTGTTCAACAGAGGCCTCATTCTTAAAGGCCCAAGTGGAAGCCACAGCTCTAGTGGAGTGGGCTGTAATTCTTTCAGGAGGCTGCTGTCCAGCAGTCTCATAGGCTAAACGTATTATGCTACGAAGCCAAAAAGAGAGAGAGGTAGCAGAAGCTTTTTGACCTCTCCTCTGTCCAGAATAAACGACAAACAGGGAAGAAGTTTGGCGAAAATCTTTAGTTGCCTGCAAGTAGAACTTGAGGGCACGAACTACATCCAGATTGTGTAGAAGACGTTCCTTCTTTGAAGAAGGATTTGGACACAAGGATGGAACAACAATCTCTTGATTGATATTCCTGTTAGTGACTACCTTAGGTAAGAACCCAGGTTTAGTACGCAGAACTACCTTGTCTGAGTGAAAAATCAGATAAGGAGAATCACAATGTAAGGCTGATAACTCAGAGACTCTTCGAGCCGAGGAAATAGCCATTAAAAACAGAACTTTCCAAGATAACAATTTTATATCAATGGAATGAAGGGGTTCAAACGGAACACCTTGTAAAACGTTAAGAACTAAGTTTAAACTCCATGGCGGAGCAACAGCTTTAAACACAGGCTTGATCCTAGCTAAAGCCTGACAAAAAGCCTGGACGTCTGGATTTTCTGACAGACGCCTGTGTAACAAGATGGACAGAGCTGAAATCTGTCCCTTTAATGAACTAGCTGATAAACCCTTTTCTAAACCTTCTTGTAGAAAAGACAATATCCTAGCGATCCTAACCTTACTCCAGGAGTAACCTTTGGATTCGCACCAGTATAGGTATTTACGCCATATTTTATGGTAAATCCTTCTGGTAACAGGCTTCCTAGCCTGTATCAGGGTATCAATAACCGACTCAGAAAAACCACGTTTTGATAAAATCAAGCGTTCAATTTCCAAGCAGTCAGCTTCAGAGAAGTTAGATTTTGATGTTTGAATGGACCCTGTATCAGAAGGTCCTGTCTTAGAGGTAGAGACCAAGGCGGACAGGATGACATGTCCACTAGATCTGCATACCAAGTCCTGCGTGGCCATGCAGGCGCTATTAGAATCACTGATGCTCTCTCCTGTTTGATTTTGGCAATCAATCGAGGAAGCAGCGGGAAGGGTGGAAACACATAAGCCATCCCGAAGTTCCAAGGTGCTGTCAAAGCATCTATCAGAACCGCTCCCGGATCCCTGGATCTGGACCCGTAGTGAGGAAGTTTGGCGTTCTGGCGAGACGCCATGAGATCTATCTCTGGTTTGCCCCAACGTCGAAGTATTTGGGCAAAGACCTCCGGATGAAGTTCCCACTCCCCCGGATGAAAAGTCTGGCGACTCAAGAAATCCGCCTCCCAGTTCTCCACTCCCGGGATGTGGATTGCTGACAGGTGGCAAGAGTGAGACTCTGCCCAGCGAATTATCTTTGATACTTCCATCATTGCTAGGGAGCTTCTTGTCCCTCCCTGATGGTTGATGTAAGCTACAGTCGTGATGTTGTCCGACTGAAACCTGATGAACCCCCGAGTTGTTAATTGGGGCCAAGCCAGAAGGGCATTGAGAACTGCTCTCAATTCCAGAATGTTTATTGGAAGGAGACTCTCCTCCTGATTCCATAGTCCCTGAGCCTTCAGAGAAATCCAGACAGCGCCCCAACCTAGTAGGCTGGCGTCTGTTGTTACAATTGTCCAGTCTGGCCTGCTGAATGGCATCCCCCTGGACAGGTGTGGCCGATAAAGCCACCATAGAAGAGAATTTCTGGTCTCTTGATTCAGATTCAGAGTAGGGGACAAATCTGAGTAATCCCCATTCCACTGACTTAGCATGCACAATTGCAGCGGTCTGAGGTGTAGGCGTGCAAAAGGTACTATGTCCATTGCCGCTACCATTAAGCCGATCACCTCCATGCATTGAGCTACTGACGGGTGTTGAATGGAATGAAGGACACGGCATGCATTTTGAAGCTTTGTTAACCTGTCTTCTGTCAGGTAAATCTTCATTTCTACAGAATCTATAAGAGTCCCCAAGAATGGAACTCTTGTGAGAGGAAAAAGAGAACTCTTCTTTTCGTTCACTTTCCATCCATGCGACCTTAGAAATGCCAGAACTAACTCTGTATGAGACTTGGCAGTCTGAAAGCTTGAAGCTTGAATTAGAATGTCGTCTAGGTACGGAGCTACCGAAATCCCTCGCGGTCTTAGTACCGCCAGAAGGGCACCCAGAACCTTTGTGAAGATTCTTGGAGCCGTAGCCAATCCGAATGGAAGAGCTACAAACTGGTAGTGCCTGTCTAAGAAGGCAAACCTTAGATACCGGTGATGATCTTTGTGGATCGGTATGTGAAGGTAAGCATCTTTTAAATCCACTGTGGTCATGTACTGACCCTTTTGGATCATGGGTAAGATTGTCCGAATAGTTTCCATTTTGAAGGATGGAACTCTTAGGAATTTGTTTAGAATCTTTAAATCTAAGATTGGCCTGAAAGTTCCCTCTTTTTTGGGAACCACAAACAGGTTTGAGTAGAACCCTTGTCCTTGTTCCGACCGCGGAACCGGATGGATCACTCCCATTAATAACAGATCTTGTACACAGCGTAGAAACGCCTCTTTCTTTATCTGGTTTGTTGACAACCTTGACAGATGAAATCTCCCTCCTGGGGGAGATAATTTGAAGTCTAGAAGGTATCCCTGAGATATGATCTCTAGTGCCCAGGGATCCTGAACATCTCTTGCCCAGGCCTGGGCGAAGAGAGAAAGTCTGCCCCCCACTAGATCCGGTCCCGGATCGGGGGCTTTCGATTCATGCTGTCTTTGGGGCAGCAGCAGGTTTCCTGGCCTGCTTGCTCTTGTTCCAGGACTGGTTAGGCTTCCAGCCTTGCCTGTAACGAGCAACAGCTCTCTCCTGTTTTGGTGCAGTGGAGGTTGATGCTGCTCCTGTTTTGAAATTCCGAAAGGGACGAAAATTAGACTGTCTAGCCTTAGCTTTGGCTTTGTCTTGAGGTAGGGCGTGGCCCTTACCTCCTGTAATGTCAGCGATAATTTCTTTCAAACCGGGCCCAAATAAAGACTGCCCCTTGAAAGGTATATTAAGTAATTTGGACTTAGAAGTAACATCGGCTGACCAGGATTTTAGCCACAGCGCCCTACGTGCCTGTATGGCGAATCCTGAGTTCTTAGCCGTAAGTTTGGTTAAATGTACTACGGCCTCCGAAATGAAAGAATTAGCTAGTTTAAGGACTCTAAGCCTGTCCGTAATGTCGTCTAGCGTAGATGAACTAAGGTTCTCTTCCAGAGACTCAATCCAAAATGCTGCCGCAGCCGTAATCGGCGCGATACATGCAAGGGGTTGCAATATAAAACCTTGTTGAACAAACATTTTCTTAAGGTAACCCTCTAATTTTTTATCCATTGGATCTGAAAAAGCACAGCTATCCTCCACCGGGATAGTGGTACGCTTAGCTAAAGTAGAAACTGCTCCCTCCACCTTAGGGACCGTTTGCCATAAGTCCCGAGTGGTGGCGTCTATTGGAAACATCTTTCTAAATATTGGAGGGGGTGAGAACGGCACACCGGGTCTATCCCACTCCTTAGTAACAATTTCAGTTAGTCTCTTAGGTATAGGAAAAACGTCAGTACTCGCCGGTACCGCAAAGTATTTATCCAACCTACACAGTTTCTCTGGTATTGCAACGGTGTTACAATCATTAAGAGCTGCTAAGACCTCCCCTAGTAATACACGGAGGTTTTCCAATTTAAATTTAAAATTTGAAATATCTGAATCCAATCTGTTTGGATCAGAACCGTCACCCACAGAATGAAGCTCTCCGTCCTCATGCTCTGCGAGCTGTGACGCAGTATCAGACATGGCCCTAGTATTGTCAGCGCACTCTGTTCTCACCCCAGAGTGATCACGCTTGCCTCTTAGTTCTGGTAATTTAGACAAAACTTCAGTCATAACAGTAGCCATATCTTGTAATGTTATCTGTAATGGCCGCCCAGATGTACTAGGCGCCATAATATCACGCACCTCCCGGGCGGGAGATGCAGGTACTGCCGCGTGAGGCGAGTTAGTCGGCATAACTCTCCCCTCGCTGTTTGGTGAAATTTGTTCACATTGTACAGATTGACTTTTATTTAAAGTAGCATCAATACAGTTAGTACATAAATTTCTATTGGGCTCCACCTTGGCATTGGAACAAATGACACAGATATCTTCCTCTGAGTCAGACATGTTTAACACACTAGCAAAAAAACTTACAACTTGGTTATAATCTTTTTTAGCAAAAACGTACTGTGCCTCAAAGAGGTACTAAACGATTAAATGACAGTTGAAATAATGAACTGAAAAACAGTTATAGCATCAAACTTTAAAACAACACAACTTTTAGCAAAGGTTTGTTCCCATTAGTAAAATAACAATAATTAAATTTGACATAAAAAATACAAAGCAACGATTTTATTCACAGTCACTATAAGAATTCTCACAGCTCTGCTGAGAGAATTTACCTCCCTTCAAAGAAGTTTGAAGACCCCTGAGATCTGTCAGAGATGAACCGGATCATGCAGAAAATATAAAAGTAACTGACTGGAATTTTTTGATGCGTAGCAAAGAGCGCCAAAAACGGCCCCTCCCTCTCCCACACAGCAGTGAAGAGAAACGAAACTGTCACAAATAAAAGCAAAAAAGGCTGCCAAGTGGAAAATAATGCCCAAATATTTATTCACACAGTACCTCAGCAATGTAAACGATTCTACATTCCAGCAAAAACGTTTAACATGATAAATAGTTATTAAAAGGATTAGTGACCTTTAACAGAGTAGTTCCGGTGAAATACCATCCCCAGAATACTGAAGTGTATACATACATGTCATTTTAACGGTATGGCAGGATTTTCTCATCAATTCCATTCAGAAAATAAAAACTGCTACATACCTCAATGCAGATTCATCTGCCCGCTGTCCCCTGATCTGAAGCCTTTACCTCCCTCAGATGGCCGAGAACAGCAATATGATCTTAACAACTCCGGTTAAAATCATAGTAAAAAACTCTGGCAGATTCTTCCTCAAACTCTGCCAGAGAAGTAATAACACGCTCCGGTGCTATTGTAAAATAACAAACTTTTGATTGAAGTCATAAAAACTAAGTATAATCACCATAGTCCTCTCACACATCCTATCTAGTCGTTGGGTGCAAGAGAATGACTGGGACTGACGTAGAGGGGAGGAGCTATATGCAGCTCTGCTGGGTGAATCCTCTTGCATTTCCTGTTGGGGAGGAGTTATATCCCAGAAGTAATGATGACCCGTGGACTGATCACACATAACAGAAGAAAAAGCCAAACAACTTTCAGGATTCAAATAGGGCATGTAATGTCAAACAACTTTCCTATTTAGTTTTAATCACCAATTTTGCTTTGTTCTTGGTATTCTTAATTGAAAGCTAAACCTAGGAGGTTCATGTGCTAATTTCTTAGATCTTGAATGCCGCCTCTAATCTGAAAGCATTTTGACAGTTTTTCACCACTAGAGGGCATTAGTTTGTGTTTCACATAGATAACATTGAGCTCACGCACGTGAATTTACAGAGGAGTGAGCACTGATTGGCGAAAATGCAAGTCTGTCAAATTAACTGAAATAAGGGGGCAGTCTGCAGAGGCTTAGATACAAGGTAATTACAGAGGTAAAAATGTGTATTATAACTTAGTTATACAAAACTGGGGAATGGGTAATAAAAGGATTATCTATCTTTTTAAACAAAAATTCTGGTGTTGACTGTCCCTTTAACTTCGCTCCACAATAGGCATACAAGTACAAGAAAAATGCTAGTAACACTTGTCTCAGTGCAGCATATTTATTTTTTATGTGTCTAACTAAATTTGCTATCTCACATAAAAAGTACTCTCCTGAACTTGGGCCATATTTTACCATATTTTGTTAGCTGGTTTAATTTTTTTTTTTAAATACTCCATAACATGACTTTAATGGTAATTACATTTACTTTTGTCTACTATATAATTTAACCTAAATATTTATTAGTCCTGTCTGTCACAGAAATTTTGCGTGAGTTTTAATCCAGCTTCACAATAAATGTAGAGTCATAACGTTTGACTAGAAGAAAAAAAAAAAAGAAATCCAACTATATTTAACTGGTAACCAGTTTATCAACTGGTCTATAAATGAATACAAATTATTTATGAACTTATCTTTAAAAAAAAAACAAAAAAACAATGTCTGCATGTGTTCTTTGTGTGCGTTTGAGAATACAGTGTGAAATGTGTTAGATATCCCTGTATTTATCAAAACAAACTTCTGAACACAGATTCAGACCAAACAATTTTTGATTCCTAGATGAACTTAAAAAATATTTTTGAACAAATTATGCTATAAAATAGAGAAATATAACTTTGCAAGTTCCTTTTATAAATAAATTATGCACATATTTTCAAAGTGGAATATACTTGCAAATAGCTGATGTTTTGCCCAAAAGAACAAGCAATGAGGTTTAAAAGTGTTTTATTTTAACCCTTTGAATGCTAATGACGGCTCTGAGCCGTCAGAGTTTCTCACTTTGATGCCGTCATGAGCACTCTTCCCACCTTGAGGGAGATCTGGGGGCTCCTAACTGCTTGTACCCCGGCGATCGTGCCTGTAGAGTGACAGACATCGCCGGGGCTTCACGTGATGAGATGACGTCACCGCGCAACTTTATTTATACTTAAAGTATAGGAGGGGGCATGCTGCTTAGAAGCCTGTATCTCAGGCATCTAAGCAGCACAGACCCCCAAGACCCACTGTTGGAAAGGTAATCACCTAACCTTTCCAACAGTGTAAGCCTTGGGAATCAGTTTATAAAAAAATAAAATAAAAAAAAATATAGAAAATATTAGCACCCAGGTGGGAAAGTGCTTAGCACTCAAAGGGTTAAAATGATATAGCTTTCAATATAGTTAGACATGTTTAAGCCATGTTACCATGATTTAAACCTGAAACTGTGGAGACTAAGCTAAAGATAAAACTGTGCATCTTTTCAGAGAGTACCTAATGTCAAATGGTCCTGGGCAGTGTACGTTTATTTCGCCACTACATCATCTCAAATTGCCTTCACAGCTTTAAACAGGACCAGTAAATACAGTAGATTTGCATAATCAACAAACGCATGATAGAAAAACAATGCAATAGCACTTAGTCTGTGTAGTGAAGTCCATTTTTGGGGGGCAAATGTCAAAGATACGTCTATTTCCACTCCTCCTGTATCATGTGACAACAACCATCAGACAGACAATCACAAATGCATGTGCTAATTCAACCTACCTGAGTGTATGCAAGCTTTTTACAAGCCCTGGCAGATGAACATTTAATTTGGAAATGCAGCGGGGGGAGTCACATTAAAAAATGTTATGGCCAAAAATTGCCTAAATCCTGGGGTTCCTAGGGAAACACAAAACCCAATTTTTTTTCTTTCATGATTTAGAAATAACAAAATTTTAAACAATTTTCTAATTTACTTCTTTTATCATTTTCTTTGTTTTCTTGTTATCCTTATTTGAAAAACAGAACTGTAAGCTCAAGAGTGTGCACGTGTCTGCAGAGCTATATGGCAGCAGTTTTGCAACAATGTTATACATTAGCAGTAGCACTAGATGGCAGCACTATTTCCTGTCCTGTAGTGCTTCAGGCATGTGAATTTTTTGGGGTTTAATGTCCCTTTAATACTTCACTGGCTATTACAAATAAGTTATGGTGGGTTTTTTTTCTCCAGAATTCTATGGGGGGGGGGGAGAATGCATAAATGCGATCTTTGACTTTTTACGAATGTCGGTTTAGCACTTGAGAGAAAAAAAAAAAAAAAAAAGAAAAAAAAAGGTTTTATTTAAAAAAAAAAAAAACTTTTAAATACCAGCACAACCCGACTAGCGCAAAAATGAACATCCTAAAAGAGATTGCTATAGCGAAACCGCAAAACACCGCTCCACTAGTAATCTAGCCCAAGTGTGCAGTAGCATTATGTCTTTTTTTTTAACGCACATACCTTAATTAAAAAAAATAAAATAAAAAATGTACTGATAAAAATACTATCCATCGTCTCAGCCTTCAGTGAGTCAGTCTTTTTGGTGGTGGTGTCTATATATGATTAAAAAAATGGCGCTGATAGACTTGCCACAAACCTTCAATTTGTAAAAAGAACACTGAGAAGCACATTGAAATGACCTATGCCTGTACTGTCATAACTAGTTACTCCTCCATTCCCAGAAAAATAATGTTTTCTTGCGTAAGAATAAAAAACCCAAGACATTTTACCATTTTATTTGAATTATATGCTTAGCATATAAAATTGGATTTACAGCAATAAACCAACACATTAACAAAAGGAATTTTTAAGCGAAAGCCGTAAAATATGAATGGGTCTCAGTTTACTTTCAATGTCATACTTGTGCACCATGTTCACATATGGACAGATTATTTCAAAATAGTGTCTTCATTGGCTGGAAAAAAAAAAAAAAAAAAAAAAAAGTTACACACCTTTGAAGCAAACATTTCAGAAACTGAAACAATGTGAATTTAAGCAGTTTAAATAAGAAAAAGAACATTCTAAAAACATTATCAAGATACTGTATAAATCACACACAAATATCACTAATTTTCTATTGAGGGAAAGGAAAGGTATTATTTACTAAAAGGGAAATTATACTCTCTGTTCCATCTAAAAGAAATGTGTTATATAAAGTATGTGGCAAAACACTAGAAACTGGACCACCAGTGAAGTTGTAAATGAGAATATGGCTCACAGTTCCTAGATCACAAAAAAAAAAATAAAAAAAAAAATCCCACACAGACAACCCACCACACCCATATCTAATGTGTCACCGAAAGGTCTATAGAATTCCAAAGACCATTACTGGTCAAGAAAAGGTTTAGGGTAAATGTTATTGTTTTGACATATCTGAAGGGATACCAATAATAATGGATTTTGGATTTAAACACTTCAGACATATAGCTCAGGCTTTAAGTGTGAGGCTCAGTGTAGAATATGGACAAACTAGATCTGCATTACATGGAAAAAAAAAATACCAAAAAAAAAAATTCTAACAATCTTACACATACCTGCTGCCAGCTCTTTTGCTATGCGTTCTGCTTCCTCTCGCTTGGTTTTCTCCTCTAATTCTATCTTCCTTTCCTCTTCAGCAATTGGTTTTAAATATGCTGGAAAGGAAAAGTGTTCTGACGTTAAAGGGACAGTCTAGTCAAAAATTAGTTTCATAATTCAGATAGGGCAAGTAATTTTAAACAACTCCCCAATTAACTTATCAATTTTGCTTTGTTCTTTTGGCATTCTTAGTTGCAAGCTAAACCTAGGTAGGCTCATATGCCAATTTCTAAGCACTTGAAGGCCACCTCTTATCTGAATGCATTGAAAGTTTTTCACCACTAGAGGGCATTAGTTCATGTGTCAAAATACATTGTACTCATGCGTGGAGTTACCTAGGAGTCAGCGTTGATTGCAAACTGCCCCCTTATTTCAGTTCTTTTGACAGACTTGCATTAGCCAGAGGCTTAGGTACAAGGTAATCAGAGGTTAAAAAAAAAAAAAAAAAAAAAAAAAAGTATATTAACCCCTTAACGACCAATGACGTACGCCACACGTCCTCAAAAAAAAAAAAACCACAGTTAATGACCGAGGACGTGTGGTGTATGTCCTCGGTCTGGAAAGCAGCTGGAAGCGATCCTGCTCGCTTCCAGTTGCTTTCCGGTTATTGCAGTGATGCCTCGATATTAAGGTATCCTGCAATAACCTTTTTTAGCAATCCGGTGCAGAGAGAGACACTCTGTGGCCCTCTCTGCACCGGACATCACCGGCTAAATTCGTTGGTGGGTAGGAGCCGGCCATCGATGGCCTTGATGATGTGTAGGGGGGCGGGATCGTGGGCGGGGGTGATCGGAGGCGCGCACGGGAGGGCAGGGCGGGGCGGGCGGGAACCGCTACACTACAGAAAAAAAAGGTGTATTAAAAGTTTAAAAAAAAAAAAAAAAAAAATAGTATATATATATATATAAAAAATACATTAGTCAGGGGGTGGGGGATTGGTCTGTGGGGGGGGAAGCTACACTACAGAAAAAGAACATAATTAAAAAAAAAAAACCCATTTCTCTTGCAAACTGGGTACTGGCAGACAGCTGCCAGTACCCAAGATAGCCCCCAATAAGGCAGGGGGGGGTTAGAGAGCTGTTTTGGGGGGGGGGGAATCCTACAAAGTAGCATATGTAAATATGCTAAAAATGTATTTAAAAAAAAAAAAAAAAAAAAAAAAAAAACTTTTATTTTAGTACTGGCAGACTTTCTGCCAGTACTTAAGATGGCGGGGACAATTGTGGGGTGGGGGAGGGAAGGATCAGGGGGTCTGATGTGTCAGGTGGGAGTCTGATCTCTACACTAAAGCTAAAATTAACCCTGCAAGCTCCCTACAAACTACCTAATTAACCCCTTCACTGCTAGCCATAATACACGTGTGATGCGCAGCAGCACTTAGCGGCCTTCTAATTACCAAAAAGCAATGCCAAAGCCATATATGTCTGTTATTTCTGAACAAAGGGGATCCCAGAGAACCATTTACAACCATTTGTGCCATAATTGCACAAGCTGTTTGTAAATAATTTTAGTGAGAAACCTAAAATTGTGAAAAATTTAGCGTTTTTTTTAATTTGATTGCATTTGGCGGTGAAATGGTGGCATGAAATATACCAAAATGGGCCTAGATCAATACTTGGGGTTGTCTACTACACTAAAGCTAAAATTAACCCTAGAAGCTCCCTACATGCTCCCTAATTAACCCCTTCACTGCTGGGCATAATACACGTGTGGTGCGCAGTCGCATTTAGCAGCCTTCTAATTAGTAAAAAGCAAAACCAAAGCCATATATGTCTGCTATTTATGAACAAAGGGGATCCCAGAGAAGCATTTACAACCATGTATGCTATAATTGCATAAGTTTTTTGTAAATAATTTCAGTGAGAAACCTAAAGTTTGTGAAAAAAAAAAAAATTGTGAAAAAGTGAACAATTTTTTTTATTTGATCGCATTTGGCGGTAAAATGGTGGCATGAAATATACCAAAATGGGCCTAGATCAATACTTAGGGATGTCTTCTAAAAAAAAAAAAAAAAAAATATATATATACATGTCAATGGATATTCAGGAATTCCTGAAAGATATTAGTGTCCCGATGTAACTATCGCTAATTCTGAAAAAAAAGTTGTTTGGAAATAGCAAAGTGCTACTTGTATTTATGGCCCTATAACTTGCAAAAAAAGCAAAGAACATGTAAACATTGGGTATTTCTAAACTCAGGACAAAATTTAGAAACTATTTAGCATGGGTGTTTTTCGGTGGTTGTAGATGTGTAACAGATTTTGGGGGTCAAAGTTAGAAAAAGTGTGTTTTTTTCCATTTTTTCCTCATATTTTATAATTTTTTTTATAGTAAATTATAAGATATGATGAAAATAATGGTATCCTTTGAAAGTCCATTTAATGGCGAGAAAAACGGTATATAATATGTGTGGGTACAGTAAATGAGTAAAAGGAAAATTACAGCTAAACACAAACACCGCAGACATGTAAAAATAGCCTTGGTCCCAAACGGACAGAAAATGGAAAAGTGCTGTGGTCATTAAGGGGTTAAAGGAATAGTAAACCCTCAATTTTATTTTTCTTATAGTTTAAAATATTAAACAACTTTCCAATTTAATTCTATTATCAAATGTTCTTCATTCTCTTGTTATCCATTGCTGAAAGGACAGCATTGCACTACTGTCAGGAAGCTGAAAATATCTATTTAGCCAATCACAAGAGACAAACGTATGCAGGCACCAATTAGCAGCAGCTCCCACTAGTGTATGATATGTGCGTATTCATTTTTTAACAAGGGATACTAAAAGAACGAAGCACATTTGAAAATAGAAGTGAATTTAAAAGTGTCTTAAAATGACATGCAAGTTTAATTTTGACTTTCCTATACCTTTAATATAACTGTTGGTTATACAAAACTAGGGAATGGGTAATAAAAGGGATTATCTATCTTTTAAAACAATAACAATTCTGGTGTAGACTGTCCCTTTAAAGGCATCAATAGTTTGTTTTACATTGAGCAATGGTGAAATAGCCAAAAAGCCATAAGACTAGCATTCAACAACCTAAAACTAGTGCTGCTTAATGCATTTGTTTAGTTTCTATAGTTGGCATACGCCGTATCACCTATGTACATGTGCTAATATGCTATATCCAAAATGCCATCAGGTTGATTTGAGGTACACATTTTCTAAAGAAATCATAGAGAAAAAGTGCCATGGACTAAAGTTAAAGAGTCTAGTCAAAATTAAACTTTCACGATTCAGATAGGGCATGTAATTTTAAATAACTTTCCAAATTACTTTGATAAAAAATTGCTTTGTTCTCTTGGTATTCTTTGTTGAAAGCTAACCTAGGTAGGCTCATATGCCAATTTCTAAGCTGTTAAAGGTCAACTCTTATCTCAGTACATTGTAGCAGTTTTTTTTACAGCTAGACGGCGCTAGTACACGAGTGCCATAAAGATATCCTTGTGCTCACTATAGGGAAAGTTAGAGGGTAAAGAGCCCCCTACTGGAGAATACACTTATAGCACTCTAAAGTCTTATGACACTGTCAGTAAATATTCCTGAATTGTACAGGTAGCCCTCAGTTTACGCCGGGGTAAGGTTCCAGAAGGAATGGTTGTAAATTGAAACCCAGTTTATAATGTAAGTCAATGGGAAGTGAGGGAGATAGGTTCCAGGCCCCTCTCAAAATTGTCATAAGTTTCACCTAATACATTATTTTTAAAGCTTTGAAATTAAGAATTTAAATGCTAAACAGCATTATAAACCTAATAAAATAATCACAACACAGAATATATAATTAAATTAAGTTAAATGAACAAAAACATTTGCTAAATAGCATTATAAACCTAATAAAATAATCACAACACATACTTCACTTGAATTTTTCTGCAAACAGTTCTTTCTATGCATTCCAATCTGGACTGATTTATAGACAGGAAGATCTTGTTCCTTTGAAATCTGCTCGATAGCTCAGGTCTGATTAAACTGATTAATTTCAGCTTGCTTGGCTTTGCTGCAACACAAGCAGACAGCTCCACTTACTGGCTATTTTAATAAATGCACTGCTTCTCAATAGCAGTCACGACTGGAAAAAAAGGTTGTTATTCTGAAACTGTTAATTGAACCGTTGTAAAATGAGGGCCACCTGTACTCATAATGTAAGTAAGTAGATGGTCTCAGATACTAAGGAGGGGTCAGAGACCATTTATTAAAACAAACATTTTAAACATTACATATCAAAAGTTAAGGGGGAAAAAAACAAAAAAACTTAAAACACACACTTATAATAATCCTGCATAGGTCTAAGTACACACTGATGAGTCAGTAATGATGTACTGAGATAGAAAGGAGAGTGAAAGTAACTAAATCAGCAATTTATATAGCTAAGGATTGCAACCTCATTGACCGGTTATTCCATATATCCGATATCTCTCGTTGCTACTTTCAGGAGTAATACACTGATAAGTGTCTATATTTATGATACCGAAGTTCAACTTGTAAGGCCCATGGTACAGTAAGTTGTAGTAGTATGTCCCTATGTGGGTAATATTCATGGACTTATTTCTAGGAATATATATTATTCTGATGTATTAGGATCCGTATAGTTAGACTTATGATCAGATCAGGAGAAGCTGCTTCTTTGGCTTAATTTACAGACGAGCAGTAAAAGCAGCAACAAATGTTGCTTTATTGCAGTAAATTACTGCATTGTATAGATGTGTACATTTCTATAGACTTTGGAGGAAAGTTAATTATGTCTGTTTAAAGGATCTTATCTGGGTTAAAGGGACACTGAACCCAAAGTTTTTCTTTTGTGATTCAGATAGAGCATGCAATTTTAAGCAACTTTTTAATTTACTCCTATTATCACATTTTCTTCATTCTCTTGGTATCTTTATTTGAAATGCAAGAATGTAAGTTTAGATGCCGGCCAATTTTTGATGAACACACTGTTGTTCTTGCTGATTGGTGGATAAAATCACCCACCAATAAACAAGTGCTTTCCATGGTCCTAAACCAAAAAAATAGCTGATGCCTTTTTCAAATAAAGAAAGCAAGAGAACGAAGAACATTTGATAATAGGAGTAAATTAGAAAGTTGCTTAAATTTGCATGCTCTGAATCATGAAAGAAACAATTTGGGTTCAGTGTCCCTTTAAGGACACTTAGTGGTGTGCGTATGATTTCAAAAACTGAATACTTATGTGTCTAATATTTAAACACCTGGGTTTATGTTACTGCATTCACAATAAGTATATTGTCATTTCCCATGATTTTACTTTTAGCACCCAACATTTATTAAATGGACAGTCAACACCAGAATTTTTGCTGTTTTAAAAGATAATCCCTTAATTACCAATTCCCCAGTTTTGCATAACTAACAGTTATAAGTATACACATTTTACCTCCAATTACCTTGTATCTAAACCTCAGCAGACTGCTCCCGTATTTCAGTTCTTTTGACAGACTTGCATTTTAGCCAGAGCTGACTCCTTGGTAAATTCACGAGCATGAGCTCAATGTTATCTATATGAAACACATTAACTAATGCCCTCTAGTGGTGAAAAACTCAAAATGCATTTAGATTAGAGGCAACCTTCAAGGTCTAAGAAATTAGCATATGAACCTCCTAGGTTTATCTTTCAACTAAGAATACCAAGAGAAAGCAAAATTGGTGATAAAAGTAAATTGGAAAGTTGTTTAAAATTACATGCCCTATTTGAATTATGAATTTTTTTTTTGGACTTAAATGTCCCTTTAATTTTCTACTTGTCACCATTAGGAGGGATCAATCACATGATGGGGTGGTCCCACTACTGAAACAGATCCTGCAGTTTTTTGGAATTAGTGCCCTGATGCCGCCACTGGCGCATGTGGTGATTTCACAAGGGGTGGGACCTTCATGCTGAAAAGTTGAAGGAAGGGAACCTGGGGCATTTGAAAAGTCACATCTCAGATCCTGCCCTTTCAAATGAAGGGACATACAGTACAAAACATGGAAACGGGCTGCACTCTCAAACTGGACTGGGTACATATCCCATTGTCACTATATCTCGATAGAAAGATATAGATAACAAAACTAAAAACACCAGTACAGGGTGTGTGAAAATGGCTAAGCAGCAAAGGAATTAAATAAGCTTAATTCTCACAGTATGATCTTACCAAGTCGTCTACTTCCATACACTATTCCAAGCAGTAATGCTGAATATCTGGTGAACTGCAAAGAGGGGAAAAACAAAACACATTGTACATTAATTGACCAAGCACAATTTAAAAAAAAAAAAAAAAAAAAAAAGTTAATTTAATTTGAGAGATTTGTCAACTTCTGGTTTATCATGTTTAGGTTAGGTCAAATTTGTATTACTATCAAAACGGAAGTATTTAAAAAATCCCTAACTTTAAGAAGACTAACATTGTCCTGCTACATGTTATGATTTTGCAAAAGCTGAAATCACCCTTTTTATTCTAAGGAGCCACATCCTAAAGGAGGAAATTTGCATTGTAGTTATGACCAACCTAGCCTTACCAGCATATTTAAAAATCATCTCCTAGTATATGACCGAGTTTACGTTCAGCTCTCAACTGCAAGAAGACAACATAAGTGGCGGATCCTGGCCCCCCCCCATAGGGTAATTGCTCCCCCAACAGCAGGGCCAGACAGGGCCACAGCGACAGCCAGTGCTAATGACCAGCACTCAGAAAGTTAAAGGGACACTGAACCCAATTTTTTTCTTTTGCAATTCAGATAGAGCATGAAATTTTAAGCAACTTTCTAATTTACTCCTATTATAAAATTCTTCATTCTCTTATCTTTATTTGAATTGCAAGAATGTAAGTTTAGATGCCGGCCCATTTTTGGTGAACAACCTGGGTTGTCCTTGCTGAATAAATTCATCCACCAATAAGTGCTGTCCAGGTTCTGAACCAAAAAAAAAAAAAAAAAAGTATAGCTCTTTTCTATGAAATGACAAGACTGAATAGTTTACATCCCATTAAAAAGGGACAAACTCACATTTTTTTCTTTGATGATTCAGAGAAAGCAGGAAATTTTAAGCAACTTTCTAATTTACTCCTATTATCAAATTTTCTTCGTTCTCTTGCTTTCTTTATTTGAAAAACAAGAATATAAGTTTGGGAGCCGGTGTTCTGATTCTGCACCTTTGTCAGAATCTGCTCCCTCTGACTGCACATGCTCTGTATGATGTAATAGCACTCCACATATGTTAAAGGGCCATAATACCCAAATGTTTAAACACTTGAAAGTGCTGCAGCATAGCTGTAAAAGGCTGACTAGAAAATATCACCTGAACATCTCTATGTAAAAAAAGGAAGATATTTTACCTCAAAAAGTCCTCACTAGCCACATCCCATTGTAAAGGACTACTAAGCAACAAATCAGTATGTCTGTCCCGGGACAGCCGAAGGATTGAGCCTTGTGCACTCATGTTATTTCCCTATTCAGCTTAGGGAAGTTTACAATGAAATCTCATGAGAGTTAAGTGAAATCTCATGAGATCACAGTAAAAGAGTTCATGACCTTAGCACTGTTGATGCAGATTGGCTGCTGTCCATTTCTTCATTATTATTTTTTTACCTGCAGCTGAGCAACAACTGAGTATAACTTTTTACATAGAACTTACTCTGCTGAGCTGAGGAAATTGTGAGGTAAAATCTTCCTTTTTTTACACAGAGATGCTCAGGTAATATTTTCCTGTCAGCTTTTTACAGTTATACTGCATCAGTTTCAAGTGATTTAGCATATGAGTATTTTGTGCCTTTAAATAGGATATGTGGATTGCGATTATGTCAACCAGCAACATGCGCAGTCAGAGGGAGCAGATTCTGACTTGGAAGCTGCAGTGTCGGATTTTGCTGCCCAAACGCGCCGTTGGATTGCTAGTCATGGTGAGGAGGATAAAGGCTACACTGCATGGGGTTAAATAGAATTGATGTGTGAATGAAGCCTGGGATGAGGGAATGGGGAAAAAGAATGTGTAAACTCAGCCGGTATATAAATTACACCTTAAAGAACAACACTAGGAGGAGACAGAAATTCAATGTGACACAATAGATTATATATATATATATATATATATATATACACATACACACACATACACTGTATGCAGGACACGCTGTAATTGTAGCCTTTACCCTCCTCACTCTGACAAGCGATCTAACAGCGCATGCGCCCATTTGTTTGGGCAGCAAAATCCAACACTACAGCTTCCAAATCAGAATCTGCTCCCTCTGACTGCACATTGCTGATTGACATATTAACATTCCACACATTGAGTGTGATTACGTCATGCAGAGCATGCGCAGTCAGAGGGAGCCGATTCTGATAGAACATCGGCCCATTATTGGTTCAGAACCCTGGGCAGCCCATACTGATTGGTGGCTACATTTAGCCACCAATCAGCAAGCACTACCCAGGGGCTGAACCAAATATAGGCCAGCTCCTAAGCTTAGATTTGTTTTTTCAAATAAAGATAGCAAGAGAACAAAGAAAAATAGGAGAAAATTAGAGTTGCTTAAAATTGCATGATCAATGAATCATGAAAGAAAAATTAGGTTTAGTATTCCTAAGGTATGTGTGTATTGCAATTTGTTATTTGCCGTTGTCTTTCCGTATAAAAGGACTTTAAAGCTACCCAATTTCACCAATAAAATATACTTTGAGGATGTCACAAAAAGTTTTGTCTGACATACTTAACTTCCCCCATTAAATTTAATGTACATACATTCCCTAGTTTGCTATCGGATTTTGTGGCACGTTTGATTTATTGCACAAAAACATTGTAATATATATTTAAAGAGTAAATATGCAAGAACAAAGCGGAAACTCTCTCTATGGCAGCACCTTATGACCTTGAGTTACTACAAAGATTCTACATTGCAAAACAAAACTATTTCTGGATTTAAAAGTGTCTCCTCAGTTTTCATTTGGGTCTCAATAAAACTAAAACCACGTTAACATCTTACTAGCCAAAGAAGGCCGCAAATCCTCTCGGTCAGCTAAGGAGTTATTAGCCAAATTCACACAATTCCCTTCAATGCAACATTTTGCAGGCCGTCACTGCATTGCACTTTATACAGTCTTATTCTGTGTTGCTGAAGCACTTAAAAGCTGCCCGAATCAGTGCTGCTATAGCGATGGCTTTCACAGGCCGCGGGCTCCCGATGTCACCTTGAGGATTTCCAGCCACAGTCCAAACCTCACCAACCCCAGTGTTGTACTGAGCAACACAAGCACCTAACCACAAAACACAGAAGGGCAGGTTGTGTGCGCTTTACCTTTATCAAAGGGGACACTGGCACCGGAGGAACCATTTTGTCTTCTCTCAATGACAGCAAGGAAGAAAAAAGCAAGTAAGTTGCCAGCTGGGCGGGGATTATTTAAAGGAAAATGTTGTGTGACGCTAGGTGACATATCCGAGATCTTGTTGTTGTTGTCGGTCCCCCTACTGGCGGGAGGCCGCAGGCTCTAGTCTGCTACTTGTGTGTGCTTGCAAAAAATAAATCAGTGGACAACTATTTTACTCGAAATCCTGAGTCCAATAGGCTGTATAAATGACTATAGATTAGTTACAACGAGCATACACATGACAAAAAATTGGTGTGTGTTTTCTTATGGGGGCTAACAAAAACAGTGCACTGTTCGTGGAGCAAATGGGGGGCTTTATTTTGGGGTCCAGAATAGGGGGTCCAAATTTCCAAACTGCCAGTCAGGGACACCCCCACCCCCAAAAACAAAATGATTTTGATACCTTTTTTTTGCCCATTTTTTTAAAGTAAGAAAAAAAAGTGTTCACCGCTTTAGACAGGTGGTATACAATGTGCACCTGCTTTAACCCCTTAAGGACCAATGACAGAATTATTCCGTCATGGTTGTCCGTGCCATAAGGACCCATGACGGAATAATTCCGCAATGCGCTAAAATTAGCCCCAGATCACTGTTGTACTGGCGATCGCAGGGTTAATGCTCTTGCTAGCTGCCAGAGCGTCTGAGGCAGACTAACAACAGCAAATCACGATGTCCCAGCCCACGTGATCACTATAGCTCCAGCGAGCCCAGCCTCGCTTGGAGCATTCAGGGAAGGCTTTCAAGGGAGGTGCTGGGCGTTCGCTGAACGCTCAGATGACGTCAGTCACAGCGCTTCCAGCTTGCTGGTAAAGGCTGTGACACACTGCAAGCGGAGCGGTGCGCAGCGTGTAGATGCAGCTGTGCGCGCTCAGTGTGTCCTGCCTTTTCATCTCTGAGCACTCTGCTGCGTCAGGTCGCGTAGCTGAGCGCTCAGAGATTAAATAATTGAACTTTAGAAGCTATGCGACCCGGTGCGAAGCAGCTGCATCGCCTCGCGCCGCATCGCTTGCAGTGTGTCACAGCCTTAACGCTGGGAGTGAGAAGAGCAAGCATCTGAGCTTCTTAGCTCCCTATGACGCGGCTTGGGAGCGTTTTCTTAACGCTCCCAAAACCATGACGTTTCCCAGCGCCACGTCATCACTCAGGGGATTTAACTGGCGCTGGGTCTCGGCTTTTCCGAACGCGGCTTGTGACAGCCAATAACAGCGGTCACAATGTTGCTGGGAGATCAGATCCGCCTCCCTTCACCTCTGTTCAGTTTGTGAAGTGGAGAGAGAGAGATCTTTGTTACTTTGAATGCTGTAAAAAAATTCCAACGTATTAATAAAAGTTAAAATATCCCCTTTACCCAGTCCTTAAATTTATTTTGAATTACCAGACCGTTTTTAAATTTTCTTACCCTTAAGGACCAGGGATATTGTTACATTTCTGCGGTGTTTGTGTTTAGCTGTAATTTTCCTCTTACTCATTTACTGTACCAACTCATATTATATATAATTTTTCTCGCCATTAAATGGACTTTCTAAAGATACCATTATTTTCATTGTATCTTATAATTTACTATAATTTTTTTTATAAAATATGATGACAAAATGGAAAAAAACACACCTTTTCTAACTTTGACTCCCAAAATCTGTTACACATCTACAACCACCGAAAAACACCCATGCTAAATAGTTTCTAAATTTTGTCCTGAGTTTAGAAATACCCAATGTTTACATGTTCTTTGCTTTTTTTGCAAGTTATAGGGCAATAAATACAAGTAGCACTTTTCAAAATTAGCGATAGTTACATTGTAACACTGATATCTGTCAGGAATCCCTGAATAACCCCTCACATGTATATATTTTTTTAGTAGACAACCCAAAGTATGGATCTAGGCCCATTTTGGTATATTTCATGCCACAATTTCACCGCCAAATGCGATCAAATAAAAAAAATAATCACTTTTTCACTAACTTTTTCACAAACTTTAGGTTTCTCACTGAAATTATTTACAAACAGCTTGTGCAATTATGGCACAAATGGTTGTAAATGCTTCTCTGGGATCCCCTTTGTTCAGAAATAGCAGACATATATGGCTTTAGCACTGCTTTTTGGTAATTAGAAGGCCGCTAAATGCTGCTGTGCACCACATTTGTATTATGCCCAGCAGTGAAGGGGTTCATTAGGTAGCTTGTATGGTTAATTTTAGCTTTAGTGTAGTAGACAACCCAAAGTATTGATCTAGGCCCATTTTGATATATTTCATGCCACCATTTCACCGCCAAATGAGGTCAAATAAAAAAAAACTAACTTTTTCACTAACTTTAGGATTCTCACTGAAATTATTTACAAACAGCTTGTGCAATTATGGCACAAATGGTTGTAAATGCTTCTCTGGGATCCCCTTTGTTCAGAAATAGCAGAAATATATGGCTTTGGCATTGCTTTTTGGTAATTAGAAGGCCGCTAAATGCTATTGCGCACCACACTTGTATTATGCCCTGCAGTGAAGGGGTTAATTAAGTAGTTTGTAGGGAGCTTGAAGGGTTAATTTTAGCTTTAGTGAAGAGATCAGCCTCCCACCACCCCATGATCCCTCCCTGACCACTCTCAAACAGCTCTCTTCCCTCCCCCACCTAACTAATGTCACCGCCATATTTAGTACTGGCAGAAAGTCTGCCAGTATAAAAATAAAAAGTTTTTTTTTTAAATTATATATTTTCTGCAGTGTAGGATCTCCCCTTACCACCCAACCTCCCTGAGCCCCCCCAAACAGTTCTCTATCCCTCCCTCCACTAACTATTTGCCACCATTTTGGGTACTGGCAGCTGTCTGCCAGTACCCACTTTGCAATACAATTGTGCTTCATTATTATTATTATTCACACTTTTTCTGTAGTGTAGCTGCCCCCCCTCAATACCCTACCCCCCTCCCAGATCCCTTTCCCAACATTATTTCCTTTTCCCCCCTCCCTCTCCTCCCACTACCCTTTCGCACCACTTCATTTATGCTGATATGGGGAGATCGCGGGCACCCGCGACTGATTACCCACTGCTGGCCGGATGTTCACCAGCGATGGGCCTAGGGTTGCCACCTTTTGCCCAGGAAATTCCTGGACACTTATTAAGTGGGCATGGAGGGTGTGTGTCTCGGGGTGTGGCTTCTCGCGACATCAAATTTATTATGAAATCAATTTTTATATTATATATATAATATAATATATATATATATAATATATATTATATAAAATATATATTATATATATATAATATATATATATATATATATATATATATATAATATATATATATATATATAATGTGTGTATACATATATATATATATATATATATATATATATATATACATATACTAAGTTGAAACCCCAATACAAAGTAAAATAGTGCTGTTTAGCCAGATTAACAAACATAACTGTTATGCCGTTAGGTTTAACAAAATTATTGGAGCAGTGTTTGGAGATGAGACCCCGTCCCCCCGCGCATTACCTACCTTGCTTCTAGGCTTTGTGAACCTGTGTACTTGTGACCGGACTCGGGGTAACTGGTGGAGGTGGGGCCGGGGGACGCGCGCGATCACAATGTCCTGCCTGCCTCTCTCTCTCTGCTGCCTGCAGGATGTGACGACTCTTCTCCGACCCTCTTCCCCCCTCCCACTGTGTCACACTCACGTACTCCGTCTCTCCAGCTCTCCTGAAGTCTGACTACCCGGTTAAAAGTAACCCCGGGCTAAGTGCTCCTCTGGCCATCTAATATTTTGTAAAGTTTGTGCTCACTGCGCCAGGGGAGCGCTTAGCCCGGGGCATTTGAGGCTAGTTCCGGGACACGGGACACAGAGCCTCAGACCGGGATTGTCCCGGTGAAACCGGGGTGGGTGGCAACCCTAGATGGGCCGCCCACTCGCCTCCCTACAATGGCTCCCACCCACCAACGATGGGCACCATCGCTGGCCGATGCAGAGAGGGCCACAGAGTGGCTCTCTCTGCATCGGTGTGTAAAAAAAGGTATTGCAGTGATGTCTCAATATCGAGGCATCACGGCAATACCTTGAAAGCGGCTGGAAGCGATCAGGATGGCTTCCACCGCTTGAAACCCCTGACGACGTACAGGGTACGATGTTGGTCGTTAACGACCGGTTTTTGTATGACGTACCCTGTACGACGTTGGTCGTTAAGGGGTTAAGCTGCACTAAGAATGTACACATTATTATCACCAAAACTGTGAAAAAAGGTGTGTTGTATTTTTTTTGTATTTTGTTTATAATAAATGAGAACTTATATATGTATATGTCACATCAACTTAAAGACCTTTTTGTTCTTTAAAAAACGGTATATAATATGTGTTGGTGCAATAAATGAGAAAGAGGGAAATTTCAGTTGAACACACACATAGTAAAAATGCAAAAATTCCTTTGGTCCTTAACTGAAAGACAAGCATCTGAAGCTTGGTCCTTAAGGGGTTAACTAAGTCACTTAGCCTTGTACATTACGCATCCCATCAGAGACACTTATTTAGATAGCTATTTATAACACCAAGCCAAGGGTGGGGTAGCTTGGCTTCACTGTAATTTACCACTATATGCAAATTACATATACTGTATTATACTGTTTCTTTATATTATATTTTATATATATATATATATATATAAAATATATATATATATATATATATACCTTGTTTCAACATACACATATATATATATATATATATATATAATACAGTATATATATCTCAGCAGCAAAACACACTAGTGCACAATTGTTGCACACATATACTGTTGTATATATGTGCACTTTTGATTCAACTTTATTTAATTAGTATATTGAATGACATTATCCTGATATTATTATGGATATCAAAGCCATATAAAAAAAAATCTCATTATGAGATACATTTCAAAAAATATATACCAAAGGTGGTTTGAATATTATACAAATCATTGTGTGTGTATGTGTGCTATTTACCTGTATACAGCTGTTTTATAATATATCTTCACTATGCATGCAGACTGCATACTATAACCTTTATAGTCTGCATACAATGCAGTCTGCATGCATAGTGAAGATATATTATAAAACAGCTGTATACAGGTAAATAGCACACATACACACACAATGATTTGTATAATATTCAAACCACCTTTGGTATATATTTTTTAAAATGTATCTCATAATGAGATTTTTTTATATGGCTTTGATCATATATCCATAAAGAATGGATAGTAATATCAGGATAAAATGTCATACACAATATACTTATTAAATAAACACAGTATAATTGTGCATTATGCATATGATGAAAGTTTCAGTATTTTCTAAATATATATATAATATAAATCTGTCTCAGTGACTTAACTTTGTATTAAAGTTAAAATATAATGTGTAGATTTATTAGTATGCCACATTGCCCTCATGTCGTTCAAATCTTACACCCTGTCTTGGTTGATGCTAACTTACTTACTAGCTATATTAAAGGGACAGTTTACTCAAAAAAATTCTCCCCTTTAATTTGTTCCCAATGATCCACTTTACCTGCTGGAGTGTATTAAATTGTTTACAAGTAGCTCCTTTACCCTTATATTGGCATTTGAAATTGTTAATTTAGCATGTGGTATCCCCACCTATTCTGAAAGTTTGTGGCCGCGCGTACCAGCTATAGATAAGCTTTGTAAACACAGCCAGCAGAAGAAATTACACTCCCAGTGTGATAAAGCAGAGATAAGGTAATACAATGTTGATTTTCCATTGTTCTCTCAAAGTACTGGTGATTGTTTTAAGGACAGATATAAGATAAAGAAGCAGGTATATGTGCACAATGTGATACAGTAATGAGATCTGATTATACCTACAAGCTCAACCTATTTTATTAGGCTGTGGCTTCAAAACACAAGATCAGAGCTTTAATATACAGAAATAAACCTTAAAAAGCTAATTTTCATACATTTTTTACTCTGCAGTTGGTAAAAAAAGCAATTGTAAACACATTAAGGGAAAAACTATTTTACAGTATACTGTCCCTTTAATAGGTCTGGACTGGAAGATATTGTGCGCTACCTGGATGTACTCCTCTGTGTCTCCAGAGACATACGTCATCCAGCCGCAGCGCAGTCCACTAAGCTTGAGGCTTCCCACCTGGCGTCGCTGACTCGCCGGCCGCGGTCATAAGTCAATCCCCGGCGGAGTCAGAGAGTTGGACACAGAATCAGATGGCTATGGCAGCCGCGGCTTTCCATTCCGGATCACAGCATTGTCCCGGAATGAAGGTGACCGGGACCCGGGACAGACCTGCAAAATGCAGGACTGTCACGGGCAATCCGGGATACGTGGTCACTGTAGTCCAGAGTCATTTTACCCCCTTAGACAGTGTTTCAAATCCTCAGCCTATTTATTTTATACATTTGTAGCTTTATGCTTTATACTAACAATGCAACACATCCTTTACTGGCACAAAGTCTACTACTGAGGAGGACTGAAAAAATACACAGAACAGATAGATACCATGGGTATGCTAACAATTTTAAAGGAACAGTCTTAAAAGGTGCAATTCCAGCGCTATTGAATTTTGCAGCGCTATACAAAAAATTGTAATAAAATCACAGTAGGCAGACGCACACAATGGGCGTCAGTCTTAAAGGGACAGACTAGAGTACGTGCACACAGAAATCTGCTCACAGCCTTAAAGTGACATGAAACTCCAAATTGTTCTTTCACGATTCAGATAGATTATACATTTTTAAACAACTTTCCAATTTACTTCTATTATCAATTGTGCTTCATTCTCTTGGTATCTTTTCTTGGAGAAGCAGCAATACACTCCTGGGAGCAAGCTGAACACATTTGTAAGCCAATGAAAATGGGCATACATGTTCAGCCACCAATCTGCAGCTAGCTCCAAGCTCCTGAGCCTATCTAGATATGCTTTTCAAGAAAGGACTCCAAGAGAATGAAGCAAATTAGATAATAGAAGTAAATTAGAAAGTTGTTCAAAATTGTATTCTCAGTCATGAAATGAAAATGATGAGTTTCATGTGCCTTTAAAGGTAAAAATAACAATAGGCACACACGTACACAATGTGCGTCAGTCTTAAAGCGACAGATTAAAGTACATGCACACACACATACCTCCCAATATTTGTCACATACCTCCCAACATTTGTGGCTGAAAATGAGGGAAACAGGAGGTTGATAGGAGCCTGTCACCATTTTGTGGGTGGAGCCATTTGGGAGGGGAGGGATCATGGGTGGTTAGTGGGCAATATTGTGGGTGTTTCTGGGTGGTTTGTGGGTTTGTCAGGGCAGTTTGTGGGTGTTTCTGTGTGGTTTGTGGATGGGGCTAATGGAAATTCTGTAGAGGGACATATGGCTGTCTCCGAGGGACATAACTCAGAATCAGGGACTGTCCCTCTGCTGTTATGGAACTTTCTGATTCTGTCCTTAAACTTACTTTAGAAGCTGAGCCCTCTGAACACATCCCTACTAGTGTTAAGTGTGTTTATTGTATACATGCTAAGTTATTACCTCCAGCACATTTATGAACACATGTTTAAATGTTTAAATGCATTCAGACTAATCTAATACTGCTCTTGCTTTTAAAGGTATTACTGCTCCTTCTGTTTGTTCCTTACAGGGTATTTCTTAAGATTCTGCACCTGGAGTTAAGGACTTAATTTGCTCTACAGTATCTGGAATGTTGGCAGCTTTGCCTTCTTCAAGCAAGCGTAAAAGGTCAGGCCATAATTTACCTTCTGCTAGCTCTAATCCTGATGAGGTTAATGTTTCTGGTCATGAAGCTGCTGAGTCCTCTGAGAGGTTTTCCCTGATGATCAGGGTCTTCCTCTGATCATGAATCAGAGTCATCCTCTTTTATTATTTAAAGTTTAACATAGTCATTCCCTTTTAAAGAAGATTTTGCTTACTTTATAGGTTAAAGATCATACGCTATTTGAGAATAAGTCTGTAAATCATTTAGACTTAATTTATAAATTTATGGTTAAATGTCCTGAGGTTTTTCCTGTTCCTAATGCTGTCTCTGAGATTCTTCTGCAAGGTTTAAGAATATGCATCCTTTACCAGCTTCTAACATTGAACTTTGGGAAACTGTTCCTAAAGTTGATAGGGCCATTTCAACCTTGGCTAAGCTTACTATTATCCTTTTGAAAGATAGTAAGATACCTCTTCCTTAAAAGACCTTTTAGATAAAAAGTTAGAATCTCTTCATAGGAAGGCTTTTCAGCAAGCAGGTTACATTTTTAGGCCTTTTGGAATTGCTTAAAAGTGCTAATGCTTTAATTTGTGATGCTGTTATTGACATAATTAAGATTACTTCTAAGATTATGTCTTTGGCTGTACTTTCTAGAAGAGATCTATGGTTAAAGTCATGGGAGTAAATTCATCAAGCATGAAGCAGCGGATGCTGCTTTCTATGCCTGAGGTTTCTGGCACCTTAACTTGTCAGTCTGCTCAGGATCGCTGGGTTCTAAATATAGTTTCTCCTGGTTACCAGGTAGGTTTCAGAACAAGTCCTCTGAGAAGAAGGCTTATTCTGTTGAATGTTACAAAGAAAGGCTCATGCATTTTATCAGTCAGTTTCAGATCTAGAACCTATGCGAGTGATTGTTCCTGTTCCACTGTTGGAACAGGGGATGAGATTTTATTAAAATCTCTGCATTGTTCCAAAGAATAAAGGAAACTATTCGGACTATTCTTCCTTTTGTTCAGCAAGGTCAGTTAATGTCCACAATAGATTTAAAGGATGCTTACCTTCATGTTCCAATTGACAGGGAACATTACCAGTTTCTAATATTTGGCTTTCTAGACAAGCAATTTTAGTTTGTTGTTCTACCATTTGGTCTGGCTACAGCACCCAGAATATTCTCAAAGCTTCTAGGTACTCTTTTGTCTGTAATAAGAACTCAGGGTATTGCAGTGTTTCCTTACTTGGACGATATTTTGGTTCAAAGCTCCATCTTTACATTTAGCAGAATTTCACACCAGAAGACTGTTGTTGTTGAAGAAAACGATAGAGGCTCGCAACCGCCAAAAGTTTCAAAGAGATGAGGATGATTACCGTAACGGAACAGTGTACAGATGGTCCAGGGTTTCCCCCACGGCGATAGAAGGCGACAGGGAGCGGCCAATTGGCAGAGACAACGATGCATAAGCGACACAGGCGCAAGCTCCACGTCATCAACCAACGACTCGTCGGGGGACTCAGAAGGAAGCACAGAGGCTGGAAACATCACCACAAGTGCAACGGATACAGGTCCCAAGTAATCCGAACCACAGAGGATGACCCTCAACAAGAACAAGCAGACCTAGTGGTAAATATTTCTGATCATGTTTTGACTGATATGGAGAGACAAGTAATCAATAAGGGATTGTCTTTTTGCCCCATGCCTAAATGTGATTTTTTTCCAACTACAAAGAGACTTATATGCATTGTTTTGCAATGTTAAATTAAAAACACATTTTGGACACTTACAGTCGCTACAGGGATTTAGTCCCATGGCAGGGATAGAAACACAGACTGACAATAATTTGTTATCATTGAATAATTTGAACCTCATAGTAAAAAGTAACTTTAATACAAAAGTGTGTAATCACAGTGTTGAAACTTTTATCCAATTAGTTCTGAGAGATGTTGATGCACTAAAATACAAAAATAGAGTTTCAAACAGGGGCAAGAATTTTTTACATAGTAACTTCACTAAGATGGAAACTAAAGCCCTGGTAGATTTAAAGGGCAACAAACATATTATATGCAAGCCAGCCGATAAGGGCGGGGCAACAGTTATCTTAGATAGAAGTTACTATGTTCAAGAAATTAAAACACAACTGCAAGATAAAGAGATTTATAAATTGTTGGATAGAGATCTGTCATTTGAAGTGAAGAGGGAATTGGAGAAATGTATCACTAAGGCATTGTGCAATTGTTTGATCACTGAGAAAGAACAGAAATTTTGAATACAGGAAACATTCTGTTTCACCAGTTTTTTACACATTGCCTAAGATACATAAGAACAGGGAGACCCCTCCGGGTCGCCCTATTGTGCCGAGTACTAACTCTATTATGACAAATGTGTCTATATATCTGGATAAATTACTTAGACCCCTTGCTACTGAATCAATGTCATATATTAAAGATACTGGAGCATTTTTTATTAAACTTGAAGAGCTTGATATACAGAATGATAAGTTCATCCTGTATACACGTTAATAGCTTATACACGTCAATTACTCACATCAGTGGATTAAGTGCCATTAGACAAGCTGTTAGTACTAATGGGATGTTCTCTGAGATTCAATGTGAATTTGTTTTAGAATTGTTACAACTTATCCTTTATTGTAATTACTTTCTCTTCCAGGACCAGTTTTTCATTCAGTGCCAGGGGACAGCAATGAGGTCGAATGTTGCCCCCACATATGCCCATATTTTCATGAAAATATATGAAGAAAAATTTGTATATACCAATAGAACTTTTCTACAGTATGGATTATGCTGGTTTAGATATATAGATGATGTATATGGCATATGGGGGGGCGACATCGACTCCCTGCTTGAGTTTGTGGCTGAACTCAATATCTCTACGAGACATATTAAATTTAAGTTGACACACAGTGAGGAGGCAGTGGCCTTTTTTGGATACGAATGTGATCAAGAGTGGGAGGGAATTGAAAGTAGATCTTTATAGAAAGGACAATGATAGGAATAGTTTACTGAGATATGAAAGTGCCCATCCCCTCCCTCTGATTAAGCATTTACCCAGAAGCCAACTCCTTAGGGTTTAAAAGATTGTCTCTGACGAGGATATGGTAAAGACTAGATTAAGTAAGATGGGAAATCTTTTTCTGGAGAGGTGTTTCCCAAAGCAGCTTGTTCAACAGCAGATTAGAGAAGTCAGTGAAATCCCCAGACATTCTACCATTAGAGGGATGAAACTGAAGGATAAACAGGATAATAAACGGATGGTATTTTTTCCTAATATAATCCCCTGAATAAAGATGTGAATAGCATCATTAGAAAGCACTGGTCTATAATTAAAGATCTTAACCCCCAAATTAGAGAATTTGAAGAACCACCCATGCCTGCATATAAGAGATGTAGAAATCTGAAAGATGAATTAGTGAGAGCAGACATAGGCCCAGAGAGAAAATTGATTCAGACGTATATATATCTACCCCTAAACTGGGATGTTTCCCATGTCTGGGGTGCTGGAATTGTAATAATATCATTAAAGGTGACTCCTTTAGCCACCCATTAAATGGAAGGAAGTATAAAATCCCTGGTTATTTTACATGTAACTCAGAATATGTTATCTATCTGGTTAAGTGTCCGTGTTCGAAAATATACATAGGTGAGTCCACACGCAGGATAAGGGATAGAATCACTGAACACAAATCTAGTATACGATGTAAGAACAGGGATGCACCGGTCTCCAATCATTTTTTGCAAGCAGGGCATACTATCTCTGAACTAAGATATAAGGTCATTGAACAGATTAAGAGACCTAAAATTCTAAAGTGTAGGGAAACATATTGGATATATACCCTTCAATCTCACATCCCACTGGGGATGAATAGGGAAATAGACTGGAATGTCACTTTGTAAATATATTCTAAAAAAAGTATAATTGAATTCTATATATTTTAGCTAAAATACTTTTGCTACTAGATTGCTGTTTTTAAATGTAGTGGGAATAATTGTCTAATACAAGATTATTAATGTTACTAATGTTGCTAATATATATACTGTTTCTTCCAGGTTAACATATATTTAAAATGAATATTCCTGTGACCAGTAGATGGAATCTTGAAAATATTTTTCTGTCAGTAGATGGTGGGTTAACAGAATGTGAAACACCTGTACAGGTAGTAGACTTTTCCTTTTATGGCTATATATAGAGTTGTTGAGGATATATGTATATACAACATGATGTCAGGTGCTGACCGAAACGTCATTTTTGTTTTATGCGATGTCTCCAATAAAAGGCTATTGAAATCTACAGTTTGGTGCTGCTACTTGGATTTAGGGTATGTGCATAGACCCCTGTAGCGTACACCTAGTATTTGCAGTAAGTGCTGGGCCTACGCCTTGTTTTTGTATTTAAGTTTTTTTCTTCTACAACATGGTTGAAGAATCAATTTTCCAAAAAGTTCTGCCACCTCTTCAAAATGATTCATGCAAACACGAACCGCTTAGACAGTCTAGAACAAAAAAGAGAAAAAGGGTGCCCCAAATGGTGTAGTACTTCCAATATATATGTAGGTACTAATGGTCAAATGTACTCACAAAGTGTTAAGCACTGGTTCTTATTATGCCCTCCAGCAAGCATATTCATACAGTCTGTAGGAGATGTGATTCTTCCAATCATTCAAGCTCCAGATAACCACTGAATGTGAATGTGCATAAGTATATACCTCCTATATCTGCTATAAGGTGTTGCAGGGATGCATTCTAATATACTGTATAGAGAACAAATTAAAATGTTCACAACGCGTTTCTCAGTATACACTGTTTCTTCAGGTGAATAATAAAAGTTACTACATACTGAACATTTATAGTGGTAATCTCGGCATCCTCATATACAGACTGTACATGTGCTAAACCCAATAACATCAACAGTGACGTAAAGTCACACCCCTATTAAAAATAGCGAATCCACGGGTAGTGGGCGGGTATGCACAAAGCAATCATATGAGGCTTGTATGAATAAACAAAACTCACTGTTAATATAATTGCAGAATCAGTTACAAAATATAACAGAATCAGCTACAAAATGTAGTAGTCGCATGCGATACAGATACAATGTTATCCAATATATATACATAGTAAAGTATACAATATTTTAAAGCAAAATGAAAATCAATAGGATCGTCACAAAAATATATAATTTAGTGATAGAAAAAAATATAAGAAACTGTCACCTAGATTACAAGTTGTGCGTTCGTGTTTTAACGCTGAAAAAATGGTAATTTCAACATTAAAACAGCACCGCAGCCATTACAAGTCTTATCAGTATAGCTATACTGCAAGTCTTTTAGCATGTAACGCAACGTCAGTCCAGCACACATAAAAATTACGTTTTTTCATGGGACTTCCATAGCGCAGCCATTACCAGTTTTGCGGTGAGGCTAAAAAGCTTGCGTTGCACCTTATACCGACAAGATCCGTTTCGCAATCTAAAAGCAGTAGTTATAAGTTTTACGCTACAAAACTGTTACATAAAACTCATAACTAAAGTTTTACAAAGTGTACTAAACACCCATAAACTACCTATTAACCCCTAAACCGAGGCCCTCCCGCATCGCAAATACTATATTAAAGTTATTAACCCCTAATCTGCCGCTTCTGACCGCCGCCACTAATAACATTTATCAACCCCTATTCCGCCACTCCCTGACATCGTCACCACTATAATAAAGTTATTTACCCCTATTCCCCCGCACCCCAACATCTTTGCCACTATACTAAAGTTATTAATCCCTAAACCACCGCCCTCCCACATCGCAAACACTATTTAAATATAATTAACCCCTAATCTGCTGTCCGAACTCATCGCCCCCACTATACTAAAGTTATTAAGCCCTACACCGCCGCCACTATAATAAAGCTATTAACCCCTAAACCGCAAGCCCCCACAACGAAATAAACTAAATTAAACTATTAACCCCTAAACCGAAATCCCCCACATCGCAATAAACTAATTTAAACTAGTAACCCCTAAACCTAACGCCCCCCTTACTTTATATTATAATTACAATTTCCCTATCTTAAATTAAATTAAAACTTACATGTCAAATTAAAAAAACAAACGCCTAGATTACGAGTTTGGCGTTAGCCTTAAAAAGCAGCGTTGAGAGGTCCCAACGCTGCTTTTTAACACCCGCTGGTATTACGAGTCAGGCAGGAAAGGGTCTACCGCTCACTTTTCTTCCACGACTCGAGGCTACCGCAAATCCCCTTACGTCAATTGCATATCCTATCTTTTTAATGGGGTTTGCCTAATGCTGGTATTACGAGTTTTGGAAGAAGTGAGCGGTAGACCCTCTCCTGTCAAGACTTCTACCGCATTTAAAAGTCAGTAGTTAAGAGTTTTATGGGCTAACGCCGGAACATAAAACTCTTAACTAAAGTGCTAAAAAGTACACTAACACCCATAAACTACCTATTAACCCCTAAACCGTGCCCCCCCCATCGCAAACACTATAATAAAATAATTTAACCCCTAATCTGCCGACCGGACATCGCCGCCACTTTAATAAATGTATTAACCCCTAAATTGCCGCACTCCCGCCTCGCAAACACTAGTTAAATTTTATTAACCCCTAATCTGCCGTCCCTAACATCGCCGACACCTACTTACATTTATTAACCCCTAATCTGCCACCCCCAACGTCGCCGCTACTATATTAAAGGTATTAACCCCTAAACCTAAGTCTAAACCTAACCCAACCCCCCCAACTTAAATATAATTTAAATTAAACAAAATAAATTTAATATAATTAAATAAATTAATCCTATTTAAAACTAAATACTTACCGATAAAATAAACCCTAAACTAAATTACAGAAAATAAAAAAAGAATTACAAGAATTTTAAACTAATTACACCAATCTAATCCCCCTAATAAAATAAAAAAGCCCCCCAAAATAATTAAATTTCCCTACCCTATACTAAATTACAAATAGCCCTTAAAAGGGCCTTTTGCGGGGCATTGCCCCAAAGTAATCAGCTCTTTTACTTGTTAAAGAAAAATACAATACCCCCCAACATTAAAACCCACCACCCACACACCCCTACTCTAAAACCCACCCAATCCCCCCTTAAAAAAACCTAACACTAACCCCCTGAAGCTCAACCTACCTTGAGCCATCTTCACCCAGCCGGGCACAAGTGGTCCTCCAGCCAATCCAGCCAATAGAATGTGAGCTCAATCCTATTGGCTGATCCAATCAGCCAATAGGATTTTTCCTACCTTAATCCAGATTGGCTGATAGAATCCTATCCGCCAATCGGAATTCAAGGGACGCCATCTTGGATGACGTCATTTAAATGAACCTTCATTCTTCGTTAGGACGTCGTTTGAAGAGGATGGCTCCGTGTCGGCTGGATTGAAGATGGACCCGCTCCGCTCCGGAAGGATGAAGATAGAAGATGCCGCCTGGATGAAGCCTTCTGCCATCTGGAGGACCTCTTCTGCTCCGATCGGATGAAGACTTCTGCCGTATGGAGGACCACTTGTGCCCGGCTGGGTGAAGACGGCTTAAGGTAGGGTGATCTTCAGGGGGTTAGTGTTAGTTTTTTTTAAGGGGGGATTGGGTGGGTTTTAGAGTAGGGGTGTGTGGGTGGTGGGTTTTAATGTTGGGGGGGTATTGTATTTTTCTTTTACAGGTAAAAGAGCTGATTACTTTGGGGCAATGCCCCGCAAAAGGCCCTTTTAAGGGCTATTTGTAATTTAGTATAGGGTAGGGAAATTTTATTATTTTGGGGGGCTTTTTTATTTTATTAGGGGGATTAGATTAGGTGTAATTAGTTTAAAATTCTTGTAATTCTTTTTTTATTTTCTGTAATTTAGTGGGGTGTTTTTTCCGTAATTTAGTTTATTTAATTTAATTGTAATTAATTGTAGGTAGTTTAGGTAATTAGTTTAATGATAGTGTAGTGTTAGGTGTAATTGTAACTTAGGTTAGGATTTATTTTACAGGTAATTTTGTACTTATTTTAGCTAGGTAGTAATTAAATAGTTAATAACTATTTAATAGGGGGAACTTCCGGGCAGTGGCCATGTTTGGTCGCATAGCTGTGTGCTGCTGCAGCCTTTCTTAAAAAAACACAGAAATTCCTAATCTAACTCATTGAACTATTTACTATTTTACTGGAGCTGAATGAGGCATTGAACTCTGTGTCTTATGAATACAATTTTGGGAGGATAACTGCTGGCATCGGCGCCTGGAGCCATTCTACAATCTTGGCCTATTCTAAACCCCCCGGCAGGACGCCTCTGGCCCTGTCGTTACGCAGCACTTAATGTGCTTTACAGATACACATCTCTTGTAAACCATTTTACGTTATGGACCTGCCATACATCAGATGAGATATGGAGATTGCAATTTCTATTTTGGAGGAGCTCCGCTGCCTACTTGAAACGCACAGAGTCGCCTTTGAGGATAAATTTTCTATGGCACCCAGCGATAGTGATGTTTGCACTTTACAGCGACCTACTGAGGCATTCCCAACCGCCCATGAAGCTGCACCCACGCTCCAACACCCGCTACCTGATGACACTACATCCCAGAGGGATTTAACCTCTGCTCCTATGAAACCTGTGATTCCGGGCACCGGACTTAAACAACCACTATGTGCCATAGAGACGGAGAGCCTCAATCAGTGGGGGAGAGCTTGGGAAAAAATTACCGACATGAGCAGACCTACTTTCACTTTGCCCTGGCAGCCGATACCTTTGGAACCTAGCATAACGGCGATCCTAGCAGAAGCATGCACCCAGATCAGTAGATCCGCACAGCCGCGAGCGGCGCAGCCCTCAAGAGCACCTCTCTTACCAGCTACCGACTTCCATTCACCCTTGTTATGCCTGAACTGGGACCCGGGTGGTTTGCTACGGGCTCCTCTTTGGGAACACATTATGATGCCCCACGGTGGACTTCCTTGCTCACAGGCTTTTGTTTTGTGCTGCTCAGGTAACCTTGCTGCAAGTAAGCCGGACTGCCAGCGGTTCACTATAAGATGACTGTAATGAACATTGAAGGGACAATGATAGTCTAAAGAGGTCCCCTTTATCCATATCGCCTGCTAAGTGAAATACTAACCATAATGAGTGTTTCCCTTTCTAACTCAGAATTATCCATAGCGTAGATGCCCCTGTTTGTTTGTTGTGGATCCATGCTTTTCAATGTTCTGTTACCTCAAGGAAGTAGGGAGTTTAACAACAATCCACACATTACTACTATGAGACCCCACAGTTATTTGATTATCTATTTATTTTAAAGCTAAATTTCACACTGCCTGTTTTAAATTTTATAGCCTATTTTTTGTTGTTGTATGGGACCCTATTACTGTTTTCAAATATGATTGCATTATGCAGCCTCTCACTTACACATTTATATATCTCCTATTAATCTATAATACCCTGAAGCTACTGAGTCAAAATGTTTGTTGTTGATTCATGCTTTTCAATGTTCAGTTGCCTCAAGTTAGTAGGGAGTTTAACAACAATCCACACAATACTGCTATGAGATCCCACAGTTATTTGATTATCTATTTATTTAAAGCTAAAATTCACACTGCCTGTTTTAAATTATATAGCCTATTTTTTGTTGTTGTATGGGACCCTATTACTGTTTCTAAATATGATTGCCTTTTATAGCCTCTCACTTACACATTTATTTACCTCCTATTAATCTATCATACCCTAAAGCTATTGAATCAAAACATTTTATTTATTTCCCGAGTGGTTCGGCTTATTAATTTAGGATGGTGCCCTGCTGTCAGCGGCCGAGATGGCGGGACAACTCCCTCTAATCTAAGTATGCATATTTTTTAGACCCTACCTATGCTCTATCAAGGCTGGAATTTTTTTTTTTTTTTCTAGATAAAGTTATTATCAAAGGCATACAGTAGCACTTATGTGTCCCAATAAATTAATAAGTTATAATTCAGAATGATGTTCTACACTGTTATACCTAAAGGATCCTAGTTAAACGCCAAATACACCTTTCCTTTTTTTTAATAGCAAGGTTACCCCTTATTCTCTATGTACGAACCTAATTTAGCCTCACGGGTCCCTCCTTTCGGTATAATTTCAACGCTTTCTCTGTTCACTGGACTCTACACACATCTCATAATTACAGCTTTAAGGTTTAAGTGCTGCTCCACTTTCTAATATTATTTCAGTTGTTCATCTCCTACCTGAGTTACACTTCTGGCGGAGTCCCTAGTATTCTTACTTTCAACTTGTTTCACTGCAACACTTAATAAATATACAGAATTATAAAAGTGTTTACACAGTTACCAGTCACACAGTATCTTAGACCTGTTGAAAAACATAAAATAGAGGTTCTTCATTTAGGGTCCACGAGTGGCCCTCTAGCAATAATGTTTACCCACGTCCAGTCTAGTTGATAGCAAATATGTGGTCCAAGAGTGGCCGCTTCACTGTCATGGTGGGTATACTATTTGAATAGTATTTACTACATGCAATGAGTGGGTAATATGCATACTGTTCATTTATCTGTTTTATTCTAGTTACCTGCTCTGAAATAATTTACTTTACCTTACTTTGTATTATGTATTGCAATTATTGATTGTTTGTATTGAAAAGATCCTCAATAAAAAAAAATTAAAAAAAAAAAAAAATAACTATTTAATAACTATTGTACCTAGTTAAAATAAATACAAAGTTGCCTGTAAAATAAAAATAAATCATAAGCTAGCTACAATGTAACTATTAGTTATATTGTAGCTATTTTATGGTTTATTTTATAGGTAAGTATTTAGTTTTAAATAGGAATAATTTATTTAATTGTAGCTATTTTATTTAGATTTAATAAATTATATTTAAATTAGGGGGGTTAGGGTTCGACTTAGGTTTAAGGGTTAATAACTTTATTATAGTGGCGGCAACGTTGGAGGCGGCAGATTAGGGGTTAATTAATTTAATATAGTTGCGGCGACATTGGGGGGGCAGATTAAGGGTTAATAAGTATAATGTAGGTGTCGGCGATGATGGGGGCAGCAAATTAGGGGTTTATAAGTATAATGTAGGTGGCGGCGGTGTCCGGAGCGGCAGATTAGGGGTTAATAGTATAATACAGGTGGCGACGATGTCGGGGGTGGCAGATTGGGGGTTAATAAGTGTAAGATTAGGGGTGTTTAGACTCTGGGTTCATGTTAGGGTGTTAGGTGTAGACATATTTTTTATTTTCCCATAGGAAACAATGGGGCTGCGTTAGGAGCTGAATGCTGCTTTCTTTCATGTAATTGGCAAGAGTCCATGAGCTAGTGACATATGGGATATACAATCCTACCAGGAGGGGCAAAGTTTCCCAAACCTCAAAATGCCTATAAATACACCCCTCACCACACCCACAATTCAGTTTTACAAACTTTGCCTCCTATGGAGGTGGTGAAGTAAGTTTGTGCTAAGATTTCTACGTTGATATGCGCTTCTCAGCATTGTTGAAGCCCGATTCCTCTCAGAGTACAGCGAATGTCAGAGGGACGTGAAGGGAGTATCACCTATTGAATACAATGATTTCTCTAACGGGGGTCTTTTTCATGGGTTCTCTGTTATCGGTCGTAGAGATTCATCTCCTACCTCCCTTTTCAGATCGACAATATACTCTCAAATTTACCATTACCTCTACTAAGAACTGTTTTAGTACTGGTTTGGCTATTTGCTATATGTGGATGGGTGTCTTTTGGTAAGTATGTTTTCATTTACTTAAGACACTCTCAGCTATGGTTTGGCACTTTATGCAAATTATATAAAGTTCTAAATATATGTATTGTACTTATATTTGCCATGAGTCAGGTTCATGTATTTCCCTCTGCAGACTGTCAGTTTCATATTTGGGAATATAAACACTTTAAGAAATTTATTTCTTACCTGGGGTTTAGTCTTTTTCAATTTGACTACTTTTTGCATTTGCGGGTATTAGGCCCGCGGGTGCGTCAAAATGTTAGACTTTATTACGTCATTTTTGGCGCGAACTTTTTTGGCGCGGGAAATTACGTTTTTGACGCAACTTCGTCATTTCCGGCGTCATTAGTGACGCAAGTGTGTCATTTCCGGTCATTTTTGGCGCCAAAAAAGTTTACGTTACGTTGTGCATCATACTTGGTGCCAATTTTTTCTTCATTATTTCAATACCCCATTGTTGTTTGCCTCCTGCTTTCTTTTCTATAAAGAGGCCTATGCTTTTGCATTTTTTCCCATTCCTGAAACTGTCATTTAAGGAAATAATTTTGCTTTATATGTTGTTTTTTCTCTTACATTGAGCAAGATGTCCCAATCTGATCCTGCCTCTGAAGTTTCTGCTGGAACATTACTGCCTGACATGGGTTCTACAAAAGCTAAGTGCATTTGTTGTAAAATTGTAGAAATTATTCCACCGAATGTCATTTGTAATAGTTGTCATGATAAACTTTTACATGCAGATAGTGTTTCTATCAGTAATAGTACATTGCCAGTTGCAGTTCCTTCAACTTCTAATGTGCATGATATACCTGTAAATTTTAAAGAATTTGTTTCTGAATCTATTATGAAGGCTTTGTCTGCATTTCCACCTTCTAATAAACGTAAAAGGTCTTTTAAAACTTCTCATTTAGCTGATGAAATTTCAAATGACCAACAACATAATAATTCATCCTCTTCTGATGAGGATCTATCTGAAACAGAAGATCCTTCCTCAGATATTGACACTGACAAATCTACTTATTTATTTAAAATAGAGTATATGCGTTCTTTATTAAAAGAAGTGTTAATTACTTTGGATATTGAGGTAACCAGTCCTATTGACGTTCAGTCTAATAAACGTTTAAATGCTGTTTTTAAACCTCCTGTGGTTTCCCCAGGTGTTTTTCCCATTCCTGAAGCTATTTCTGATATGATTTCTAGGGAATGGAATAAGCCAGGTACTTCCTTTATTCCTTCTTCAAGGTTTAAGAGATTGTATCCTTTACCAGCAAAATCTATAGAGTTTTGGGAAAAGATCCCCAAAGTTGATGGGGCTATTTCTACTCTTGCTAAACGTACCACTATTCCTATGGAAGATAGCACTTCCTTTAAGGATCCTTTAGATAGGAAGCTTGAATCTTATCTAAGGAAGGCCTATTTATATTCAGGTCATCTTCTCAGACCTGCTATTTCTTTGGGTGATGTTGCAGCTGCATCAACTTTTTGGTTGGAAAATTTAGCGCAACATGAATTGGATTCTGACATATCTAGCATTGTTCGCTTACTGCAACATGCTAATCATTTTATTTGTGATGCCATTTTTGATATTATCAAAATTGATGTTAGATCCATGTCTTTAGCTGTATTAGCTAGAAGAACTTTGTGGCTTAAATCTTGGAATGCTGATATGACATCTAAATCTAGATTACTATCTCTTTCTTTCCAAGGTAATAATTTATTTGGTTCTCAGTTGGATTCTATTATTTCAACTATCACTGGAGGAAAAGGAGTTTTTTTGCCTCAGGATAAAAAACCTAAGGGTAAATCTAAGGCTTCTAACCGTTTTCGTTCTTTTCGTCAGAATAAGGAACAAAAACTCAATCCTCCTCCCAAGGAATCTGCTTCCAGTTGGAAGCCTTCCTCAAATTGGAATAAATCCAAGCCATTTAGGAAACCAAAGTCTGCCCCTATGTCCGCATGAAGGTGCGGCCCTCATTCCAGCTCAGCTGGTAGGGGGCAGATTAAGTTTTTTCAAGGATTTTTGGATAAAATCTGTCCAAAATCATTGGATTCAGAGCATTGTCTCTCAAGAGTATCGAATAGGATTCAAAGTAAGACCTCCTGTGAGAAGATTTTTTCTCTCACGCATCCCTGTAAATCCAGTAAAAGCTCAGGCTTTTCTGAAGTGTGTTTCAGACCTGGAGTCTTCAGGGGTAATCATGCCAGTTCCTCCTCAGGAACAAGGTTTGGGGTTTTATTCAAACCTATTCATTGTACCAAAGAAAGAAAATTTATTCAGACCAGTTCTGGATCTGAAAATTTTGAATCGTTATGTAAGAGTACCAACTTTCAAGATGGCGACTATAAGGACTATTCTGCCTTTTGTTCAGCAAGGACATTATATGTCCACAATAGACTTGCAGGATGCATACCTTCATATTCCGATTCATCCAGAACACTATCAGTTTCTGAGATTCTCTTTTCTAGACAAGCATTACCAATTTGTTGCTCTTCCATTTGGCCTAGCAACAGCTCCAAGAATCTTTTCAAAGGTTCTGGGTGCCCTACTATCTGTAATAAGAGAACAGGGTATTGCGGTGTTTCCTTATTTGGACGATATCTTGGTACTAGCTCAGTCTTTACATACTGCAGAATCTCACACGAATCAACTAGTGTTGTTTCTTCGGAAACATGGTTGGAGGATCAATTTACCAAAAAGTTTCTTGATTCCTCAGACAAGGGTCACCTTTTTAGGCTTCCAGATAGATCCAGTGTCCATGACTCTGTCTCTAACAGACAAGAGACGTTTAAAATTGGTCGCAGCATGTCGGCTCCTTCAGTCTCAGTCATTCCCTTCAGTGGCTATGTGCATGGAAGTTTTAGGTCTCATGACTGCAGCATCGGACGCAATCCCCTTTGCTCGTTTTCACATGAAACGTTTTCACATGAGACCTCTACAGCTTTGTATGCTGAATCAATGGTGCAGGGATTATACAAAGATATCACAATTAATATCCTTGAATCCCAATGTACGACACTCTCTGACATGGTGGATAGATCACCATCGTTTGGTTCAAGGGGCTTCTTTTGTTTGACCAACCTGGACTGTGATCACAACAGATGCGAGTCTTTCAGGTTGGGGAGCTGTTTGGGGGTCTCTGACAGCACAAGGGGTTTGGAAATCTCAAGAGGCGAGATTACCAATAAATATTTTAGAACTCCGTGCAATTCTCAGGGCTCTTCAGTTCAGGCCTCTACTAAAGAGAGAGCCATTCATTTGTTTTCAGACAGACAATATCACAACTGTGGCTTATGTCAATCATCAGGGTGGGACTCACAGTCCCCAAGCTATGAAAGAAGTATCTCGGATACTTGCTTGGGCGGAATCCAGCTCCTGTCTAATCTCTGCGGTGCATATCCCAGGTGTAGACAATTGGGAGGCGGATTATCTCAGCCGCCAGACTTTACATCCAGGGGAGTGGTCTCTCCATCCAGATGTGTTTTCTCAGATTGTTCAGATGTGGGGGCTTCCAAAGATAGATCTCATGGCCTCTCATCTAAACAAGAAACTTCCCAGATACCTGTCCAGGTCCAGGGATGTTCAGGCGGAAGCAGTGGATGCACTGACACTTCCTTGGTGTTATCAACCTGCTTACATCTTCCCGCCTCTAGTTCTCCTTCCAAGAGTGATTTCCAAAATCATCATGGAACAGTCTTTTGTGTTGCTGGTGGCTCCAGCATGGCCACACAGGTTTTGGTATGCGGATCTGGTTCGGATTTGTCCAGTTGCCCGCCTTGGCCACTTCCGTTACGGCCGGACCTACTATCTCAAGGTCTGTTTTTCCATCAGGATCTCAAATCATTAAATTTGAAGGTATGGAAATTGAACGCTTAGTTCTAAGTCATAGAGGTTTCTCTGATTCAGTGATTAATACTATGTTACAAGCTCGTAAATCTGTCTCTAGAAAGATTTATTATAGAGTTTGGAAGACTTACATTTCATGGTGTTCTTCTCATAAATTCTCCTGGCATTCTTTTAGAATTCCTAGAATTTTGCAGTTTCTTCAGGATGGTTTGGATAAGGGTTTGTCTGCAGGTTCCTTGAAAGGACAAATCTCCGCTCTTTCTGTATTATTTCACAGAAAGATTGCTATACTTCCTGATATACACTGTTTTGTACAGGCTTTAGTTCGTATTAAGCCTGTCATTAAGTCAATTTCTCCTCCTTGGAGTCTTAATTTGGTTCTGAGGGCTTTACAGGCTCCTCCATTTGAACCTATGCATTCTTTGGACATTAAACTACTTTCTTGGAAAGTGTTGTTCCTTTTGGCTATCTCTTCTGCTAGAAGAGTTTCTGAGCTATCTGCTCTTTCTTGTGAGTCTCCTTTTCTGATTTTTCATCAGGATAAGGCAGTTTTGCGGACTTCTTTTCCATTTTTACCTAAGGTTGTGAATTCTAACAACATTAGTAGAGAAATTGTTGTCCCTTCTTTATGTCCTAATCCTAAGAATTCTTTGGAGAGATCCTTACATTCTTTGGATGTGGTAAGAGCTTTGAAATATTATGTGGATACTACTAACAATTTCAGGAAGACTTCTAGTCTATTTGTTTTATTTTCTGGTCCTAGGAAAGGTCAGAAAGCTTCTGCTATTTCCTTGGCTTCTTGGTTGAAACTTTTGATTCATCAAGCTTATTTGGAGTCGGGTCAAACCCTGCCTCAGAGAATTACAGCTCATTCTATTAGATCAGTCTCCACTTCATGGGCTTTTAAGAATGAAGCTTCAGTTGATCAGATTTGCAAAGCAGCCACTTGGTCCTCTTTGCATACATTTACTAAATTCTACCATTTTGATGTATTTGCTTCTTCGGAAGCAGTTTTTGGTAGAAAAGTTCTTCAGGCAGCTGTTTCAGTTTGATTCTTCTGCTTTTTGATTTAAGTTTTTTTTCTTTCAAAAGTGAAAATAAACTTATTTTTGGGTTGTGGATTATTTTCTCAGCGGAATATGGCTGTTTTTGTTTTATTCCCTCCCTCTCTAGTGACTCTTGAGTGGAAGACTCCACATCTTGGGTATTGATATCCCATATGTCACTAGCTCATGGACTCTTGCCAATTACATGAAAGAAAACATAATTTATGTAAGAATTTACCTGATAAATTCATTTCTTTCATATTGGCAAGAGTCCATGAGGCCCACCCTTTTTATGGTGGTTATGATTTTTTGTATAAAGCACAATTATTTCCAAATTTCCTTTGTTGATGCTTTCTACTCCTTTCTTTATCACCCCACTGCTTGGCTATTCGTTAAACTGAATTGTGGGTGTGGTGAGGGGTGTATTTATAGGCATTTTGAGGTTTGGGAAACTTTGCCCCTCCTGGTAGGATTGTATATCCCATATGTCACTAGCTCATGGACTCTTGCCAATATGAAAGAAATTAATTTATCAGGTAAATTCTTACATAAATTATGTTTTTTTGCAGGTGTTAGTTTTTTTTCACCCAGCTCAACCCCATTGTTTCCTATGGTGAAATCGTGCACAAGCACGTTTAGCCAGCTTACCGCTACCGTAAGCAACGCTGGTATTGAGGTGAGATGTGTAGCTAAATTTTGCTCTACGCTAACCTTTTTGCGGCTAACACCAGGTTTAAAAAAACCTGTAATACCAGCATTGGCTTAAGGGAGCGGTGGGAAAAAAAGGAACGTTAGACCTGCAAGCCTTACCGACAAAAACTCGTAATCTAGTCGTAAGTTTAAACTAACAATTAAACTAATATAACTATTAAACTAAAATTAAACTAACTACCAATAAAAAAAAAACAAAAATACACATTAAAAAAATCCTAACACTACTATAAAAATTACAAACTATCGCCTAGATTTAGAGTTTGGCGTTAGCCGTCAAAAGCAGCGTTAAGGGCTCCTAACGCTGCTTTTGGCCGCCCGCTGGTATTTAGAGTCAGCCAGGTAAAGGTGTAACGCTCACTTTCAAACCGCGACTTTTCCATACCGCAGATCCCCTTACGCCAATTGCGTATCCTATCTTTTCAATGGGATCTTCCTAACGCTGTTATTTAGAGTCTTGGAAGAAGTGAGCGTAACACCTCTACCGACAAGACTCCTAACGCCCATGAAAAGGCTGTAGTTAAGAGCTTTGTGGCCTAACGCTGGTATATAAAGCTCTTAACTACAGTGCTCTAAAGTACACTAACACCCAAAAACTACCTATGTACCCCTAAACCGAGGCCCCCCCACATCGCAAACACTATAATAAACTTTTTTAACCCCTAATCTGCCGACCGCACATCGCTGCCACCTACATTATCCCTATGAACCCCTAATCTGCTGCCCCTAACATCGCCCCTTTACAGGTAAAAGAGCTGATTACTTTGGGGCAAAGCCCCGCAAAAAGCCCTTTTAAGGGCTGGTAAAAGAGCTGATTACTTTTTAATTTAGAATAGGGTAGGGACTTTTATTATTTTGTGGGGCTTTTTTATTTTATTAGGGGGCTTAGAGTAGGTGTAATTAGCCTAAAATTCTTGTAATCTTTTTTTATTTTTTGTAATTTAGTGTTGTTTAATTAATTGTATGTAATTGTAGGTAATTTATTTAATTAATTTATTGATAGTGTAGTGTTAGGTTTAATTGTAACTTAGGTTAGGATTTATTTTACAGGTAATTTTGTAATTATTTTAACTAGGTAGCTATTAAATAGTTAATAACTATTTAATAGCTATTGTACCTAGTTAAAATAAATACAAAGTTGCCTGTAAAATAAATATAAATCCTAAAATAGCTACAATGTAACTATGAGTTATATTGTAGCTATATTAGGGTTTATTTTACAGGTAAGTATTTAGCTTTAAATAGGATTAATTTATTTAATAAGAGTTAATTTATTTTGTTAAATTTAAATTATATTTAATTTAGGGGGGGTGTTAGGGTTAGACTTAGCTTTAGGGGTTAATAACTTTATTAGAGTAGCGGCGAGGTCCGGTCAGCAGATTAGGGGTTAATACTTGTAGTTAGGTAGCAGCGACGTTGGGGGGGCAGATTAGGGGTTAATAAATATAATGTAGGTGTCGGCGATGTTAGGGGCAGCAGATTAGGGGTTCATAGGGATAATGTAGGTGGCGGCGGTGTCCGGAGCGGCAGATTAGGGGTTAATAGTGTAATGCAGGTGTCAGCGATAGCGGGGTCGGCAGATTAGGGGTTAATAAGTGTAAGGTTAGGGGTGTTTAGACTCGGGGTTCATGTTAGGGTGTTAGGTGCAGACTTAGAAAGTGTTTCCCCGTAGGAAACAATGGGGCTGCGTTGGGACCTTAACGCTGCTTTTTTGCAGGTGTTAGGTTTTTTTTCAGCCCAAACTGTCCCATTGTTTCCTATGGGGGAATCGTGCACGAGCACGTTTTGACAGCTTACCGCTACCGTAAGCAACGCTGGTATTGAGGGTTGAAGTGGCGGTAAATTCGGCTTAACGCTCCCTTTTTGGAGCCTAACGCAGCCCTTCAGAGAACTCTAAATACCAGCGTTATTTACAGGGAGCGGTAAGAAAAAAAGGTGCGTTAGCTACGTGGGTTTTTACCGACAAAACTCTAAATCTAGGTGATTCTAACTACAAAAAATAAAAAAAGACTAAATTACAAAAACTAGCAAACACTAAATTACTAAAAATAACAAAGAATTTATCAAAAATAAAAAAGAATTACACCTATAAAAATAAAAAGCCCACCCAAAATAAAAAAAAAACCCTAGCCTACAATAAACTATCAATAGCCCTTAAAAGTGCTCTTTTACCTGTAAAAAAAAATACAAAGACCCCCCAAACAGTAAAGCCCACCACGCAACAAACCCCCCAAAATAAAAACCTAACTCTAACAAAAAAGCTACCTATTGTCCTGAAAAGAAACACAGTTAATCTCCAGCACTCAAACCCAAGGTGTGTGCACGCTGACACAGGATCACTGCAAAGATCCCAATAACATCATCCAAGAAAGTTCCTTTATTGTCACATAATAGGAGCAGGTAAGGTATAGAACAACGTTTCGGGTAGTCAACCCTTAGTCATGTTCACATAGTGTTTGTAAAACCTAATCACCCTTAAATAGCTAACAGCCAGGTAAGACCACACCTTTTCACTAGATTGCCTAGACATGCATATCTCTTAATCTCTACTGACATCTAGTGGTCTAAACCTATATCAAAAATAAAACTATTTATACAAAAATATTTTTTTTTTTAAAAAAGAGAACAATCACATTTGTTGAAGACCAGATCTATAAAAATCAGAATACACAATACAATGCTAGAAAAGGAATTACATAGTATTAAAAAGTATCTCACTTTATAAAAATATGCTTAAATCCAATTCCCTATTCATACCATTGGGGAATAAAGTATCCAGTTTATTAATCCAAAATGCTTCACGTTTTTTAAGAAGCAACTCTCTATTGCCACCACGTCTAGGACTCTGTATGTAATCTAGTATCTGAAATCTTAATTGTGCAATAGAGTGTCCCTTACTTATAAAATGGTGGGCAACTGGGGCATTCAGATCACCTGTCCTAATCTTAGATTTATGTTGGACTATTCTGTCCCTAGCTCTCTGGGTCGTCTCGCCAATGTAAATTAGCCCACACGGACACTTAATTAGATTTATAACAAAATTGGCATTACAGTTATAATAGCCCTTAATCCTGAATTTCTGTCCAGTAAGGGGGTGTATAAATTCATCACCTTTTATCATATTATTGCAACTGGAGCAATTAAGACTAGGGTAACAGCCATTATTCTCCGAAGTAATATATCCCAATTTAGATTTCTTTTTAGAACCAACATCAGCCATTGTCCTGAAAAGGGCATTTGTATGGGAATTGTCCTTAAAAGGGCATTTAGCTCTTTTGCATTGCCCTGAAAAGGACATTTAGCTTGTTTGTGAAAAGCCCAAACCCTAAACTAAAAAAAACCCCACCCAAAAAACCTTTAAAAATCCTAACACTAACCCCCGAAGATCCACTCATAGTTTCTGAAGTCCCGCTTGAAGGATCTTCATCCCAGCGGCTCCATCTTCATCCAAGCGGCTCCATCTTCATCCAGGATGAGAGCTACTGAAATTCTATTGGCTATTCAAATCAGCCAATAGAATTTCAGTAGCTCTCATCCTGTTGGCTGATTTGAACAGCCAATAGGATTTCAGTAGCTCTCATCCTATTGGCTGATTTGAATTTCCAAAATCAAATCAGCCAATAGGAATGCAAGAGACGCCATTTTGAATCGCGTACCTTGCATTCAAGATTCAGTGTACAGCGGCGACCGTATGAAGAGGATGCTCCATGCCGGATGTCTTCAGGATGGATCTGCTCCGCGCCACCGGGATGAAGATAGAAGATGCCGCCGGGATGAAGATAGAAGATGCCGTCTGGATAAAGATGGAGCCGCCTGCCGCCTGGATGGATGAGTGAGTGAGTGGATCTTTGGGGGTGTTAGGATTTTTTTAGGTTTTTTGGTTGTTTTTTTAATTTAGTTTAGGGTTTGAGCTTTTTCGTAAACAAGATATATGCCCTTTTCAGGGCAATGCAAAAGAGCTAAATGCCCTTTTAAGGGCAATGCCCATACAAATGCCCTTTTCAGGGCAATGGGAAGCTTAGGAAATAGCTGTTTAACTTAGGGCAATGCCCTACAAAAGGCCCTTTTAAAGGCTATTGGTAGTTTATTCTAGATTAGTTTTTTTTTTGTTTTTTTTTAAATGGGTATTAGAATAGGAATAATTTTTATATTTGATAATTTGTTATTTTTTGTAATGTATTTTTTTCGTTTTGGGGTGGGTTTTTATTTTTAGATTAGGGCTTGGGCATTTCATAAAAGAGCTGAATGCCCTTTAAGGGCAGGAAAAAGAGCTAAATGCCCTTTTAAGGGCAATGCCCATACAAATGCCCTTTTTAGGGCAATGGGTAGCTTAGGAAAGAGCTGTTTAACTTAGGGCAATGCCCTAAAAAAGGCCCTTTAAAGGCTATTGGTAGTTTATTCTAGATTAGATTTTTTATTTTGGGGTGTTTTTTTTTTAAAATGGGTATTAGAATAGGAATAATTTTTATTTTTGATAATTTGTTTTCTTATTTTTTGTAATGTATTTTTTTCGTTTTGGGGTGGGTTTTTATTTTTAGATTAGGGCTTGGGCATTTCATAAAAGAGCTGAATGCCCTTTTAAGGGCAGAAAAACAAGCTAAATGCCCCTTTCAGGGCAATGGATAGATTAAGTTTTACTTTATTTTTATTTTGTGGGTTTGTGGGGTGGGGGGTTGTATACTGTTAGGGGGTGTTTGTTTTGTTTTGTAGCTAAAGAGCTGTTTACTTTAGGGCAATGCCCTACAAAAGGCCCTTTTAAGGGTCCACAAAAGGCCCTTGGTAGTTTATTCTAGATTAGGCTTTTTATTTTGGGGTGGGGTAGGAATAATTTTTATTGTTCTAGATAATTTTGTTTGTTATTTTTTGTAATGGTAGGTTGTTGTTTTTTTGTAATTTTAGTGTTTTTTATTTTTTGTAATGGTAGGTTGTTGTTTTTTTGTAATTTTAGTGTTTTTTATTTTTTGTAATGTTAGGTTTTAGTGTAAGGCATTTTTATATTTTATTTTTATATGTGATACAGTGCAATTAACTATTTGGATTTGTCACGCATTGTGATTACTCCTTCAATACCCATATTGGGAGCGCTCACATATCTTGGGGATTCATTGGCCAGTCCGGGAATCCTACTTGTTTCTTATTTAGTGTAAGGCAGCTTAGGTTTTATTTCACAGGTAAGTTTGTATTTATTTTAACTAGGTAGTTAGTAAATAATTAATAACTGTTTACTAACTAGTCTACCTAGTTAAAATAAATACAAACTTACCTGTGAAATAAAAATAAAACCTAAGCTAGCTACTATTAGTTATATTGTAGCTAGCTTAGGTTTTATTTCATAGGTAAGTTTGTATTTAGTTTTAAATAGGTATTATTTAGTTAATAATTGTAACTTTAATTTAGCTCTATTTTAATTATGTTAAAGTTAGGGGGTGTTAGGGTTACGTTAGGTTTAGGGGTTAATAGGTTTATTTAGTGGTAGTGATGTGGGAGGCCAGAGGTTTAGGGGTTAATAACTTTATTTAGTGGCGGCTATGTCGGGGAGCACCAGAATAGGGGTTAATAGATTTATTATAGTGTGGATGATGTTGGGGTGCAGTGGAATAGGGGTTAATAACTTTAGTATAGTGAGCGGCAGATTAGGGGTTAATAGATTTATTTAGGTGGCTGCGATATCGGGAGCAGCAGATTAGGGGGTAATAACATTATGTAGGTGTCGGTGATGTTGGGGGTGGCAAATTAGAGGTGTTAAGACTTAGGGTTTATATTAGGGTGGTAGGTTTAAACGTAACTTTTTTCCCCCATAGACATCAATGGGGCTGCGTTACGGAGCTTTTCTTTCCGCGATCGCAGGTGTTAGGTTTTTTTCTGACACCTTCTCCCCATTGATGTCTATGGGGAAAGCGTGCAGAAGCACATCAAAACAGCACTTAAATTGTGTGCGGTATGGAGCTCAACGCAACCATATCGCACGCACAAGCCGGCTGTTTCAAAATTATAATGACTGCGCTATAGAGGGTTAAATAACGCAACTTTTGTTGCATTTCTTAATTGCATAACTCGTAATCTAGGTTGCATAACTCGTAATCTAGGTGTATATGTTTAATGCAACAATTATAGTAAAATCAGATTACATGATAGAAGATAAAATATATGTCCCATGCTAAAAACAGAATTTATGCTTACCTGATAAATTACTTTCTCCAACGGTGTGTCCAGTCCACGGCGTCATCCATAACTTGTGGGAATATTCTCTTCCCCAACAGGAAATGGCAAAGAGCACAGCAAAAGCTGTCCATATAGTCCCTCCTAGGCTCCGCCCACCCCAGTCATTCGACCGACGGACAGGAGAAAAAAAACAGGAGAAACTATAGGGTGCTGTGGTGACTGTAGTTAAAGAAAGAAATTCATCAAACCTGATTAAAAAACCAGGGCGGGCCGTGGACCGGACACACCGTTGGAGAAAGTAATTTATCAGGTAAGCATAAATTCTGTTTTCTCCAACATTGGTGTGTCCGGTCCACGGCGTCATCCATAACTTGTGGGAACCAATACCAAAGCTTTAGGACACGGATGAAGGGAGGGAGCCAATCAGGTTACCTAAACAGAAGGCACCACGGCTTGCAAAACCTTTCTCCCAAAAATAGCCTCCGAGGAAGCAAAAGTATCAAATTTGTAGAATTTGGCAAAAGTGTGCAGGGAAGACCAAGTCGCTGCCTTACATATCTGATCAACAGAAGCCTCGTTCTTGAAGGCCCATGTGGAAGCCACAGCCCTAGTAGAGTGAGCTGTGATGCGTTCAGGAGGCTGCCGTCCGTCAGTCTCGTAAGCCAATCGGATGATGCTTTTCAGCCAAAAGTAAAGAGAGGTAGCAGTAGCTTTTTGACCTCTCCTCTTGCCAGAATAAACGACAAACAGAGAAGACGTTTGTTTGAAATCCTTTGTTGCTTCTAAATAAAACTTTAAAGCACGAACTACATCTAAATTGTGTAACAAACGTTCCTTCTTTGAAACTGGATTCGGACACAAAGAAGGCACAACTATTTCCTAGTTAATATTCTTGTTGGAAACAACCTTTGGAAGGAAACCAGGTTTAGTACGCAAAACAACCTTATCTGAATGGAACACCAGATAGGGCGGATTACACTGCAAAGCAGATAACTCAGAAACTCTTCTAGCAGAAGAAATAGCAACCAAAATCAGAACTTTCCAAGATAACATCTTGATATCTATGGAATGTAGAGGTTCAAACGGAACCCCTTGAAGAACTGAAAGAACTAAATTCAGACTCCAGGGAGGAGTCAAAGGTCTGTAAACAGGCTTGATCCTGACCAAAGCCTGAACAAAAGCTTGAACATCAGGCACAGCTGCCAGTCGTTTGTGTAATAAGACAGATAAAGCAGAAATCTGTCCCTTTAGAGAACTTGCTGATAATCCCTTATCCAAACCTTCTTGGAGAAAGGAAAGGATCCTAGGAATTTTGATCTTACTCCATGAGAATCCCTTGGATTCACACCAACAGATATATCTTTTCCATATTTTATGGTAAATTTTCCTAGTTACAGGTTTTCTGGCTTGTACCAGAGTATCTATTACAGAATCCGAAAACCCACGCTTAGATAAAATCAAGCGTTCAATTTCCAAGCCGCTAGCTGGAGGGAAACTAGATTTGGATGTTCGAATGGACCGTGTACTAGAAGATCCTGTCTCAAAGGTAGCTTCCATGGTGGAGCCGATGACATATTCACCAGGTCTGCATACCAAGTCCTGCGTGGCCCACGCAGGAGCTATCAAGATTACCGAGGCCCTCTCCTGCTTGATCCTGGCTACCAGCCTGGGAATGAGAGGAAACGGTGGAAACACATAAGCTAGGTTGAAGGTCCAAGGCGCTACTAATGCATCCACTAGAGTCGCCTTGGGATCCCTGGATCTGGACCCGTAGCAGGGAACCTTGAAGTTCTGACGAGACGCCATTAGATCCATGTCTGGCATGCCCCATAATTGAGTCAACTGGGCAAATATGTCCGGGTGGAGTTCCCACTCCCCCCGGATGGAATGTCTGACGACTCAGATAATCCGCCTCCCAGTTTTCCACTCCTGGGATGTGGATCGCAGATAGGTGGCAGGAGTGATCCTCCGCCCATTTTATGATTTTGGTCACTTCTCTCATCGCCAGGGAACTCCTTGTTCCCCCCTGATGGTTGATGTAAGCAACAGTCGTCATGTTGTCTGATTGGAATCTTATGAATCTGGCCTTTGCTAGTTGAGGCCAAGCCCTGAGAGTATTGAATATCGCTCTCAGTTCCAGAATGTTTATCGGGAGAAGAGACTCTTCCCGAGACCATAGCCCCTGAGCTTTCAGGGAGTCCCAGACCGCGCCCCAGCCCACTAGACTGGCGTCGGTCGTGACGATGACCCACTCTGGTCTGCGGAAACTCATTCCCTGGGACAGGTGATCCTGGGTTAGCCACCAACGGAGTGAGTCTCTGGTCTTCTGATCTACTTGAATCACTGGAGACAAGTCTGTATAGTCCCCATTCCACTGTTTCAGCATGCACAGTTGTAATGGTCTTAGATGAATTCGCGCAAAAGGAACTATGTCCATTGCTGCAACCATCAACCCTACTACTTCCATGCACTGAGCTATGGAAGGTCGAGGAACAGAGTGAAGAACTTGACAAGCGTTTAGAAGTTTTGACTTTCTGACATCTGTCAGGAAAATCTTCATTTCTAAAGAATCTATTATTGTCCCCAAGAAAGGAACTCTTGTCGACGGAGACAGGGAACTTTTTTCTATGTTCACTTTCCATCCGTGAGATCTGAGAAAGGCTAGAACGATGTCTGTGTGAGCCTTTGCCTTTGAAAGAGACGACGCTTGTATCAGAATGTCATCCAAGTAAGGTGCCACTGCAATGCCCCTTGGTCTTAGAACCGCTAGAAGGGACCCGAGTACCTTTGTGAAAATCCTTGGAGCAGTGGCTAGCCCGAATGGGAGAGCCACAAACTGGTAATGTTTGTCCAGAAAGGTGAACCTTAGGAACTGATGATGATCTTTGTGGATAGGAATATGTAGATACGCATCCTTTAGATCCACGGTAGTCATAAATTGACCCTCCTGGATTGTAGGTAAAATCGTTCAAATAGTTTCCATTTTGAACGATGGCACTCTGAGAAACTTGTTTAGGATCTTTAAATCCAGAATTGGTCTGAAAGTTCCCTCTTTTTTGGGAACTACAAACAGATTTGAGTAAAACCCCATTCCTTGTTCCACGGTTGGAACTGGGTGTATCACTCCCATTTTTAACAGGTCTTCTACACAATGTAAGAATGCCTGTCTCTTTATTTGGTTTGAAGATAAGTGAGACATGTGGAACCTTCCCCTTGGGGGTAGTTCCTTGAATTCTAGAAGATAACCCTGAGAAACTATTTCTAGTGCCCAGGGATCCTGAACATCTCTTGCCCAAGCCTGAGCGAAGAGAGAGAGTCTGCCCCTACTAGATCCGGTCCCGGATCGGGGGCTACTCCTTCATGCTGTTTTGGTAGCAGCAGCAGGCTTCTTGGCCTGCTTACCCTTGTTCCAGCCTTGCATCGGTTTCCAAGCTGGTTTGGTTTGTGAAGCATTACCCTCTTGTCTAGAGGCTGCAGAGTTGGAGGCCGGTCCGTTCCTGAAATTGCGAAAGGAACGAAAATTAGACTTATTCTTGGCCTTGAAAGGCCTATCTTGTGGGAGGGCGTTGCCCTTACCCCCAGTGATTTCTGAGATAATCTCTTTCAATTCTGGCCCAAAAAGGGTTTTACCCTTGAAAGGGATATTAAGCAATTTTGTCTTGGAAGATACATCCGCTGACCAAGACTTTAGCCAGAGCGCTCTGCGCGCCACAATTGCAAACCCTGAATTTTTCGCCGCTAATCTAGCTAACTGCAAAGCGGCATCTAAAATAAAGGAATTAGCTAATTTAAGTGCGTGAATTCTGTCCATAACCTCCTCATACGGAGTCTCTCTACTGAGCGACTTTTCTAGTTCCTCGAACCAGAACCACGCTGCCGTAGTGACAGGAATAATGCACGAAATAGGTTGCAGGAGGTAACCTTGCTGTACAAAAATCTTTTTAAGCAAACCCTCCAATTTTTTATCCATAGGATCTTTAAAAGCACAATTATCCTCGATAGGAATAGTAGTGCGCTTAGCTAGTGTAGAAACTGCCCCCTCGACCTTAGGGATTGTCTGCCATAAGTCCTTTCTGGGGTCGACCATAGGAAATAATTTCTTAAATATAGGAGGGGGGACAAAAGGTATGCCGGGCTTCTCCCACTCCTTATTCACTATGTCCGCCACCAACTTGGGTATAGGAAAAGCGTCGGGTGCACCGGAACCTCTAGGAACTTGTCCATCTTGCACAATTTTTCTGGAATGACCAGGTTGTCACAATCATCCAGAGTAGATAGCACCTCCTTAAGCAGTGCGCGGAGATGCTCCAATTTAAATTTAAATGTCACAACATCAGGTTCTGCCTGTTGAGAAATTCTACCTGAATCAGAAATTTCCCCATCTGACAAAACCTCCCTCATGGCCACTTCAGATTGGTGTGAGGGTATGACAGAGTAATTATCATCAGAGCCCTCCTGCTCTACAGTGTTTAAAACAGAGCAATCGCGCTTTCTCTGAAATGCAGGCATTTTGGATAAAATATTTGCTATGGAGTTATCCATTACTGCCGTCAATTGTTGCATAGTAACAAGCATTGGCGCGCTAGAAGTACTAGGGGCCTCCTGCGTGGGCAAAACTGGTGTAGACACAGAAGGAGATGATGTAGAACTATGTCTACTCCCTTCATCTGATGAATCATCTTGGGCAACTTTACTATCTGTGGCAGTACTGTCCTTACTTTGTTTGGACGCTATGGCACAATTATCACACAATTTTGAAGGGGGAGACACATTGGCTTCCATACATACAGAACATAGTTTATCTGAAGGCACAGACATGTTAAACAGGCTTAAACTTGTCAATAAAGTACAAAAACCGTTTTAAAATAAAACCGTTACTGTCTCTTTAAATTTTAAACAGGGCACACTTTTTTTACTGAATATGTGAAAAACTATGAAGGAATTGTTCAATTTTAACCAAATTTTCACCACAGTGTCTTAAAGCATTTAAAGCATTGCACCCCAAATTTCAGACCTTTAACCCTTAAAATGACAAAACCGGAGCAGTTTATAGTTTTAACCCCTCTACAGTCCCAGCTACAGCCTTTGCTGCGACTTTACCAAACCCAGGGGGGTATACGATACCAGATGAAGCCTTCTAGGGATCTTTTCAACTACTTCCAGACCCATACACATGCAGCTGCATGTCCTGCTCTCAAAAGTAACTGCGCAATAATGGCACGAAAATGAGGCTCTGCCTACTACAAGAAGGCCCTTCCTGACTGGGAAGGTGTCTAAGCCAGTGCCTGCCGTGAAAATAACGTTCCCCAAAGTTATAAAGTGTGAATTTCAACCTCAAGCTGTATAAAATGCCCAAATAAAGCCATCGATCTAGCCCATAAAAGTGTCTACCAGTTTTATAGCCCATATTAAGCCCTTTATTCTGTTTGAGACTAAGAAAATGGCTTACCGGTCCCCATGAGGGGACAAATGACAGCCTTCCAGCATTACACAGTCTTGTTAGAAATATGGCTAGTCATACCTTAAGCAGAGAAGTCTGCTAACTGTTTCCCCCAACTGAAGTTATCTCATCTCAACAGTCCTATGTGGAAACAGCAAACGATTTTAGTTACTGCTGCTAAAATCATACTCCTCTCACAAACAGAACTCTTCATCCTTTTCTGTTTCAGAGTAAATAGTACATACCAGCACTATTTTAAAATAACAAACTCTTGATAGTAGAATAAAAAACTACAACTAAACACCACATACTCTTCACCATCTCCGTGGAGATGCTGCCTGTGCAACGGCAAAGAGAATGACTGGGGTGGGCGGAGCCTAGAAGGGACTATATGGACAGCTTTTGCTGTGCTCTTTGCCATTTCCTGTTGGGGAAGAGAATATTCCCACAAGTTATGGATGACGCCGTGGACCGGACACACCAATGTTGGAGAAATTATTATTTCTTCTATTGGTGAAAAATAAAACGAGTTTATCTCCTGAATAATTTTAGAATGTGACTAAAATAATTGTAAATACTAATAATAACTTAATCAAATATAAACTAATAACATATACAATACTTTCCCAGTGGTGACAGATATTGTGAATATCTCTATGAAATCTATAAAATAAAAATAATAATATACTAGTAAGTGCCAATCGTGCTCTCAAATTCCCTGTTAGGTGCTATTGGGACATCAAAAATCAAATGCTGCCATATCAATATTTTAATTTAACCCAACAGGGACCAGTGTCTTAAGTTTCCATTCTATCGGAAACAACTTAATGGCATTATTACACTCACTATGTTGACTAACCACATGTCTAGGAACACTGTGTTTCACAATTTATTTAATATTACTAGCATGTTTCCCCCATCTCTTTTTTATAGGTCTAGAGGATTTACCAACGTATTGTATGCTACAAATACATTCAAGGAGATATAGCACAAATGAAGAATCACAGGTAAAATGTGTGTTAATCCCTAAATTTGTCTTACTGCAAAAAGATGTGAAATTGTTAATGTTCCCTGGAACAAAATAACACATCCCACATAACTTTTTTCCACATTTATTAGTGCCATAAGGTTTCAAAATAAACCCTGTATTAATGTTCCTATCAATAAAAGGCTGTTGTTTTTGATTCTTATTTTTAAATTGAAATGATTTATTGGTTACTATTTTACTAGGGGACAGCTTGTTTTTTAAGGTGGGAGCTCTTCTAAAGATACATGATGAAGTTTTTCCCACTAGATCTTTTAAAGAAGGGTCCCCTTTTATTCTTCAATATTTATTTGATCTAGCGTTGATTGCTGTTGTAACCAGTAATGAAACATAAATTATTTGTTATATTGTCTCTATGTCAGATATTGTTATTCTCTTGGATTTATATAAATCCTTCCTGTTTCTATTTTTCATATCCCTCCTGAACAAGATTTTCCAGATATAATTTTTCAAAGAATCTCTCTTTGAGAATCAGAGATTGCTCCTCAAACATATTTATGTCAGAGTAATTTCTCCATATTCTACAAAATTAATTATAAGGAATATTATGTTTCCAAGGGATATGATGATTACTCCTATAGTTTAAATAACTATTAGTATCTACTTCCTTCGTGAAAGTTTTAGTAGCAACATTTCTATCATCATCCCAATAAAGTGTAAGATCCAAAAATTCTATGCTATCTTTATCCACTTTGGAAGTCAGAGAAATTATTATTGTTGAGATGTCCAACAAAATCTAAGGCTTACTCTCCTTCACCTTCCCAAATAAAAATAAAATCATCAATGAAACGACCATAGAACACCAAATTTGCCCCAAATTCAGAAGTATAGATGTATTTTTCTTTGAACCAACCCATAAAGAGATTAGTGAAGCCCATGGCAAATCTAGTGCCCATGGCTGTTCCCTTTATTTGGAGAAAAAAAATGTTATTGGTAAACAAAATAGTCATGTCCCAATACAAATAAGGAGAAATTATTTTTGCTTGTCTGGAAGATATATATCTTGTTCTAGAAAATACCTGATGGCTTCTATCCCCAAAGAGTGTTCAATATTCTAATAGAGTGTAAAGGACTTTAATTCCTACAAGAGGTTTTATATTGTATAATATTTGATTTGAACCAAAACTGCAGATTCTTATTATTTTTATTAGTAATTAATTTTATGTAGCAGAAATCTTGCAAAGTGAAAATATAAAACAAGTAGGATCGCAACAGGTTGTTGTAAATAATTCACAGAATTGAGCAAAGATTCTGCTTAATTATTCTTAGGTAAAGATTTTAGTTTACCCCAAAGTTGCCTTATGGTTGTAATGGGGAAGCGCAACAGAGTAAATATGAAATCACAATCTTTGTATAATTTGCTATAGCTATGAATATGTTAGCAAATATGTGCACAGAAGAATAGTATTGTATGCATACAGGAGTTTAAGTTAAATGAGTATATATTTATGTATAATGTTTAGCATATGACAAGTTAAAGAGTTACTTTTATATTTAAATAAAAGTAATGACATGGAAGGTTCTACCTGAATCAATAAATGATGAGAAACACTGCAGATATTTTGAAATGAAGAAAAATTGGAAGTTGAATCCTATGCAGTGCAAACTCTGAAACAGATTAAGGGCTAGATTTATCAAAGCTGAAGCGTACAGGGGCGCGTATACGCGCCCCCGTATGCCTCAGCCTGCCTGTGGCGGGGCGCAATTACCAGCAGGTAATCACCATTGCACACAAGCACAATTTTGCACTCGCGTGCAATCCAACCCCCTGCCCGCGCACAGCCAATCACGCGCAGGCAGGAGCTGTCAATCTCCTCGGTCGGACTCAACCGCGGAGATTGAATTTCACCACCTTAGAGGTGGCGAAGAAGTTAGGGAAGCGGCGGTCTAGTGACCGCTGCTTCTTAAATTACGGCGAGAAAGTTCTTGTGAGAACTTGCAGCCGTAGGGCTTTGGTACATCGAGCCCTAAGTTGGAGTGTGATGTCACAGCTGAAGGCAGAGCTTAAACAGAACAGCAAGGAAATGCTGTAAGAGAATCCAAAAGGAGATTTAATCTGTGCAATTAAAGTATAGATCTTGCAAACAAAGTTATTAGAGGCAAATAAGTTGTTTTAGAACAGACTCAGCTTCTCAGATCCTGCATCTCCTGAAGTGAATGAGAATTACCAAGCACTGAGGAAAGGAAGTGCTGCTGATTTATACAGGTGTTGGATTGAGGAGGTTTGTTTTCTTAAAGCTGTAGTACAAAATTAAAGAGGTTTGTTTTCTTAAAGCTGTAGTAAATTAATTAAGAGGTTTGTTTCTTAAAGGTGAAGTACATGATAAATAAATATATGACAGAACACCCCCCTCAAGGATCATCACCGAGGATCACAATCTAGGTTTTAAAGGTTGTCTGTGATGAAATAGAGACACAAGTCTAGGTGCAGAAAGGTTAGAAGCAGGTTCCCAAGTAGCATCATCTGAAGTAAATCCCTTCTATCGGATAAGATATTGGAGTTGACCATTCACTTTCCTAGAATCCAATATGGAATGTACCTCATAAATCTGGTCAGAATCTGGAAGATTAGGGACAATAGGTGAATTAATGTCAAAATCCTGAAGTGTTCTGTAAGGTTTCAATAAAGAAACGTGGAAGGTGGAATGAATTTTCAAGGATGGAGGTAAAGACAATGTGACAGCATTTTTATTTACAGTTGATTGAATAGAAAAAGGTCCAATGAATTGGGACGATAACTTCCTAGATGGATAAGGAAGTTTAAGGTTACGAGTAGATAACCAAACATAATCTCCAACATTATAGTTGGGAGAAGCAGTTCTATTTTTGTCATAGTAATACTTTTGATGTTCTTTTGCCAACTTAATGTTATCACGTACAAGTGAAAAAGTTTCAGAAATTGAATTCACCAAATAATTTACTAATGGACAAGCACTTTGAATAGCTGTGTCCAAATGGAAAGATGGGTGGAATCTATAGTTAATAAAGAAGGGTGTGAATTTTGTCGATGAATGAATTGTGTTGTTATAAGCAACTTCGGCATAGGGTAGCAGAGTGGACCAGTTATCTTGTCTTGAGTTAATAAAACATCTGAGATACTGTTCCAACCATTGGTTGGTCCTTTCCGTTTGACCATTAGTCTGTGGATGTAAAGATGTACTGAGTCTATGCCGAATACCAAGGGTTTTACAAAGTTCTACCCAAAATTTGCTGGTAAATTGCATACCACTGTCTATATTTATAGATTGAGGTATTCCATGAAGTTTGAATACATGATTGAATAATAGATGAACAGTTTCTGAGGATGTAGATAGTTTTTTGTATGGTATAAAATGAACTATTTTAATGAAAAGGTCAACCACCACTATTATAACTTTGTTGTTGTTAGATTTAGGAAGCTCAACTATAAAGTCCAGTGCTATATCAGTCCAAGGTTTATCTGGTGTGGGTAGTGGAATGAGATAACCATATGGACTTTTCTTTCTTAGAAATTGAACATCTCAGTGACATCTTTAATTACAGTTGACCACCAAAAGCATCTTGTAATAAGATCCAATGACTTCTGAATTCCAGGATGGCCAGCGAGGCAGTTATCATGCATAGTATGTAGGACCATACTTCTGAGACTAGGGGGTACATATATTTGGTTATGGTGGTAGTATAACCCATCATCCTTCAATTGAAGGTTTTGTAGAGGTTTTATAGAGTCTTTTTGCTGGTTAAGTATGAATTGATTATTTTTCTCTACGGTAAGAGCAATGAAATGTTCTGCAGGTATTATTGAAGTCTCCTCATGTGGAAAATGTGGCTTTTCATGTATCCTAGATAAGGCATCTGCCTTTCCATTTTTATTCGCAGGGCGGTATGTGATCAGATAGTTAAATCTTGAAAAATATAAATTCCAGCGTACCTGTCTAGACGTTAAGGTGCGATTCATCTTTAAATATTGTAGGTTCCTGTGATCAGTATATATTAATATTGGAATAGTGGTACCTTCAAGAAGGTGTCTCCAATGTTCTAAGAAACATTCCTTCTCTCCAATGGCATAGTTTTGTTCTGCACTTGACATGACATGTGAATAAAATGCCACTGGATGCAAAGGGTGTTTCAAAGACTCTCTTTGCGAAAGAACTGCTCCAATAGCAAAATCGGATGCGTCGACTTCCAAAACATATTGCAACGTAGGGTTTGTGAAATGAAGGATAGGAGCTGATGTGAATTTGGTTTTTAAGAGATCAAATACTGATTGTGTTTAATCAGTCCAGTGGAACTTAAAGGGACAGTCAACACCAGAATTTTTGTTGTTTAAAAAGAAAGATAATCCCTTTATTACCCATTCCCCAGTTTTGCATAACCAACACAGTTATAATAATACACGTTTTACCTTTGTAATTATCTTGTATCTAAGCTTCTGCTGACTGCCCCCTTATTTCAGTTCTTTTGACAGACATGCAGTCACTTCTAGGTCCTAGGTCACTTTACGTGCATGAGCTCAATGTTATCTATATGAAACATGTGAACTAATGCCCTCTAGTGGTCAAAATGTATTCAGATTAGAGGCAGTCTTCAAGGTCTAAGAAATTAGCATATGAACCTCCTATTTTTAGCTTTCAACTAAGAATACCAAGAGAACAAAGCAAAATTGGTGATAAAAGTAAATTGGGAAGTTGTTTAAAATTGCATGCCCTATTTAAAACATGAAAGTTTTTTTTGGACTTGACTGTCCCTTTAACTGTGGATTTTGTGAAATTTGTGAGTGGTTTAGTAAGCTGAGCGAATTTTTTATGAATTTTCTGTAGAAGTTCGCAAATCCCAAAAATCTTTGAACCTGTTTTTTTGTAGTGGGCCTTGGCCAGTCTTGAATAACTTGTATTTTATTTGCTTCCATATTAATTCCATGTGGTGTTATTACATAGCCTAAGAAAGTTATTTCTTTGGAGTTAAAAATGCACTTTTCGGGCTTTGCATATAAGGAATTTTCTCTAAGTCTTGAGAGAACAGTTCGTACATGTTTAATGTGATCTGACATGTTTTTTGAATAAATCAATATATCATCTAAATATATAACTAAAATATAACTAGAAGATCTTTGAAAATATCATTAATGAGATATTGAAATGTGGCAGGGGCATTAGTCAATCCGAATGGCATCACTGTGTACTCGTATAAGCCATAACGTGTACGGAAAGCAGTGAGCCATTCATGTCCAGATTTAATTCGGATAAGATTGTAAGCCCCTCTAAGATCCAATTTGGTAAAGTAAACAGCACCTTGAAGTCTTTCAATTAATTCGGGAATAAGGGGAAGTGGGTAACTATTTTTTTTGGTTCTTTTATTTAACTCCCTATAATCCACTATAGGTCTTAAACTGTTATCTTTGTTACGTACAAAAAATATGCCTGCTCCTGCGGGAGAAGTGGAGGGTTTTATAAATCCCTTTCTTAAATTGTCTTGAATATAAGTTTTAAATGTTCTAATTATGGTTGTGACAAAGTGAATACATGACCACAAGGAATGTCTGACCCCTCCAAGAGTTCTATTGGACAATCATACTTCCGGTGTGGTGGAAGATTTTCTGACTCTTTTTTGTCAAAGACATCAGAGAAGTCAGAGTATTCCTGTGGTATGAGATTTTGCATAGTGTGTAGTATGTGAAAAGGTGGATAGCAAGTATTTTTGCAGTATTCTGATTTAAGTTGTACTTTAGATGTAGACCAATTAATAGATGGATTATGAAGTTTTAGCCATGTAATCCCTAAGATAACTGAATACATAGGGGATAGTATTACATCAAATTAAATGTATTCTGTGTGGTGTTCAGAAGTAGTAACTTGAAGTGGAATAGTATGAAATAAAATAGGACCAGAGGAAATCTCTTTACCATCTATCACACGTAAGGTTACTGGACAACTTTTTTTTATTAATGGAATTTTATTGATAATTGTATAATCATTATCAATATAATTTATACTGGTTCCAGAATCAATTATCGCTTGTGAATTCAGTCGAAGATCCTCCCACTGTAAGAGAATTTTAAGAAAACAGTGAGTTGTATTTCTGGATTGGATATTTAAACAGTTCAGAGTGTTAATATTCTTACCCTTTTTCTGGCGTTGTAACTGAGGGCAATCTTTAACAACATGTTCGGATGAAGCACAGTACACGCAGAGGTTATTTGAGTGTCTCCTAAGCTTTTCTTCTTGGTTGAGAGGTCCCCTGACGAATCCTATTTCCATTGGTTCTATGGTAGTTTTAGAGTTTGTTTTTATGTTAGGGGTTATGCTATATGTATTAGTTCCCCTTTTATTGGAGTATTCAGTATTTTTCTCCTGACGTCTCTCTCTTAGTCTCCTATCAAGTGTAATACTGAGACAGATTAGTTCATTGAGTGTTTCTGGTACATCTACTCTTGCTAATTCATCTTGCAATGATTCAGAGAGGCCTAAACGGAACTGGTTCCTAAGAGATAGATAATTCCAACCAGTGTCTTTGGACCATTTTTTAAAGTTAGTTATATAGTCCTCCACTGGTCTCTTATTCTGTTTAAGTGAATGCATAGCTGTTTCTGCTGTTAACTGTATATGTGGATCATCATACAATTGGGCCATAGCTTTAAAAAACTCATCTAAAGAATGAAGGATTGGGTCATTTAACTAAAAAAATGTGTTCGCCCAGGTACGGGGCTCACCCCTGAGATATGATATAGTGGTCAATACGCTAATGCGCTCTGAAGGATAAGTCTTGGACTTTAAAGCAAAAAGTAGTAAACAAGCATTTTTAAATTCTCTAAATAAATTATGTTCTCCAAAAATGTTTTCAGGAGGGCTTTCTTGAGGCTCTGGTGAAACATCAGTATGTCTGAAAGATTCTAATTTATCATGTATATAAGATTTGAGGGAAATATTCTCCTGCTGTAATCCAGTTAAACCTTTAGTCAATGTTTCAACCCTCTGCGTGAGGGCATTAACATGGTTGATAAGTTCTGCTGGGTCAATTTTCAGGCTTGGTAATACTGTAAAGGACTTTAATTCTTATAAGAGGTTTTATATTGTATAATATTTGATTTGAACCACAACTGCAGATTCTTATTATTTTTATTAGTAATTAATTTTATGTAGCAGAAATCTTTCAAAGTGAAAATATAAAACAAGTAGGATAGCAACAGGTTGTTGTAAATAATTCACAGAATTGAGCAAAGATTCTGCTTAATTATTCTTAGGTAAAGATTTTAGTTTAACTCTAATGTTGCCTTATGGTTGTAATGGGGAAGCGCAACAGAGTAAACATAAAATCACAACCTTTGTATAATTTGCTATAGTTATGAATATGTTAGCAAATATGTGCACAGAAGAATAGTATTGTATGCATACAGGAGTTTAAGTTAAATAAGTATATATTTATGTATAACATTTAGCATATGACAAGTTAAAGAGTTACTTTTATATTTAAGCAAAAGTAATGACATGAAAGGTTCTACCTGAATCAATAAATGATGAGAAACACTGCAGATATTTTGAAATGAAGACCAAACCTCATCCAGAAATTGGAAGTTGAATCCTGTGCAGTGAAAACTGTGAAACAGATTAAGTTGGAGTGTGATGTCACAGCTGAAGGCAGAGCTTAAACAGAACAGCAAGGAAATGCTGTAAGAGAATCCAAAAGGAAATTTAATCTGTGCAATTAAAGTATAGATCCTGCAAACAAACGGCTAGATTACGAGTTTTGCGTTAAGGTAAAAAAGCAGCGTTATCAGGTCCTAACGCTGCTTTTTTATGCCTGCTGGTATTAAGAGTCTTGCAGCTATAGGTGTACCACACAATTTTTTGGCCTTACCGCAAACCAACTCACTTAAATTTCATAAAGGCTTTTTTCTATGGGACTTCCATAGCGCCGATATTACGAGTTTGTCCTGGGAGACCAAAAAGTGAAGATTCATAACGCATTTTAAAGCCAGTAGTTATGAGTTTTACGCTACAAAGCTATAGCATAAAACTCATAACTAAAGTGCTAAAAAGTACACTAACACCCATAAGCTACCTAATAACCCCTAAACCGAGGTTCTCCCGCATCACAAACACTAAAATGAAATTATTAACCCCTAATCTGCCGCTCCAGACATCGTCGCCACTAGAATAAACATATTAACCCCTGAACCGCCGCACTCCCGCCTTGCAAACACTAGTTAAATATTATTAACTCCTAATCTGCTGACCCTAACATCGCCGCCACCTACATTATACTTATTAACCCCTAATCTGCTGCCTCAACATCGCCGACACCTACATTATATTTATTAACCCCTAATCTGCTGCCCCTAATATCGCCGTCACCTACCTACATTTATTAACCCCTAATCTGCCATCCCCAACGTTGCCGCCACTATTCTAAATTTATTAACCCCTAAACCTAAGTCTAACCCTAACCATAACACCCCCTAACTTAAATATAATTTAAATAAATCTAAATTATTCCTATTTAAAACTAAATACTTACCTATAAAATAAACCCTAAGCTAGCTACAATATAACTAATAGTTACATTGTATCTAGTTTAGGGTTTATTTTTATTTTACAGGCAAGTTTGTATTTATTTTAACTAGGTAGAATAGTTATTAAATAGTTATTAACTATTTAATAACTACCTAGCTAAAATAAATATACATTTACCTGTAAAATAACACCTAACCTTACACTACAATTAAATAAATTACCTAAATTAAATACAATTCCCTAAATTAACCCCTTAACGACCAAGGATGTGCAGGGTACGTCCTCAAAAAAAAGGCAGTTAATGTCTGAGGACGTACCCTGCACGTCCTCGGTGTGGAAAGCAGCTGGAAGCGATCTTTCCGGTTATTGCAGTGATGCCTCGATATGGAGGCATCCTGCAATAACCCTGCATGGCAATCCGATGCAGAGAGAGCCACTCTGTGGCCCTCTCTGCACCGGACATCGATGGCCGGTATCGTTGGTGGGTGGGAGCAGACTTGGGAGGCGGGTGGGCAGCCATCGATGGGCCTTGTAATGTGGAGGGGGCGGAATCAGGGGCGGAGCCGGCGGGGGTGCGCGCGCGTGCACGGGGGCGGAGCCGGCGGGGGTGCGCGCGCGTGCACGGGGCGGGAGCGGGTGGGAACTGCTACACTACAGAAAAAAATTATCTTAAGTTTGAGAAAAGGGGGGGATTTGAAAAATCTAAGGGATCTTGGAGGGGTGGGGGGGAGCTACACTACAGAAAAGGGATTTAAAAAAAAAATATATATTTTTTTTTTTCTAAACTGGGTACTGACAGACAGCTGCCAGTACCCAAGATGGCATCCATTAAGGCAGGGGGGGAGGGTTAGAGAGCTGTTTGGTGGGGGATCAGTGAGGTTGGGGGCTAAGGGGGGATCCTACACAGCAGCATATGTAAATATGCTATAAAAAACAAAAAAAGCACAAATATACCTTTTATTTTAGTACTGGCAGAGTTTCTGCCAGTAATTAAGATGGCGGGTACAATTGTGGGGTGGGGGAGGGAAAAGAGCTCTTTGGGAGGGATCAGGCGGTCTGATGTTTCAGGTGGTAGGCTGATCTCCACACTAAAGCTAAAATTAACCCTGCAAGCTCCCTACAAGCTACCTAATTAACCCCTTCACTGCTAGCCATAATACACGTGTGATGCGCAGTGGCATTTAGCGACCTTCTAATTACCAAAAAGAAACGCCAAAGCCATATATGTCTGCTATTTCTGAACAAAGGGGATCCCAGAGAAGCATTTACAACCATTCATGCCATAATTGCATAAGCTGTTTGTAAATAATTTCAGTGAGAAACCTAAAGTTTGTGAAAACGTTTGTGAAAAAGGGAACGTTTTTTTTTTTATTTGATCGCATTTGGTGGTTAAATGGTGGCATGAAATATACCAAAATGGGCCTAGATCAATACTTTGGGTTGTCTACTACAACGCACTAAAGCTAAAATTAACCCTACAAGATCCCTAATTAACCCTTGCACTGCTGGGCATAATACACCTGTGGTGCACAGCGGCATTTAGCGGCCTTCTAATTACCAAAAAGCAATGCCAAAGCCATATATGTCTGCTATTTCTGAACAAAGGGGATCCCAGAGAAGCATTTACAACCATTTGTGCCATAAGTGCACAAGCTGTTTGTAAATGATTTCAGTGAGAAACCTAAAATTGTGAAAAATGTAACGTTTTTTTTTATATGTCTGCTATTTCTGAACAAAGGGGATCCCAGAGAAGCATTTACAACCATTTGTGCCATAATTGCACAAGCTGTTTGTAAATAATTTCAGTGAAAAACCTAAAGTTTGTGAAAAAGTTTGTGAAAAAGGGAACGTTTTTTTTTTTATTTGATCGCATTTGGCGGTAAAATGGTGGCATGAAATATACCAAAATGGGCCTAGATCAATACTTGGGGTTGTCTACTACATTACACTAAAGCTAAAATTAACCCTAGAAGCTCCCTACATGCTCCCTAATTAACCCCTTCACTGCTGGCCATAATACACATGTGGTGCGCAGTGGCATTTAGCGGCCTTCTAATTACCAAAAAGCAACGCCAACGCCATATATGTCTACTGTTTCTGAACAAAGTGGATCCCAGAGAAGAATTTACAACCATTTATGCCATAATTGCACAAGCTGTTTGTAAATAATTTCAGTGAGAAACCGAAAGTTTGTGAAAACATTTGTGAAAAAGCGAACGATTTTTTGTATTTTATCGCATTTGGCGGTGAAATGGTGGCATGAAATATACCAAAATGGGCCTAGATCAATACTTTGGGTTGTCTACTAAAAAAAATATATACATGTCAATGGATATTCAGGGATTCCTGAAAGATATTAGTGTTCTAATGCAGTGTTTTTCAACCAGTGTGCTGTGAGAGATCCTCAGGTGTGCCACGGCAGACTGACAACAGTGTGACATATTTTTTAAACTTTGCTTGTTTTTTACTCCCAGTGCAGGGGTAGTTTGTAGGAGGCATGGCATAACAGCACAATACATACCAGTATGTGTGTGTTTGTGTGTATGTGTATATATATGCTGTATTAGGCTACAATGTGTGATTTTTTTAAAATTTTGGGATGGTGGTGTGCCACAGGATTTTTTAATGTAAAAAAGTGTGCCATGGCAAAAAAAGGTTAAAAATCACTGTTCTAATGTAACTAGCGCTAATTTTGAAAAAAAAAATGGTTTGGAAATAGCAAAGTGCTACTTGTATTTATGGCCCTATAACTTACAAAAAAAGCAAAGAAGATGTAAACATTGGGTATTTCTAAACTTAGGACAAAATTTAGAAACTATTTAGCATGGGTGTTCTTTGGTGGTTGTAGATATGTAACAGATTTTCGGGGTCAAAGTTAGAAAAAGTGTTTTTTTTTCATTTTTCCTCATATTTTATAATTTTTTTAAAGTAAATTATAAGATATGATGAAAATAATGGTATCTTTAGAAAGTCCATTTAATGGCGAGAAAAACGGTATATAATATGTGTGGGTACAGTAAATGAGCAAGAGGAAAATTACAGCTAAACACAAACACTGCAAAAATGTAAAAATAGCCTTGGTCCCAAACGGACAGAAAATGGAAAAGTGCTGTGGTCATTAAGGGGTTAAAGGGACACTAAACCAAAATGTTTTCTTTCATGATTCAGATAGAGAATACAATTTTAAACAACATTCCAATTCACTTTTATTATCTAATTTGCTTCATTCTTTAGATATCCTTTGCTGAAGAAATAGCAATGCATATGAGTGAGCCAATCACACAAGGCATCTATGTGCAGCCACCAATCAGCAGCTACTGAGCCTATCTAGATATGCTTTTCAGCAAAGGATAGAAAGTGAATGAAGCAAATTAGATAATAGAAGTAAATTAGAAAGTTGTTTAAAATTGCATGCTCTTTCTAAATCATGAAAGAATTTTTTTTGGTTTCATGTACCTTTAAATACAATTAGCTAAATTACAAAAACAAACACTAAATTACAGAAAATAAAAAAAACAAATTACAAGATCTTTAAACTAATTACACCTAATCTAATAGCCCTATCAAAATAAAAAAGCCCCCCAAAATAAAAAAAAAACCCTAGCCTAAACTAAACTATCAATAGCCCTTAAAAGGGCCTTTTGCGGGGCATTGCCCCAAAGAAATCAGCTCTTTTACCTGTACAAAAAATACACACAACCCCCCCAACAGTAAAACCCAACACCCACACAACCAACCCCCCAAATAAAACCCTAACTAAAAAAAACTAAGCTCCCCATTGCCCTGAAAAGGGCATTTGGATGGGCATTGCCCTTAAAAGGGCATTTAGCTCTATTGCTGCCCAAAGCCCTAACCTCAAAATAAAACCCACCCAATACACCCTTAAAAATTCCTAACACTAACTCCCGAAGAGCTACTTACCGGGAGAAGTCTTCATCCAAGCGGCAAGATGTCCTCAAGGAAGCCGGCAGAAGTGGTCCTCCAGACGTGCAGAAGTCTTCACCCAGACGGCATCTTCTATCTTCATCCTTCCGACGCGGAACGGGTCCATCTTCAAGACATCCGGCGCGGAGCATCCTCTTCCAACGATGACTACCCGACGAATGAAGGTACCTTTAAATGACGTCATCCAAGATGGCGTCCCTTAGATTCCGATTGGCTTATAGAATTCTATCAGCCAATCGGAATAAAGGTTGAAAAAATCCTATTGACTGATGCAATCAGTCAATAGGATTGAGCTCGCATTCTATTGGCTGATTGGAACAGCCAATAGAATGCAATTTCAATCCTTTTGGCTGATTGGATCAGCCAATAGGATTGAACTTCAATTTTATTGGCTAATTGCATCAGCCAATAGGATTTTTTCAACCTTAATTCTATCAGCCAATCGGAATCGAAGGGACGCCATCTTGGATGACGTCATTTAAAGGTACCTTCATTCGTCGGGTAGTCGTCGTTGGAAGAGGATGCTCCGCTCCGGATGTCTTGAAGATGGACCCGCTCTGCATCGGAAGGATGAAGATAGAAGATGCCGTGATCCGCTTTGATTTTGGTCTGAGGAAACGACCAGTAAATTGGTTGAGAAACACGTTACCCTGTCAAGCGTTGCTGATGCTTTGAAAATAATAAAGCATTTTAATACTTTTTAATTCTAACTGGAAGTTTGTCTTTGTTTTATTCTGAACAAACACCTGAGGTGCGAGGTCCTGAGACAGAACACCACTTACACTATATGAGGAGCTGCGGTGACATCTGCAGGGATATCGAGACATCAGTGTACTAGCCACTGTTGAGTGCTTGTCTGCCCACCTGCACTGGTCATAGCACAGTGCCACTTCATCCGGTAAGCGCTACATTATAAGTAGACACCGTCTGTTAATACAGTTTTCACACTATGAGGCGCCCTCTTTTCATTTTTATACTAAATAAACCTATTAACCCCTAAACCGCCATCCCCCACATCGCAAACACTAAAAAAACTATTAACCTCTAAACTAACGTCCCCCCACATCACAACTACCTTAATTAAACTATTAACCCCTAAACTTAACACCCCCTAACGTTAACATAATTAAAATACACCTAAATTAAAGTTACAATATTACCAACTACCTGGTTAAAACAAATACAAACTTACCTGTGAAATAAAAATAAAACCTAAGCTTAAAGGGATAGTAAAGTCAAAATTAAACTTGCATGATTCATATAGAGCATGTAATTTTAAGACACTTTTAAATTCACTTCTATTTTCAAATGTGCTTCGTTTTCTTAGTATTCCTTGTTAAAAAAGAATACGCACATATCCTGCACTAGTGGGAGCTGCTGCTAATTGGTGCCTGCACACATTTGTCTCTTGTGATTGGCTAACTAGATGTGTTCAGCTAGCTGCCAGTAGTGCAATGCTGTATCTTCAGCAATGGACAACAAGAGAATGAATCAAAATTTGAGCTTCAGGTTTATTTTTATTTTACAGGTAAGTTTGTATTTGTTTTAACCAGGTAGTTAGTAATATTGTAACTTTAATTTAGGTGTATTTTAATTATGTTAAAGTTAGGGGGTGTTAGGTTTAGGGGTTAATAATTGAATTTAAGTAGTTGCGATGTGGGGGATGGCGGTTTAGGTATTAATAGCTTTATTTAATGTTGGTGATGTGGGGGGACGGTGGTTTAGGGGTTAATAGTTTAATTTAGGTAGTTGCGATGTGGGGGACGGTGGTTTAGAGGTTAATAGCTTTATTTAGTGTTGGCGATGTAGAGGGAAGTCAGTTTAGGGGTTAATAGGTTTATTTAGTTTTGGCGAGGTGGGGGGACAGCGGTTTAGGGGTTAATATGTTTATTTAATGTTGGCGATGTGGGGGGATGGCGGTTTATGGGTTAATAGGTTTATTTAGTGTTGGCGATGTGGGGGATGGCGGTTTATGGGTTAATAGGTTTGTTTAGTGTTGGCAATGTGGGGGGACGGCGGTTTAGAGGTTAATAGGTTTATTTAGTGTTGGCAATGTGGGGGGACGGTGGTTTAGAGGTTAATAATGTTTTATTTACTGTTGGTGATGTTGAGGGATGGCGGTTTAGATAATTTCGTTTCGGCATATGTTAAGTTAAATCATTTTTCGGATTAATTCGTTATTTCGGATCCATTCTTTATTCATATTCATTATTCTATTCTAAACGATTTAACTTAACATAACTAATATTCCAAAACAAAATTATTTATTTAAATTAACATAATAAATATGCAGAAAGGAAATTATTTATTTAACTAATGAAAACAAAACGAAACTAAACTAAATTTTTTCGGTGTGCACATGTCTAATATTACCTACATATAAATTAGAAGTACTACACCATTTGGGGGCGCCCTTTTTCTCTTTTTTTGTTCTAGACTGTCTAAGTGGTTTGTGTTTGCATGAATCATTTTGAAGAGGTGGCAGCTGGAGGATCGCTATCATATTACTCATCACTAGTACTCCTATATGTTATTTGGACTGAGGAATTATAAACTGATCCAAGATTACTTGGCAAATCTATCTTATGGACATTTATCTCCATTTGTATTTAAGTAGCTAGTGTATAGACTGGCAGAGCAGCTGACGTAGATCGGCAACTTAGGTGGATGAGTCTAGCTGAAGCATTCATATTAGATTGGAGGGGGGAGAGGTGGTGTTTGGAAAGGCCATTTAGAAGTAGATTAAAGTAGTCCATGTGTGACAAAATGAGGGAATTAATTATTTTTGTACTTTCTTGAGTAAGTAAGGGTAAAAATTTAGAGATGTTGCATCCTAAGTGAACATATGTGTTGGGGTCACTTTTGTGACAGTACAGAACACATACACTATACAGGGACACAGTACCAAAGGCTGCCTCAAAAGAAGCAAAACCATCAAAATGGTAGAATTTAGTAAAAGTATGCTAAAAAGACCAAGTAGTTGCCTTGCAAATTTAGTCAACAAAACCCTCACTCTTAAAAGCCCAAGAAGTGGCAACTGATCCGGTAGAGTGAGCAGTAATCCATTTCGGTGGAGACTGTCACACCTCCAAGTAAGCTTTGTGAATCAAAAGTTTCAAACAAGAAGCCAAAGAAATGGCAAAAGCTTTCTGCCACTTCCTGGAACCAGAAAAGTGAACACACTAGAAGTTTATCTGAAATCCTTAGTTGCATCTACATAGTACTTCAAGGCTCTTACCATATCCAAGTTATGGCAAAGCCTTACTAAAGAACTCTTAGGATTAGGACATAAAGAAACCATAACAATTTCCTGGCATATTATCCGAAGATACAACCTTAGGTAGAAAGTCAAATGTAGTCCTCAAAATTGCCTTATCCTGATGAAAAATAAGATAAGGAGGCTCACAATACAGAGCAGACAACTCTGAGACTCTTCTAACAGAAGAGATAGCCAAAAGAAACAAAACCTTCCAAGAAAGAAGCTTAATATCCACCTTATGCACAGGCTCAAAAGGAGGAGCATGCAAAACTTTTAATACCCAATTAAGATTCCAAGGAAGAGAAATTGGCTTATTAACAGGTTTAATTATAGTCAAAGCTTAAACAAAACCATGAATGCCAGGAAGATTAGCAATCTTCTTATGGAACAAAACTGAAAGAGCAGAAATCTGACTTTTCAAAGTGCTGGCAGATAAACCGTTATCTAAAACACCCTGCAAAAACTGCAAAATCCAATGAATTCTAAAAGAATGCCAGGAAAAAATGTGATCCATACATTAAAAAATAATGGCCAGACCTTATGATAAATCTTCCTAGTCAAAGGCTTGTGGGCCTGTATCAAATTCTCAATAACAGAATCAGAAAAACGTCTCTGCCTGGGAAATACCCGTTCAATCTCCATGCCATCAAGCTTAGAGATTTGAGAGACTGATGGAAAACAGACCTCGAGACAGAGGTTCTGGATACAGAGGAAGTAACAATAGAGGATAAATGGACATCTGAACCAGATCTGCATACCAAAACCTGCGAGGCCAAGCCAGAGCAATCAGGATCAGTAATGATTTATCTTGCTTTATATTTGCAATCAATCTGGGAAGACGAACCACAGGAGGAAAAACATTTGCTAGCCAAAATGGAACTACCAGTGCATCTACAAACTCCGCCTGAGGGTACCTGAACCTCATTGAGTATCTGGGAAGTTTGTTGTTTAACCGAGAGGCCATCAGATCTATCTCTGGGAGACCCCTAAGATCCACTATCTGCAAGCATTCAGATGAAGAGACCACTCCCCTGGATGCATTGATTGACGACTGAGAAAATATGCTTCCCAGTTGTTCACACCTAGAATATGAGCTGCAAAAATTAGACAACAATTGGCTTCTGCCCAGGAAAGAATTCAAGACATTTCCTCAATAGCTAGGGAACTGCAAGTTCCCCCCTGATGATTGATGTAAGCCACTGCTGTCATATGGCCTTTGGTGAAAAGGGAGTCATCTCCATTTTCAGACAAAGTCTTAAGGGCTGTGAAAATTACATGTTCTAAAACATTTATTGGCAACCTTGGAAACCAAACGCCTTGTGCCCTCTGAGACCACCCAAACAGCCCCCAACCTGAAAGACTTGCATCTGTAGTGATCACAGTCCAATTAAGACAAGCAAAAGAAGCCCCCTGCATAATAAGTCAATGATTCAGTCACCAAGACAGGGCCTAGATAAATCTTCTGAGACAGCTGAGTATGATCCCTGCACCACTGCTGAAGCATAAAAAGCTGAAGAGGCCTTATGAGTAAATAAATAAACAGAATAGAAACGAAGCAGCAATCATTAGACCTAACACTTCCATGTAAAGAGCAACTGAGGGAAAAGTAAAAGATTTAAGGTTTTGACAAGCTGACACCATCTTCAACTTTCTTTGATCTGTCAAAGAAAGGCTCAAGGAAACTGAATCTATCTGAACTCCCATAAAAAAACAACTTTCAACTGAGGAATCAGAGTACTTTTTTGTCAATTGATTCTCCAACCATGTTGTTGAAGAAACAACAAGTCTGCTGGTGTGAAATTCTGCTAAATGTAAAGATGGAGCTTTGAACCAAAATATCATCCGAGTAAGGAAACGCTGCAATACCCTGAGTTCTTATTATAGACAAAAGAGTACCTAAAACCTTTGAGAATATTCTGGGAGCTGTAGCCAGACCAAATGGTAGAACAACAAACTGAAAGTGCTTGTCTAGAAAGCCAAACATTAAAAACTGTTAATGTTGTCACTTAAACAACACTAAGAAGAACGAAGGTTGAGTGGGGAGGGATTTCCGGTGAGCGGTAACATCGGAGTGGCGCGCAGCTAGCGTTTGCTCCGAGTATACTCCAACCGCCAGTCACAGGCTCTAGGCCCAAAAAGAGCCGAGCAAAGAGTACCAGATAGGGAGCGCTTCTCACCGACTACCGTGAAGCCTTAGCAGGCTACGCTCAGCGGGTACGTGACACAGAGGTAACAAAGGCACTCCACCGAATATCTCCCACAGCTAGTAAAGCTCTTTGGCAGGAGCAACGCTGCTCATGGAAATGCTCATGGATATGGACATGGAGCTACAAGGCTGACGATATATCAGAGGAAAAAGCCATCCTTTCAGATAAGTACTTATACATCAGACTATGTGCTGTAAAAGCCGCTGCAAGGTTATTCTCTTTTTCTGACTATAAGGATGTGAATAGGCTGTGTGCAGTTTTATTAGTCTGGGTGCAGGGAAGATCGTGACTGATACCTGGTAATAATTGAGATAACACCAAGGCCTGAGGTATTTATCTGTTCCACCTGCCTAATTTTTGTCACTGTTGGCTGGGAAAAAAGAAAAAAAAACTAGACAAACGACTCAGCTGGAAACGTGATCCCTGGTTTTGGTACTATATAGGGGGAAGTTGATGTGAAGGCCCATATCTGTGTGACATTATAAAGAGAGTCACTGACTTAGGTCTTTGGAATCCAACAGGCTGTTTCTTTCCCCTATAGGCAGGTGCTATACATTGCCCCAGTGAAGAAAACTGTTACACACAAAATTGAGTCAACAAACCCCACATTTCTATATCTGAACTCATTTCGCTGTAAAAGAGGAAAAATAAAGAGAAAGAATACAGATATAAAAGGAAAAGAAAACCCTGGGGCTAACTATATAGCTCAGAACTGTAATGTACATAAAAGTGTAACTCTATAGGCATTAAGCAAAGCCTGAGTTTGAGGGGACTTAATTGCAATATACCATAATACACTATAATGAAGAATATATTGTGTGCCTAGTGTGTAAGTCTGGGATAAGTATGCAAGAGGTCTGTGCCGTGCTTGAGGCCTGAAGTTCCCAGTGAAGAAACTGGTACTAGATGGTATCTGGAATATACTGATAGTGGACACTGATCTTGAGTTGCAATGCCAATCTGATTAAAAGTTTCACTATATTAATAGGAAGAAAAATCAGATTGCCTAGTGTGCAAGCCTGGGATTAGCATGCAAGTGGACTGTGTTGTGTTAAATATGTTTAACCCAGTGAAGAACTAGGTACCTGGTGACACTTGGAAAGACTGATAATTTCTTCTGACAAAGATATATACTAGGAATTAATCTATGACCAACTGAGCTGTATTTGATTAAGCTTTAGAGTTTGTTATCTGTTGTAAAACACCTATGTTTTCACCACTGTGAAGAATATACAGTGTGGCTAGGGTATAAGTCTGGGACCCTGATCCAGAGGGTTTGTGTTGTGAACAGAATGCAAGGACTCTAGTGAAATATCTGGCAGTTGGTTTAAATTGGTTTCTGGAAGGCTTGATAGGCCAGGTTGTTAAAACAGAAGAGTGCAAAGTGAATTGAATTCTGTTTTCTCTTAGATTGAAGGCTCCACAATGATTAAAAGTAGTTAAGAGATTAAACTCAAAGAAATAAATTAGCTCAGAAAATTGTATATTGTTTAACATCATAAACTATCCCTTGTTGGGTACTTGATATATAGAATTTTTTTTTTTTTCTCTTCTTTCTTTCTTTCTTTCTTTCTTTCTCTCCCTCTCCCCTCACACACTTCTACACTAACTATTCACTCTTGACCTAAGACACCTTTTCACACCTTTTATTTTTTTTGTAGAGTTTGACTTAGTCCCTGATCACTTAGATTTACACTTGCCCGAGAGGCTCATACTCACTATTAATACTTTTTCACATTAGTTTTTATTTACACACTTTCCCTTTTTTTTTTTTTTTCTTTCTCTCTCTCTTTCTGTGGTATATTCTCATAAGAACAAGTGATTCTTAATGGATAAGTTTATTCAGAATTCAAAAGATAAGTCCCCAGCTGTAATGTCAGCCAAAACTAGGGAAAGAAATAAGAACAAGAATATAATTGAACCCATACAAGAGAATTTAGATAGCGCGAACACACCACATGTAAATATAGATACACAAATGTTAATAACTCAAATTTCTGCTTTACTGATGCCACAGTTTGATAATCTCAGACTAGAAATATCAACGGTATCGAATGAGTTAAAACATTTTAATGCAAGAATAGGAGAAATAGAAAATAGAATTTCGAACCTAGAGGATCAACTGACTATTAAAAGTAATAGGATTGGAGAATTAACCGGACAAATTGCAAAATTACAAGACAGAGCAGATGTTGCAGAAGATAGATCAAGAAGAAATAATCTAAGGTTCATAGGCATACCTGAAAAATATGTAAATAGAAATTTAGAAGCACTTATTACCAAAGAAATACCAAGGAAACTGGGTATGCAAAGGGAAGGAATAGAAATTATAGCTGAGCGGATACATAGATTGTGTTTAAGTAAGCAATACTTGGGTGAAGACCCTACGGGTAGATCCCGCACTAGGCCAGTGATAGCAAAATTCTTGAACTATAAGGACAAAGTTGAAATCTTAAAATATTTTAAAAAACTTTCAGAATCCCTCCTGTTGGATGACAGGAAAGTCCTTATCTTTCAAGACTTTTCATTGGAAACCTCAAATAAAAGGAAAATAATGTCACAAATGTGCTCGCAATTCATTCAAAAGGGGCTACAGGCATTTGTAGTCTATCCTGCTATTTTGAAAGTAGGAGGTAAGGATGGCTTTAAATCCTTTCAGAACAGTGAAGAAGCTAAACAATATTATGTCACAGTTTGTCAGGATTTATGACTTAAAGGAGAGCAGCGTTAAAATTTTAATTGGTGTGGATTTGTATTTTCCCTTTTCTGTTTTTTTTTTTTTTTTTTTTGTCTTCTTATCAGCCTTCACAAAATTAAGGATATGTCTAGTAGTGATGGAAAAACGGTGGTTGGTAGTCTGTATAGAATAAAACTAGGATACGGGGTATAAGGAATTTACTAGGTCTTACATCGTGGAATGTTGGTGGTATTGTGTCCCCTATCAAAAGAAAGACAATCTTAAAGCAACTTAAAAAATTAAATACTGATATTGCCTTTCTTCAGGAAGTCAGGTTGTCGGCAACAGAATTAGCTAAATTAAAAGTTAATTGGGTAAAAGAAGTAGTTGCCACTCCATGTCTAGAAAGGAAAAAGGGCGTAGCTATACTACTTGGTAAGAATCTAGAATACAAAATTCTTGAAGTCAAAAAAGATGACAATGCACGTTATATTATTATTGAAATAGAAATAAAAAAAAAGATGTATACATTGTGTAATGTCTATGGCCCAAATAATTTGGACCTGGAATTTTGGAATAAATTGCAGGTATTAATGTTAAAGTATAATGAAAAAAATTTAATAATTGCTGGTGATTTTAATTTAACACCTAGATTCCCATTAGACAGGAAAAGCACAAAAGGTAGGAAAAAAGATTCTAGAATATCGAAGGAAATGAGAATTCTGCATACATTCAAAAAATCACTTAAAGTCCATGATATTTGGAGACTCCAATATCCAGATCTAAAAAGATTCACATGCTTATCAAAATCACTAGAATCACTATCGAGGATTGATTTTTTTCCTGATATCTGAGCCCTTATTGTTGGCTAACCCAAAGGCAGACATAAAAGACGTGATTATATCTGATCACGCTCCTATTACTCTAGAACTTACACTAGAGGAAACATTAATAAGAGTTCCTAAAAGAAACTTTTTTCACTTCCCGAAATACATGCTGAAAAATGCATCTTTTGTAGCTATGTTAAGAGAAAAATTCAATATTTTTTTAAATCTGAACAGAGAATATCTAGATAGGATAGAAATACTGTGGGAAACAGCCAAATCGGTCTTAAGGGGAGAAATAATAAGCTATATGGCCACATTTAAAAAGAAAAGAAAGAGAAGGGAAGAACAATTAATGAATCAAGTTATAAATTCCTACAATAGATACCTATCAAGCACTACAAAAAATAATTGGTTCAGATATACCCAGGCAAAACAAGAAAGGGACACATTGTATACACAAGAAACTATTAGAGAAGATCTCAAAAGTAAAGCAAAGTTTATGAAATTCGGAAATAAAACAGGTAGTCTCCTAGCGAAAGTAGTTAAATCTGAAAAAAAATCTAATATAATATCGGCAATAAAAGTGGAAGATACATATATACATGACCCGTCAGAAATAAATGAGATCTTTTACCAAATATATAGCAATTTCTATGGGGTATGTGAGTTAGACAGCTCGAATAAAAAGCGGTTTTGGGATTCAATAACTACCCCTAAAATAACACTGGAAGAAGCTAATACAATTAACCAGCCTATCACGATAGAAGAAGTAGAAACAACAATTAATAAGATTAAATTAAATAAAGCACCTGGGCCGGATCATTTACGAGCCGAGTTCTATAAAATTTAAAAAAAAGAAATTGCACCATATTTGACCAAATTATATAACTGGTATTATTCCGAGAATTCTAGCATGTCAAAGAACTTCACTAAAGCAAATACAATCTTGATATATAAAAAAGGAAGGGACCCTGAGAAGCCAGACGCGTACAGACCTATTTCCCTACTAAACGTGGACTATAAGATTTTAGCAATAATAGTTGCGGAAAGATTAAAAAATTTTTTTGGTAATATCATACATACAAATCAGGTAGGGTTTATGAACAATCGAAGTTCTGTGGTTAATATACGCAAAGCTTGCATTATTATTGAATATTTTAATGATCTGACAGATAAACATCAGGAGACAAGAGAAGATGCAGCCTTAATAGCCATAGATGCAGAAAAAGCTTTTGATGCGGTACAGTGCGATCATCTTTTCACATCACTGTCTAAGTTTGGTTTCTCTGGCCCCTTTCTAAACTATATCAAAGCAATATATAAAAATCCGATATCTGTAATTTCAGTGAATGGAGTGGAATCTGCAGATATTGCTCTGAAAAGAGGTACAAGACAAGGTTGTCCCTTGTCACCTTTCTTGTTTAATTTGTCTATCGAATCATTAGCTATTAAAATCCGTCAAGAGATGCAAGGGATTGTTTGTAATAATATAGAGGAAAAGATCTTACTATATGCTGATGATGTTTTGATATTCTTGAGAAACAGCAAACAGAGTATCCCACAACTAATGGATATAATAGAGTTATATAGCTCCTTTTCGGGTTATAGAGTTAATTTTAATAAAACTGAACTCTTATGGCTTAATAAACAAAAAGTATCTAATACTCTATTTCCCTATAAAGTAGTAGATCAGATCACATATCTAGGAATTAATCTTAGTAAGAACCCTAAGTTATGGTATGACTTGAATGTTAAACCAATTTTACAGAAAATTACTGACCAGTTAAATGTGTGGAAATATATTCCCTTGGCCTTGTCAGGCAAAATTAGCTTAATTAAAATGATTATTTTCCCAAAGATACTGTACAAAATGCAGAATCTACCGTTACTCATTAAGTCCACGGATATTAAAGTATTCAATAAAAATATAATCGATTTTCTGTGGGGTAAGAAAAGAAAAAAAATCTCCCTCAAAATACTTTCTCTTTTAAAGGAATCTGGAGGATTTGCACTTCCAGATATAGGAAAATATAACTTAGCATGCCTTGTTAAAATTGCAGCTGAATGGCTGTTAGATAAGGAATATTATACAGCAAGGCCATTGGAAGAGGGAATAGTGAAACCCTACTCTCTAAAGGCTCTTTTACATACTAAAGTTGCAGATATACCTAAGAAGATCAAAAAGATCAGCTCAGTCATGGGTATTATAAAAGCGTGGCAGCAGTATTGCAAAAAATTAAAAGTTAATTACACAATATCTAATTATTTAACAATTATTGGATACCCCCTTTTCCCGGAAGCGTTAAAATCTGCAGTCTTCCATAGGTGGAAAAGTAAGGGATGATATATATTGGTCAAATGATTAATTTCAATACAGAAAATCCGCACATTAAAACGTTTGAGGAATTAAGAGTTGAATTTGATTTACCCAATAAATTCTTTTTTGCTTACTTACAAATAAGGAGTCTAGCTAATAAGCTATTACACCTCCAAAATAAGGATTGGGATTGGCCCTCACTTATGCTGAACTTCAATTTAAGTAAAGCAGGAGATTTCTCGATTAGAAAATGGTACAATGAATCTTTGAGACAGGAGGGTAGTTTAAACTTAAAACTTATTGTCAAAAAATGGCAACTGAAGGGGTTTAGAGAATGTAATGAAGACCGCATATATAATAGTATTAATAAAATAAACAAGATTTTCACTTCTACCAATTTTAGAGAAGCACATATCTTCATGCTTAATCAAACATACCTGACACCAAGTGTCATGTCAAGATGGAACAGCCAAATTAAGGATAAATGTGCGAAATGTGGTGACAGAGGGGCTGATATTGTACACTATTTTTGGGAATGTACATTAGTTAGACAGTATTGGAATAAAATAAGTTTTCTACTCTCAAGGATATTAAAAACAGGGATATCAGTCTCCTGAGACACAGTCTTTTTCCTATTTCAAGCAGACTCCAGAATAAAAAATAAACTATTCATTGAATTAGTTATAGGGGTGGCTAGGTTCCTATTGCTGAGAACCTGGATCTCAAAAAAACTACCATCCATAGCAGAAGTGAGTAACTTTATCTTTAAACAAATGACACTAGAACAATGTATGATAGAACAAGATAAAAGTAATGAAGTTGAGACTTTTTTCAAAAAATGGGAAATCTTTATATACTCCCAGGCAATAGATACACAGAAGAAAATTATTTATCCGCTAAGATCGACAGAATACGTTATGAATGCAATATTAAGAGGGGAATTGCCGCAGGTATAACAAGTCATTACCAAAGTGAATTGAATGTGACTGTAAATTTGAAGGCTGATATGAATATATAAATTGATGCGAATGTACCTTTTTTTTTTTTTTTCTGTTTTTCTGTTTGTTTGTTAGTTTGTTTTTTTATATATTTATTTAGTTTTATGTGTTGTCCAGCAATCCTTATTAGAAAATAAGCTCACAGATGAGACATATTGAAAGACATAGTCGGGACAGATAGTGAAGAGCTCAGTTTATTTTAGCTACAGAGTTTAATGTTATGATCTGTTTAATGTTTGGTTTCTGGATTTTCTTGTCAATGTCCATGGTCTCCTTCTTTTCCTAGAGGGGAACGCCATGACAGATATTTCTTTTAATGTTATGATGCTGATACTGTTCCCCGCTGCTATTGTCTTTACCTTTTTCTTTTTTGTATCCCATCTGTGCTCTCAATAAAAAAAAATATTAAAACTAAAAACTGTTAATGTTGGGGGCGGAGCCTAAAGCTGTTGCAGCAGGACGTGTTTACAATTTTGTACACTCCTGATACATATGTTTCTCTACATTTTCTTTTATTTAGAACACATTTACCAGTCCTTATTGCACACGGACTCTAAGATTAGATTATTCAATAGTGTTCATATTTTTCCCTTTTATCTTTCTTTAAGTGTTTTTTTACAGGTCTATTCATGATCTCAACACACGTAGATACAATCACCTTTTACACATTAGGCATAGCACATACCCTCTTTTGAGAATGTTAGGGACAGAGCTCCAATCACACATCATGACATCACATATTGCACGCCCCTTTCAATTTGTTACTCCATTTCCACACAGAGCATTTGGTGCGATCTTCTATCAATAACTATAAACACTGTATTGTACACGTTTTTTCTTTCGTAATCTAGATTGAATTTATGTGTAGAGGTGTAGACACCATTAAATATTACATATTAGGCACTCCCTTTTGAAATTGGATGTCAGGAATAGTACTCCCACTACATAGTGCACGCCCCACTTTTCTTTTTATCTCTATCATTACCCATAGTTTCTTGTGTGACTTCCTATCACTATCCACAGCTTCGTATTTTACACGCCCCCTGTCTCTTGAAATCTAGACAGAAAATATGTTTGAGATACGAGATATCTAATAGACATTTCTAATTGTGAGCTTCATTTCAGATGAGATTATAACATTCTTTCTGACTCTACCTTTGCATTTTCCATTTTCTACGGCAGAGGAGTGTAGTGGCAGGTATGGATTAGAGTGAACACTCGTGCTGACATAGACAAACACAAAATAATTCTTCTATATCATGGTTATATCACCATTTTATTCAATTTATTGGCACAACATAATAAAGTTTGTTAAATTAGTATTCTTATACTACCAATGTGTATTCTAAACAAAGGGTTAAGGCACTTTGGTCTCCTCCCCTGTGAGGGAGGCACCCAGGTGTATTCTCCTTGATTGGTAAATTTTAGGTATTTAAAGGCTATCTTTAGCCAACACTATATGCCTGATGAAACAGCATTCTGAAGCGCTGAGAAACGTGTTGCACACTGTAAGGAGGGTTAGCTAGCATACCCTACCTTGGTCCCTGCTTTTATATTGTTGTTTTTATAATAAACCGTTTTTATTTTTTTAACTGGAACCTTGCATTGCCTATCTATACCAATCACTTCCATAGGGAGTCTCAAGCTTGGAGAATCCAGTGTTCCTGCTACCTGGAGACCAGTCAGCTGAGTGGCTGTACAAATACCCAGTCCGCCCCTGATCGCACTGTATGAGTGCTTAGATGAAATGTGAGTAGCCTGTATCAGGGGTTTCTTTGTGTCAACATTTTGTTTGCTATTGATACACACAGGCACCGCTTTGTTGTTTTTCTATATCCTGCTTTAGATCACCCGATACCAAGGTGTGAGGAGAGTGTTGCCAAACATCACTCAGCTGGGTGGCTACAAAGTACCCAGTCCGCTCCAGATAGCACTGTATGAGTGCTTAGATGAAATGTGAGTACCCTGTGTATCAGGGGTCTTTTTGTGCTCTCATTTAGTTTGCTATTGATACACACAGGCGCCTCTTTTTTGCCTCTATACTTCCTGCTTTGTCTTTTAATAGGCCTTAATAAAGCAAGAGAAACAAAACTAAGAATTGTTCATTATCAAGGGGAAAACAAGAGCGGAGTCCAGGAACAGGCCAAAGATCAGGTCCCATGATTTCAGTCCAGCATACTAGGTACGAAGGGGAAAGGTAGGAGCAGTGTCCAGCGGGTATAGGTGGACAGGCTGGCACAGGATACCAGCTTGATGCAGTAGTGACAAGAGAATTTAGGTAAGCTGCCACTTGGTACAGCAAGATACAGGGCACTCAGCGGGCTCTCATGGGATGCCAGGTAGGTGCAGCAGGATACCCATTGCTGACTATTGGTTAGGCTGCCATGGGATACCACGTCAGTTCAGCAAATGTAGCGGGATACAGGTAAGTTGCCATTGGTAGAGAAGGATACTGGATACTATTATTGAGACTGCCACAAGATACTAGATGAGTGCAGCAGGTACACCAAGTTTCAAGTAAACTGCTACTGGTACTGCAAGCAAAAGAGAGTTGGTGGGTACTGTTGGTGAGGTTGCCATGGGATAATAGATAGGTACAGCAGTATACAAGTAGGCTGCCATTGGTACAGCAGGCTCAGCAGGAACAAGGTATGCAACGAGTTTGGAACTTGACAGTCACCAGAACAAAGTAAATAAAAGACACAATAACTCAAGCCCAGAGTGATGGGGTGAGTGGCTTTGTATAGATACTCCAACAGCTGTAGCCTGTCGGTATATGGCCGGGTTATAATACAATATATTTAATAATTATTCTTTAAAACAAACCCCAAATAAAATGCATATACAAAACAATTAAAATGTTGTTACAATATTCTTTACAAAGCAAACCAAATGTACCTTTAGAATTAACCTTATTCACAATTGAATTTCATTACATCACCACAATGAAATACCAAAGTATGGGCCACTAACTTTCAGACCAGTACAACTAAACTACTTAGCCTACAATTTATCCTATATAACTCTAATTGAAAACATCAGAAATTATATATATTATTTGTGCAAACAACCAACTCCTATGCCAATTTATCTGAGCTGAAATAAATTACAGGTGGCCCTCGGGTTACAACGGTTCAATTTACACCGTTTCAGAATAACAACCTTTTTTTCCAGTCATGTGACTGCTATTGAAAAGCATTGAGAAGCAGTGCAGGAACTAGATCTTCCTGTATATAAATCAGTCCAGATTGGAATGCATAGAAAGAACTGTTTGCAGAAAAATGCAAGTGAAGTGTGTTGTGTGATTATTTTATTAGGTTTATAATGCTGTTTAGCAAATGTTTTTGTTCATTTAACTTAGTTTAATTATATATTCTGTGTTGTGTGATTATTTTATTAGGTTTATAATGCTGTTTGGCATTTAAAGTCTTCATTTCAAAGCTTTAAAAATAATGTATTAGGTGTTACTTATGACAATTTTGAGAGGGCCTGGAACCTAACTCCCTCACTTCCCATTGACTTACATTATAAACTGGGTTTCAATTTACAACGGTTTTGATTTACAACCATTCCTTCTGGAACCTAACCCCAGCGTAAACTGAGGGCTACCTGTACTTAGCATACAAAAGACTAACTTAAAACTATACAGGGCTGTGAATATGAGTTTAAAATACAAAGTGCCCTTTTAAATTTACTAACTGTAATTAGACTGTAGCAACAATGAATGTATTTGCTTTAAAATATTAAAAATATAGAACAGTCATACATCACCAACATGAACCAATTCAGTATTCCAGTCTTTTCCAAATAGATTCAGATCACCTCATATGAAGAAAGGTTATTGCATAGATCAAGAAGTTAGTCTCAGATTTTGCTTAAAGTGACTGTGTCCAAATTTGGCAGCAGTTTTTCAATCACAAGTTTCAGCAGACAAAATACCCCACGGTGCTTGTCTCGATTGGCCCTTCGGATGCTTAGCATTGATTGGTTATTTGGGAGACGCCTCCCTGATTGGCTCATCTGGTTCTGTATGTGTTCCAATCGTTCATTTATTTGGCTGTCATACCATTTTTAATCCCCTAGGGGGCAGCAGACAACCACAAATACAGTCTCACCATCAATTATTGCTACAATCAAAATATCTCCTTATATTGTTTATATTCAACATACTATAGCATACAAAAGACTAACTTAAAACTATACAGGACTGTGAATATGAGTTTAAAATACAAAGTGCCCTTTTAAATGTACTAACTGTAATTAGACTGTAGCAACAATGAATGTATTTGCTTTAAAATATTAAAAATATAGAACAGTCATACATCACCAACATGAACCAATTCAGTATTCCAGTCTTTTCCAAATAGATTCAGATCACCTCATATGAAGAAAGGTTATTGCATAGATCAAGAATTTAGTCTCAGATTTTGCTTAAAGTGACTGTGTCCCAATTTGGCAGCAGTTATTCAATCACAAGTTTCAGCAGACAAAATACCCCATGGTGCTTGTCTCGATTGGCCCTTCGGATGCTTAGCATTGATTGGTTATTTGGGAGACGCCTCCCTGATTGGCTCATCTGGTTCTGTATGTGTTCCAATGGTTAATTTATTTGGCTGTCATACCAGTTTTAATCCCCTAATACTGGTGGAATTGGTGTCGCAGTAGTAGTTACTGTTAGAGATGACAAAAAAGGGATTATAACATTCATAAGATAATGGGACGCACGTACCGCATATCTGGGATAAATATGACGTGGGGAATATGAATAAGGCGATATAGTGACCTTCGAAGACACAAAAAACAGTGTTATAAGGATATCAAATCAATTCTCGAAAATTGTAAGTGAATTTTTTTGATTGTGTATTATAATTGTTAGGACATACAATGGCTGTCACTTTCACATTTTCAACAATTGGTTGTCACATGAACATAACCAAAAAAGATCAGACAATTTAATAATCAGAAAATACATAATTAGTCAACATTTGTAAGAGTATTATGATCAAATAAAATCTGCAAATGATGTTTGATTCAATACAATCTTAAGCAGAAAGGTATAGTCTACATAAAATTAAACTGGCATGATTCAGATAAAGCAGCAATTGTAATCACCTCTATGTTTTCCGATTATCATTGTTTGATTCCTTCTCTTGAACTGTTTTAGAATTTAAAGGTTTAATCTAAAAGGCCAGCCCATGATTTTAACACCTGTGTAGTATTGGTCTTGAAATTGAGACTCCAATCAGGAAGCAATACACAGGTGTAGCACAAAAACTGGGCCAGCACTTGAAATTGCATCATTTGTGAATGAAAATAAATTAAAAGATGAATAAGAAATGCAAATATGTTTGCAAAAAATATCAGAAATAAAATATATATATATATATACACAGAAGTATGTGTAAAAAGAGATAGGTACATATTTGAGCATTAAGAATCATATAAAATTGAGTATAAAAAGTAAGATCGAAGCTTTTTGCAAAATATTATATATCCACAGGTACATTTCTATGATATTTATTGTTTGTTCAGGTATAAATAGAGCTATTTCAAGGACATTAATAGATGAAAAATAAAAGATTAGCTTTAGAGAAATGTGCTTGTTCATGGACAGGAATGAAATAGTATAAATAAAGTTGAAAGAAGACAAAACTATCTTCATTTGACGGACATTCAGGGTAGATCATTTGATAAATGAGGATATCCGCGGCATCAATGACTCTTATTTATCAACAGTCCGATGCTAATCGCGCCAGACTTGACGCGTGTGTTTTTGACAGACTTGTTGATAAATAAGGCCATTGAATGTAGATTTGCGCCAGCGATGTATGGCGAGTGTATAGCCCATCACGAATGCGTTGAGATTGACGCCTTGATAAATTGGCCCCTAAGTGTTAAACCTCCACAAATGGTTTAAATACATAGTTTAAATACCTGGAATGCTCTGTGGGTCCTGAGTGGAAGCTGTTGCTGTTATCGTATCAGTAGTGCTAGTTGAAGTTAGCACTGCTATTTGGATCAGCAGCAGTTTCTGCTTGGGACCATCAGTGCTCTGCAGGTTCCAAGGGGTACATTGTGTTGAACCCCTTTGCGGTGGCTAAACACACAGCTTTGCAGCATCGTTGGTAATAAAATTATTTTCTAACACATTACAGTATCTCATTTTTTCACTATAGTGGCTCTTTGTTACCTTTTTTAGAAATTCCAGTAATTTTGTATAAAGAAACTGGATACATTTTATGGCATCTAGTAAAAGTTGAGATTTAAACTTTTATGGTTCGGATAGTTGTGCAATGTCAAAAAACTTTCCAGTCTACTTGTATTATCATATTTGCTTTGCTATGTGTTGATATACATTGTTTAAGAGTAAATCAAGGAATACAAATCGATTAAGGTAAATTTGATAATAGAAGTTTAAAATGACATGCTGTACCTTAATCATAAAAGTTTAATTTTGAGTTTACTGTTATAAAACATTTTATTCATTTTAATGTTGTTCATATGAAGTGTAAAAAGTATTGCAAATGAAAGAGCCTAGGTGATCATTAAAGAAATAGAGAAGGTCAAAATTGAAATGTACATGGGTGTATGTATTTTAATTTGAAATTGCATTTTTGCAATATACTTCTGTTAGCAAAAATGCTTTTAGTAAAAGTTATTAGTTTTTCTACTGCATAATCACTACTCTGAGGTCCCATGCACCACCAGTATTCAAACATTGCAGAGAGTCAGCAGTGGCTTGACACAAATTATGCATTCACAGACGCATTGCACACCACCAGCAGCAATTTGAGCAGGCATGGTGGTTTAATACTGGTGTACAGCCTTCACTGGGTAACTGGAATAGCCTTTACTAGAAAGCATGTTTTGATAATGGAAGTATTTTGTAAAAATGCTTCTATTTCAAATTAAAATGCACCAATTAGATAAACATTTCTATCGCTTTAAGGACGATATTTAATCGTACAGAGTGTTTTTGTTAATATATAGTGACACCTGGCTGGGGACCGGATCTAATCTAAAATAATACCTTGGGGACAGATCTCATCTAAGGAGACGAAGTATGACGTGAAATCTATGAAATGTGATTTGCGTAAAAGAAATATTTGCATAATCTTAATGCATTGCCAGTCTTCGCTTTCCTAATACAAACAGAGGTATTCATGACTGCTCCCTCCTGCAGCATCTCTCCCAGAGCTCTGCAGGTGCAGCACATGTCACGTGACCCCAGTCTGCTAACAGACGCATACCTCGCTGAGAGAGGGAGGAGCGGGGATTTGGACCCACGTCACCGGTGGATGACGTCACGCACGCGGAAACTGCACAGAGGCCGGAAACGTCGGTGGGGAGCGGTAGCTGGTGCTGATCGTAGCTGACAGCTGCCCAGCGGCGCTCACACACTAACACCGCTGCGTCACTTTCTCTTAAACCGGGAATGTCGCTGCTTCAGTCCGCTCTGGACTTTCTGTCCGGTCCGGGCTCTCTGGGTGCCGCGGGAAGGGATCAGCATGACTTCGTAGGGCAGACCGTAGAGCTCGGGGAGCTAAAGTTGCGGATCAAGCGGGTGATAGCTGAAGGTGAGTGTGCGCTCAAGTAGAGCTAATAGTGCAGCGCACCTGTGGGTGACATTGGCTGATCTGCAAGAACACTGCCAAGCTAATATCACAGAACCTTACATAGCAATAGCCAGATCCTTCTGTTTGACACAAACTCTCCAGTGAGGTACAACACTTATTTACTGATCTGCAGAGCAAATTATTTAAGGTTTGTAATACTCCGTCTAATGTCTAGAGAACATCAGGGGAATTGGGAAGCTTCGTCTGGTTGGAAAGCTGTCACGGTATTTAGACCACTATCTTATGCTTAGCTTTCTATAACTTTTAAACTCATTGGCCTGCATCTACTCACATATATTACGAGCTTATTCACTATGTTTGGGAGGTTGCAAAATGCTTTATGGGATGACAGGAACTGGGAAAAAAAAAATCTTTCACTTCCAGTGATTTGAATAGGTGGTGAGTCTCTGTTATTGCTTGTCTAATGTGCTGAGTTAAGCGAGTAAGTTGTTTGTTAATAAAATACACAGCAATACCGGTGCCTGTAATATCTAATGCATATTAAGTGTATTTTAAACGTATCTCGAGAGCCTTATCACTTTCTATAATGTATAATTTATCTCTATAATAGCAGCCACTTGCTGTTTTTTAAAGTATTGGTATGTACTAGAAAAAGAATATTGGTCAGCAATTATGTGTTTGTTAATGCCCTGATTAAAGTTGCTGAGAAGTCTATAATAATGGTTCAGAGAGAATCTGCAATTTTAAAGGGACTTGAAACCCAATATTTTCTTTTTATGTTTTAGTTTACAATTTTAAACAACTTTCCAGTGTACTTCTATTATCTAGTTTGCATTGTTCTCTTGCTATGCTTTGTTGAAAAGAATAGGTAGGCTCAAGAGCAGCAAAGCACTACTGGGAAGTAGCTACTGATTGGTGGCTGCACATATATATCTTTTTGTAATTGGTTCATTGAATGTATTCCTGTATTGCAATGCTGCTCCTTCAATAAAGAATACCAAAGGAATTATGCAAATTTGCTAATTGAAGTAAATTTGAAAGTTGTTTAATATTGTATAACCTATCTGAATTGTGAAAGGAAAAAAAATGGGTTTAGTGTCTTAATTTACTTTTTATTTTCCTTTGTTCTCTTGGTATCCTTTGTATTAAGCCATACCTAGATATGCACAGGAGTAGCAATGTGCTACTGGGAGCTAGCTAGTGATTGGTGCCTACACACACAGGCGTCCTTGCTCAACAGAGGTGTTCAGCTAGGTTCCAGTAGTGCATTGCTACTTCAGAGTTGACTTTATCTGTGTGTTTAACTGCTTTATAGGTGTGCAACAGTTATATGCAAAAAATTATTGCAATAATGAATTGCTGTAATAGCAAGAGCATTTTCTTTTTGCACTCATGTCCCTTTAAAAACTATTGGCCTTTCTAAGTGTATCAACGCATGTTTACTTAAATATGCTTTCTACACCTAAACAGCATGTCATTATTTTAAAGGCTATATATACCTGGATTTTACATGACTACTGTGATGTTTCATGGGTTGTAATTTATTTCCACCTGCCCTAATGTGAATGGTTAAAGGGACAATCAAGTCAAAATAAATTTTTATGATTCAGAAAGTGCATGCAGATTTAAGACACTTTCCAATTTACTTCTATTATCAAATTGTGCACAGTATTTTTTTTTTTTATATACACACTTTCTGAGGAACAAGATCATATTGAGCATGTGCACAAGCTAATAGGGTATACGTGTACTAGTCTGTGATTGGCTGATGTCTGTCACATGATACAGGTGGCTGGAAAATGGGAGAAAAAATAAAATTGTCAAAAATAAATCTACTGCTTATTTGAAATTCAGAGTAGGTGTTAAAGCATTGTATTTTTATTATGCACTTGTTAATTATGTAATTATACTGTATTGAGTGGTCCTTTAATATTATGGTATGCATGTTGTTCACTGAGTTTTGACATACGTTTGTACAAAATTTATTACTGATATTTCTGGAGTGGTAAAAATAAACATGTCTCTCATTCCTGATATATTTTTTTTTTTTTAATAAAATTAATTTTATGAATCCCAACAATTCTCAATATAGCATATTCAGCCTGCAGTCGACATTATCAGAGGATATAATGTGAGAAAAGCTCATAGAAGGGCATACAGCAGTAGATACATAATGCAGTACTTTTGGTGCTTTATTTATTTTAATCTAAAAGAATAGTTTGTATATTCACCAAACTGCTAAAATGTGCTAACTTTTCTTGAAGTTTAGTCCTAAAATATGAGTGAATTGATACAATTAAAGGTACAGTAAAGTAAAAATTAAACTTTCTTGATCCAGATACATCATGCAATTTTAAACAACTTTCCAATTTACTTCTATTATCAACTTTGCTTTGTTCTTTTGGAATCCTTTGCTGAAGACTAAGCTAGGTAGGCAGATAGAAGCTTAGGCGCATGCATCTTTAGCAACATGTTAGCAAACACTTCTGTCAGAGAGAAATAGACATGTGCACGCTCCTGGACTCACCTAGGAGTATTCTTTTTAAATACTAAGAGAACTAAGCAAAATTAATAATAAATGTAAATCTAGATTTCAACTTGGAGGCCCCAATGAAGAATGTGAGAGATAACCTTAATTACTATGCTTATAAAATGTATTTAGTGTTAGACGCTATCCTGTCTTTTTTGTTTTTTATTCAGCTTGAAGGGACGTTTAATTAGCACTCTCATTCCATGGTTTTTTTTTTTTTTTAATTTCTTTTTATTTTGCCAAGAAAGATAAACATTTAGCAGTAGGTGAATCCAACAAAAAAGCAAATAAGAAAAATGCTTGCAAAAAGGTGTACGTTAATACAAAACAGAGTACAATCTCGCTTAGACATGAAAGGACACCTTAAATGGGGTGAAGAAGTTCACCTATCCACTCGAGAAATGAAAGAAAGACAACTCTGACCTGGCAATTTTTCTTAATACATAAAAACCCTCCCAAAACTCTGATCACCATTAATGCTATAAACTCTAGATCCTAACTGGCACACACACAGAGAGAAGAAAAAAAGAGAAGAGAAAAGAAGAAGAAAGAAGGGAAAAAAAAAAAAAAAAAAAAAAAAAAAAAAGCCCACACAGCCCCCCCCTCTCCTCACCCAGCCTTCACCAGAATCCTTCAGTCAAGTAGCCACTCACCTCTAAGGTTAGCTTCCAATAAGAAAAGAGAATTTTTAAATGGCTGCAGGATCAATTTTTGAGTTTCCTGATCCAGAGATTTAATGAAAATCCCCCATTTATTTATAAAGAACCTGATGTTGTTATCTATCTGTGCTTTTACTAAGGCTTGTTCTAGAAACATTTGATATGTTATCCCCTTTTTAAATTCAGAGAATTTGGGTTCTTTGTTAGACTGCCAATATTTTAGAACCAGTTTCCTACCGAACAGTATCATTGTGTTTATTAATAAATAACTAGGGCCTACTTCTTCCTGGTTTGCTAAGAAAAAGACTGCATGTTTACTAACTTGAAAGTGTTGGTTTAAGATTTTGGTGACCCAAAATGAGATTTTCCCCCAGAATCTTTGGATTACAGGACAGGACCAAAAAAGATGGAACATATCTGCTGCCAGATACTTGCATTTCCTACAAGCTATGTTCTCATGTTTTTTGTCCCACCGAGCCTGCCAGCTAGGTGTAAAATAGCATTGATACCAAATCTTTAACTGTTGTTCTCTAAAATATTCCCCTCTCATTGCCTTTGCTACCCTGTCTCCCGAGTTCTTAAATAAATCTGATTCTTGTAAGTTATCACCTGCTATATCCCATTTAAGTTCCAAATATCTTTTATTGCTTTGTTCTTGAGAAGTAAGTAAAGCATTATAAGAGTTTGTAATAGAATAATTTCCTGCTTGAAACATACTAGTTATCTGCCTTAATATATCATTGTCCCACTCTAAAGCCACTATTTTCCTACACTGATCAGCATAGTGCCGTAGTTGTAAATAAGAGAAGAATAAACGATTTGGTATGTTAAATTCCGATTTACATTCATTAAAAGATTTAATCGAGTTATCTTCTTTTTTAATTAGCTGTGCAATATGATTAATCCCACGGTCTGACCAGGCATTAAATCTAGCTGAGTCATAGCCTACCTCGAATTCAGGATTACCTTTAATTGAGAGAAAAGCTGAACCCCGATGGCTGATCCCAATTTTAGCACAAAATTGACGCCAGGCCCGTATTGGTTGGTCTATGATAAGCATCCCCCTTGTTTCTATAGGAATTAGTTTTAAAGGCATGTGTGTTAATGCTTTCAGGGCATAGGGTGCTACTAAAGCTCCTTCAATTTCTAGCAAGGAGAAGTGTCCTGTTTCCGAAAACCAGTCCCAAACAAATTTTAGGTTAGAAGCTATATTATACATCTCAAAATCGGGAAGAGCCGAACCTGCAGCCTCTTTCCTGGCACTCAAACGTTTCAACGCTATCCTAGGTTTTTTTTTGCACCAAATGAATTGCGATATTAGTTTATTGATTAACTGACAATCTTTCCTCAGTAGTAGAAGTGGGAGAGCCTGAAAAATATATAAAAATTTAGGGAGAGAAATCATTTTTATTAAATGTATTCGTCCCATAAAAGAAATGGGCAGGTTCTTCCATCTTTCTAAATCTGCCTGGAGTGATGCAATAGCTGGTACAAAATTTAACTTGTACCATCTCTTAGAGTTAGATGCAAATTTTATCCCTAGATATGTAATATGATCTTTGGTTACTTTAAAAGGGGTTTCTGGAGAGCTTTTTAATTTGATAAGCCACATAAGTTCTGATTTTTCTTTGTTAATTGCAAAGCCGGAGAAAGCCTGGAAAGATTCTAAAGCTTCCATAATTATAGGCAGATTATAATGGAGATTTTGAGCAAATATAAGCAGATCATCGGCATATATGGCTTGGGTTATTCTGTGTCCTTTGATATTTATCCCTAACAGTTCTTGTCTAAACAATATTGCCAGGGGTTCTAACGCTAAGTTAAAAAGCAACGGGGATAGCGGACAACCTTGTCTCGTTCCTCGCTGGAGTCTAAAATGTTCTGAGGTTAAGGAATTAATACTTAGACTCGCCCCTGGATTAGAGTACAGTAAGGCAATAATATGGGAAAATTTACCCTGGATACCGAACTTATTAATAGTTGTCAACATATGATCCCAAAGTAGCGTGTCAAACGCTTTCTGAGTATCAATCGAAATAATTGCTGCATCCTCTGTGAGCTTTTCTCTCCCTTCTTTTTTTTTGTTCACAGTAATTAATTGCTATTTCTAGTTTCCTAAGGTTTTTAATAAGTGTCCTTCCTTTGATAAAACCAGTTTGGTCAGGATGGACCAGTTCACTAATCACTTTTTGCAATCTGTCTGCTAAGATGTGGGTAAGGATTTTGTAATCCACGTTTAACAGAGAGATGGGTCTGTAAGACTCCATTAGTTCTTTATTTTTACCTTGTTTGTAAATTAAGATTATTCTAGATTCTGTAAAATATTTAGAAGGTGTTTGATTATCTTGTAGGAAACCATTGAAAAGCTCACAGAGAATGGGGGTAACCGAATCTGCAAGAATTTTATATAATTCTCCAGGAAGATCATCCGGGCCTGGCGCTTTGTTTAGCTTTAATTTCGTAATAGAGTTTTTAATCTCCTCCTCCTTGATTGGGGAGTTGAGGAGATCCAGATCGTCTTTGGCTATTTGAGGTGTTTTAATCCTATCCCAGAAAAGAGCTTTTTTTGTTTTATCTATAGGTTGAGCCTGATATAATTGTTTAAAGTAGTGCGTGAATTCCTCTAAAATATCATGGGGGAGAGTGCAAGTTTTGTGTTTAGTTTTTATTATTGATATTATACTGTTAGATTTTCTAGTACTTACCAATCTGGCTAAGAATTTCCCTATCTTATTACCGAACTGCATATAATTGCTATTTCTTTTCAGCTCATGCTGGATTTCTTTTGATATATGCCAATTGTCTCTTTGTTTTTTGACTTCCAAATAGTTTCTCCAGTTCTCTTGACTATTATCTGCAACATATTTTTGAAATTTATTAATAATCTGCTTAGAAAGTTGGATCCAATAAGCGTCATTTTTCCTTTTTACTTTTATCATATAAGCCAGAATTTCTCCCCTTATCACGGCTTTGAAAGCTTGCCACAAAGACTCTATATTCAAGACTGATCCTTTATTCTCATTGTAATAGAGATTCCATTTCTCTAGCAAAAAGCCTCTAAATTTTAAATTACTATAAAAATATGTTGGAAAGTATAATCTGTGATTTCCTGGTTTAGGATTCAGAATAGACAAAGAGATAGTGATGGGGGCGTGATCCGAAATTGTGATAGGCAAAATTTCGGCTTTTTTTGCCAGAGAGAACAATTTGTCGCTAATTAAGAACATATCGATTCGGGAAAATGATTTGTACACTTTGGATAAACACGTAAATTCTTTACTGTCTGGATAAATGTTCCTCCAGATGTCTAATAAGCCTAGATTAAAGCAGAATTTTTTAAAAATTTTTGTATCCTTGCCGCCTGATATAGCCTCTTTCCCCCTCTGATTCCTATCTAGGAAGCTAGATGCCACCAGATTCAGGTCTCCTCCTAGTATTATATTTTGATTGTATTCTAATAATTTATTTTGGAGAGGTTCCCAGAACTCGGTTTTTTTTACATTTGGACCATAAACATTACATAACACAAATCTTTTTAAGCCTATTTCTATCTCTAATATGATAAATCTCCCTTGTTGATCAATTTCTTGTTTTAGAATTTTATATTTTAATGATTTCCTAAAAAGTATAGCTACCCCTCTTTTTCTCTGTACTCCTGCCGAATAAATAACCTCGCCCACCCATCCCCATTTGAGTTTTTGACTTTCTATCTCGTTTAAATGGGTCTCCTGTAGGAGGCCAATATCAATTTTAAGTTTGTTAAAGTGTTGTAGTATTGCTTTCCTTTTAACCGGGGAGGTGAACCCTCCCACGTTCCATGATCCAAATTTACATAATTCCGTCATATCTTATACTTCTTTCCTACTTCTAAGTAGAGACATTGAAAACTAAGAGAAGGGGGGGGGGGATGAGGGGACATTCCATGGTTTAATAACCATGTGATCCTAACTTTTCTTTTGGTCTATTATTTTTGAAGCAAATTTTTGATTAGGGTCACTTCAATGAAAGTGACTTGCCTATATTAATTAGCTATAGTTATGCAGATACATTTATAATATTCTAGTTTATAGATGTAAAGAAATAGGCTTTAAAATAAACAGTATTCCCACATTACATGACCTGTTGAATATAAATTAATCTCTTTAAAGACATTCAGGTCAGTGGAATCGCTTTCCATTCAAGCAAAACTACTGTTTCACTTTCTGGTTGAGAGCAAAGTACTGGAGTCTTAAATTACCTTTTCTTTTTTTCTTGGCAATGCATCTTTATCCTAAAATAAAGTGATTATAATCTGACATACTTTTTTTGTGTGCTTATATTGCTATTACACATGATACATTATTTTGTAACTGGTGTAAATTTGCTATTACCTTGCAGGTGCATGGTTATATATTTGTAGAAGTATGTGATTACCTTTTCATAACTGTGATCACTCATGGATGTAAAAATCTTTGTTTTCTTTGTTTACTGCTACCAATAAGAAGAAAACTTTTCATTGTTTGAAGCAATCAAACAAGATTACATCTGTAACTGTGTATTATGAACAGGGTCAGTTTCTAAATGGACAATTTATAACTTTTTTTTTTTTAATTTAAAGTCATTGAAATAAAAAATAAAAAAAACTTTAAAGATTGAGTGTGCAGGTTTAAAAAGAAGCAGCACTTGGCTCCTTTCCAGAAGAGTGTATCTAGTTAGGCTCTGGAGCATGTACCTGTCTTCAGAATGAGAATATACAATTTTCCCCCCATTCAATGTTGCAAACAATGCTGCCATAGACCAAGGGAAATTAGACAAAACTTGAATATTTTTAAATTGTGTGGTATATCTGAATCATGAAGATTGATGATGGTTGCCTGGCTTAGTACAGTAAATATGTTTTCCTGTTTAATTTCCTTAAAGGATTACTTTCTGTTATAATTTTTAAGCTAAACAACTAACATATTAAAGTTAATAAACATTAATTAAAACCTACTGACCTATATTTTCTCCAAAATGAAGTTTCATAACGTTCTAAAAGTTATATCTTTTATTCGCCGATGATGTCACGTTATCCTGCCCACTATTTTCAGCACTGCATGTTCAAAATACTTAAACCAATAACTTTGTGTTTAAAGCGCCATTTTGAAACCTAGGTATTGTAAACGGATTGGTACAGAGCAAAGAATACCCACGGAGTGGGTTTGGAAAACAATTACATTTGCAGACAAGATTTCTGATATACGGTAGAGATATGTTAATGAAATGCTATTGATAAAAAACGTATTTGGGGTAGTTAGTTAGTAACAGGCATAGAAAATATTTACTTACAGTGGCCCTTTAACAATGTAGAATATACAGCCCCTTACCTTCCTTCACCTCCAACTATTGAAATATATTTTATCTAATTTAGATGCCACATCTTTGAATATATTAGGACAGCAGTGCTTTTGTTATAAACTTTTTTTTAGTTTTATTTAAAAAAAATAAATAAATAAATATATATATATATATACAGGTGGCCCTCGTTTTACAACGGTTCAATTTACACCGTTTCAGAATAACAACCTTTTTTTCCAGTCATGTGACTGCTATTAAAAAGCATTGAGAAGCAGTGCATTTATTAAAATTGCCAGTAGGTGGAGCTGTCCGCTTGTGTTGCAGCAAAGCCAAGCAAGCTGAAATTAATCAGTTTAACCAGACCTGAGATATCGAGCAGATTTCAAAGGAACAAGATCTTCCTGTCTATACATCAGTCCAGATTGGAATGTATAGAAAGAACTGTTTGCAGAAAAATGCAAGTGAAGGGGCCTGGAACCTATCTCCCTCACTTCCCATTGACTTACATTATAAACTGGGTTTCAATTTACAACGGTTTCGATTTACAACCATTCCTTCTGGAACCTTACCCCGGCGTAAACTGAGGGCTACCTGTATATATGCGTGTGTATGTATATTTGAATCTCTCTCTCTCTCTCTCTCTCTTCTCTCTTTCTCTCTTTCTTCTTT